>NW_020948983.1:50372138-50629380 GCF_900497805.2 Vombatus ursinus | reverse complement strand
GTTTTACATTCAAACAAGGGAAACACGTATATAGGTATGTAAAACCCATACAAATCCATTAGATTGTTAGCTTCTTGAGGGCAGGGATTATCTTTTGTCTTTGTATCCCCAGCGATTAGCATGGTGCCAGGCACATGATAGGCACTTAATAAATGCTTATTGACTAATATAAAGCTACAGGATAATGGCACAGGGGACCTGGCATTAAAAGCCAAGTGAGTCAGGAAAAGCTTCATGTAGAACACAGTATTTGATCTGAATTTTGAAAGAAACTTCTGATTCCAAGAAGTAGATGTGAGGAGAGAGAGCATTTCAGGTATAGGTAGGAGAATTATATTGACTGTTTATGGAGTATTGTGAGTCCTTTGTGATTTCTGCATTCTTTCTGTGGGATGCAGTAAAAGCTATCCCACGTCAATATGCACAGTTACCTTGAATACTTGCATAGGAACTATGAATCCTTACATGTAAATTAGGGAAGCCCTAGACTCAGACTTTATTTTGAGGTTTCCAGGGCAGTAGAAGGCCAAAGAGGTATGATTTGCGGGGAGGAGAAAAAGGTAGGTCCACATAAGCCCAGAATTCAGAAGATTGAGCCACAGTATATGTGAAGAAATACAAGCATCGGTTACAAAATTAGCAAAGAGGCACAATCTAAGAGCCACTGAATTGCTGCATCTAATGGTCATTTCCCATACCTCATTGCCATGTTTGACAGTGCAGCTAGATTGGACAATCAGGTATGCTAGGGACCACATTGCTGTTATTATCATAACTGACATTTATATTGTGCTTTAATTTGCAAAATGCTTCACATTTATCATCTTATTTGATCCTTCCACAACTCTGTGAAGTAAATATTCTAGGTATTATTATTTCCATTTTACAAAAAAGAAATTGAGGTTCAGACAAATTAAGTAAGCTGCTCCAGATCACAAGTATTAGAGGAGTCCAATGCAAGTTCTCTCTTGGCTCCAGGTGCAACCCTTTTTTTCAGTGTACTACAACCTAGATTTCAGCAAGGACATTGATCAACATCCTCATGTACAAGATGGAGGGAGATAGACTAGATGATAGTAAAATTAGTTTGATTCAGAACTGATTGAATGACTGGACCCAATTAATAGGTTAGTATCAGCCTGAAGGGAAGTTTTTAGTGAA
Source organism: Vombatus ursinus (assembly GCF_900497805.2). Taxonomy (NCBI): domain Eukaryota; kingdom Metazoa; phylum Chordata; class Mammalia; order Diprotodontia; family Vombatidae; genus Vombatus; species Vombatus ursinus. The sequence continues at coordinate 50,628,219 of NW_020948983.1, read as the reverse complement.
GAGCCCCAGAGATCTGTCCTTAGACCTATGCTGCTTAATGTCTTTATCAGTGATTTGGAATAAAATCATACATGCCATATTTATCCAAGTGTTAGATAACATAATGCTGCTATGGACAGCTAACACATTAGATGACAGAAGCAGGGTCCAAAAAGATACAAAACAGGCTAAAACTATGAGTTAAATCTAATTACATGAAATGTAATAAGGATTTCTGAATTTTTCAATTTTTGAAAGGTACTGCTGGAATTTCAAAATTTCCCATGAAAACCCTGGATGTAGTAGTGTCACTTGGTGACTGGTTTATTAATACTAATAGCAATATTTATAATTAATAATTATTATTATAATAGCAAATTAACTACAAAGGACCTATGAAAGAAGATGTTATCTGCATCCAGAGAAATAACTGATGAATAGAAATATGTACAGAATGATTTTACGTATATGTATCTATATACATATACATATGTATACACACATTTTTGTGTCTAATGGTAGCTATCTCTAGGGCGATGGTGGAAGGAGAAAAAATATTATATATTTAAAAGGAATAGCAAGTTGTACATAATATATTTGCAGTTTCATGTACAATCATCTTTTTATTATACTATGGTATGGAAATGCATGTTTTATTCCCTAAATAAAAAAAATAAATAAAAAATTTTAAATAAAAACAATAATTTTGCATAGAGTTTGCAAAGAGCTATACATATATGATCTCATTTGATCCTCCCAATAATCTGATGACTTAGGTATGAAGCTGAGATACAAGTCTTACAGTTTATTCCTAATTTTACCTGCTATGTAATTTGAGATTTGTTTTGTGTCTTAGTTCCTGTAAAGGTAAAATTATGATAAGCTACCAGAATGTTCTATTTCTGTCCAGTTTAATTTTATGAGTTAGACAATGGAATAATGAGGTCTTTTGGTAACTAATCCTGGATTCACTACTGCTGTTTGTTTTAGAGTATAGGTTTAGGTTTAGGCTTGGAAGTTCAACACTCAACTTCCTCTTAGGTCCTTGACATACAATCCAGGTATGGTGACAATAGATGAGCAGTGATGTCTTGTTTATGATCTTAAGGTTCTGAATGTCAAGGCATATGTTTAATCTGAAATCAACATCAGAACTAGGAAATTTCTACAAAATGCATATTTTGTCTGATAATGAAAAATGGAAATCTATTGAAATAATATAAATATAGCAACTTTAAGCTCACTGAACAATACTAAAAGATGCTATGTGAGGGAAGTACGAAATAATTAAGTATAATTTGATGCCTTTCTCACAAATTATTCTCAGTCTTTTTCTTCTTAAAATTTGCTTCAATAATAAAATAATCATAATAGCTAAGATTTATATACTGCTAAGCTCTTGGCAGCTGTCTTATTTGATCTTCACAACAACTCTGGGAGGTAAGTGCTATTATTAGCTCCATTTTACAGATGAGGAAACAGAAGCAAACAGAGGTGAAGTGACTCGCTCAAGGTCACACACCTAGCAAGTTAGTGTCCTATAGACCCTGGACTCTTTAACTGTCACTTATCAGACTTGGTGTCAAAAATCACTAGACCTATTGGCAGTTTTTAACTTGCAATTTGACTTGGAGTTGAAGTTCTTATGCTACTATATCTTCTTTCATAGTTACACCTGTAACTTCAAAAAGGGTTGCTATTTTTTTTCCAGCAAGAAAAATTAGAATAGGCAGTTAGATGGTACATAAGATAAGGCTCTGGTCTTGGATTCAGGAAGACTTGAATTCAAATCGCCCTTTACATAGTTGCTAGCTCTGTGACCCTGGGAAAGTCAATAAACTCAATCTGCCTCGATTTCCTCAGCTGGTTGTAAAGATCAAATGAGATAATATTTGCAAAATGCTTTGCAAACCTCAGAGTCATATAAATGCTAGCTATTATTAACATTATTAGAATATTTAAAATAGGCTTAACAAAACTTTAAAAATAAGCATCCCAGATGTAGAGTTGGAAAGGACTTTAGACATCTAGTCTAGTTGCCCCATTTTATAGATGAGGAAACTGAGTCCTAGAGAGTAAAAGTGACTTGTTCACAGCTACCTAGGTAGCAAATGTTGTAGCTGAGATTTGAAACTTTACCCTTTGAGTCCAAATTGATGATTGTTTTTTGTTTTTGTTTTTACTTAGGTCATCAGCTGCCTCTGGATATAAAGCTGCTTCATCACAGTTAAAATAAACCCCTTATTATGGCTGATAATGTCATAATAAGACCCCAGCGTACAAAAAAGCCCATAAAGAATTGCTGCAAGATTGGTTATTCTCTCTTGCTATTTAATGTTAAGTACATGTAGAAGACGATCAAATCATTTAAAAAGCTACACATGGCTGATGTAGGAGTGAGTCTCCTGACAATAAAGCTATTTTACCCTCAGATCTGGCTTGGATAAAACCTGAATGCAAGCTAAAATTGGCATCTTTTAAAAATGTTTACACACATACACACAGATACATATATACTTCTCTTTATATAGATATCTGTAGAGATATAAGTATGCATTCTTTCAAAGAGATCACAGTTCAGGGGAACAGCCTAGTATAGGCAAGGGACAACTTATTATATGTGAACCAATTTGAGAAGTTCCCTCTGCCTTCCTCTAGGGAAGAAGCCAGTACCTTTCTAAAAAGATTCCAAAGAGTTAGCCTCTTCCTGGAAGAAAGGTGATGGATTTAGGGTACAATCTGAGACATATACTTTTTAGACATAGTCAATGAGAGATTTTTTTTCTTGACTGTATTTTCATAAGGATTTTATTTTTCTTTTTTCTCCCCCCAGGTGGGGAGTGGAAGAGAGGGAGAAAACAGATTTTTGTTCATTGAAAAGAAAACATTAAATTAAACAGAAAAAAAGGTGTTAAATTCATTTCTGCTTGCATGTTTGGGAGGTTTTCTAGCAGGTGGAGGATGGTAACTGGTTGCTGAATGATGAAAGATTAATGGAGCCATGGAGACCATGTGCCACTTGGTCCTGACATCAGACAGCTAGCAGTTCTCAAAAGGGACAGTAGGATCTCAGATTTAGATATAGAAGAGACCTTGTAGACTACTTAGTCCAACCCTCCCATGTTACAGATGAGGAAACTGAGGTTCAGAGAGGGCAAGGGATTTTGCCCAAGGTCACAGAGGTAATAGAGAACCAGGCTCAAACCACATCCTCTGAAACCAAATCCAGCACCTCTCTGCTATACCAAAGCAACCTATTCATATACCATTAAGAACTGAATGAATCAATGAAAAGACATTTATTAAGCACCTTCTAGGTGCAAATACTTGCATGCGACCTTAGACACCCAGGACATAGGTTGTCAATTCCTGCTTTAGAGCATGATGCCACTCTAGCAATGAACTGCCTGGACATGTTGCCTTCTTTTCTCTGGTTAGGCCATTCAGCCAGGATTTCTGATTTTAATGACAGCCCTCATTTCCTATCATCAATGACCATCAGTGCATAAAGAGTTTCCTCATACTAACTAGCAGTTGACTCTGGCCTTCTTGAGACTAAGTACAGCAATCACATTTCCCCTTTGAGATGTGAGTGTAAAGGTCCACTACCTTCCTGGGGTAATGCCATTTTATAACATTGTTCCACCAAATCCAGAATAATCTCATCACTTACAAATTGTAAGCCATTTGTAAAGCCCCATGATTTATGCAATTTTCCCATGGAGTGGGACATTAGGAACTCAGCCACATTTCATTATCCATTTGAATAACTTTTTCAATTTAGAGCTTGCTGCCTAACCATGAGTGCTAAATTATGACTAGATTTTCTCTCTGCCTAGTGGGAGCACTAAATAGATAAATAAAAATCATTGCAGAATAATTGTAGGTACTGTGGGCTAGAAGCCAAACCAGGCTCAGATCAGCTTCTAAGACTTACAAGTCTAGTTTCCTTTTACCCCATCATAATAAGGTATTCAATTATAATCCTTTCTGTTTGTGCACAGTGGAAGTATGTATATAATCATACTGAGGTATTAGTCAATCATCTCAGTGTATGCATGTTAAGATCAAAAGAAAAGGCTGAACTAGGAGATGAGATAGCTCCAGTTATCCCCCATATCTGGATTTATAAATTAAGGACTTCATCAAATTTTAACATTTAAAAATGTTTCAACCTGCCTCCTAATTTGTCTCTTAAGATCATGAGTAACAGATGATCGTGGGTGATAAAATTAGAGAAAATCATGAATGGAGGGGTGGTGGGATTTAGTATGAGATATGATTCAAGGTGAAAGGCAGTATGTTATCACATGGTTTGAAATATGGACATGGAGTTAGAAAGACACAGTTCAAATCCCACATCCCTCCCTTATTTGCTGTGTGGATAACCTTGACCAAGTCACTTACCCTCTCTGAGTTTTCTCATCTGTGAAATGAGGTAAATAAGCACCTTTAGCACCTACCTTATAGGGCTTAAATGGCATGATGTTTGTAAAGTGTTTTTGACAACCAGAAGCTCTATGTAAATGCAAGCTGTTATTATTTCTTGAATAGAGTATCTCCATTTTAAGGCTGCAAAATCTCAAAATTGAATGGGTTCTCAAAGCCCATCTAGTTAAACTTGTTTCTTAGCAGAAATCTCATATCCAACCCCAAGCTATTGAGAGGACCACAACTACAGGAGACAATGATAAACAAACTCCAAGCTCCAGTGGAGGTGATGAATTCCAGGACATAAATAAGGGACAACTAGCATCCTCCAGTTCTTATGTCTTCTTTATGCCTTTCCTTCAACTCTTAAGTACTTTCACCCCTTAGATTTTCCTTTACTTATTTATATTCCTTTCACCCATACACATTGTATTATAAGCTCTGGAAAGGCTGGGACTGTGTGGTATTTCATCTTATCTGCAACACCTAGAACAGTGCTTTATAGGTAGTAATCACTTAATAAATATTTGTTGAACTGCATATTTATTGAACACTGAGCCTACTTCTATCCCCATTCTTTTCATGCAGCTACTTGGTTTATTTTTACATGTACCTAGCTTAGTTTCCCTCATATAACTAGCTCTCTATAACATCTTCCACATAAATAAAGTGAAGGAATTCTTCCTGGTTCCTATTCAGAGAGGGTAGGGACATTTCATGGAAAGGCATGGTGGTATAAATGGAAAAAGCACTGAATTTGGAATACAAGGGACTGGGCTCAAATCTCACCTCTATCATTTGTAACCAGTGTGACCTCCATCAAATAACCTCCCTGGGTCTCAGTTTCCTCCTCTGTAAAATGAAGGGGTTAGACTAAATGTATTGTAAAGACTGTACTGGTCCTAGATGTATGATCCTACATGCCCTGGAGTGGACTGGGTTAGTTCCTATAGAGATCCAGATACCTTCTGGCAACATAATCTTTGTCCAACCTTCTGGAACCTATACAAGACTAGGAAAACTCATAGAGTGACTCAGGAAGATTAAGGAGTGTTTATCATTTTCACGAGTAAAATCCAAGGCATCAAGGGAAGTTCCCTAAAAGAAGATGATGTCAATGTTGAGTTGTGCCACTAGCTCCACCACTGACCTGCTGTCTGACCTTGAGTACATTACATCATCTCTCTGCTCCAGTAGGATCTCTCCCTTAAAGCACTGTCATAGAGGTTTTGAGATGGCCACTTTTAATTCATTCTGAGATCCCACAGTGAAAGAGCTATCTGGGGAGCTAGCAAGTCAGATGCATTGAGTTCACATCTCCAGAGACAAGCCCTGAAAATAATGATGAAATAAGTGGTTTGTCTTTGACGCCTCTCTATTGTGCGATTAAAGCCCCAGGCTCTTGCCAGGCACTCAACACTTTTCTACTACCTCCATGGCTACTCAGAGCCTCCCACTGAATCACTGTTCTCCCCTCTGGGTCTTACCTGACATTACCACTTCTGTGGCCATTATAAAAACTTCTTGTTTTCCATGCCCATTGGATCCCTGCTAAATGACTGACCGACAAATCTGAAAAATTAGCTAGCAACAAGGTGAAAATAACTGCCAAATACTTTAATAATACTTACTGGGCCCCTCAATCTAAAGAAGCAGCTAATTTGAAAATTTTAAGGGGAAAACCAGAGATGAAATAGTGGTATTTTGGGACAGAGTTATTGTTATTTTGTATGTCATCAAAGCATTATCTTTTTCAACAAGATGGAAGGATAGGTCTGGATTATGGCAAAGTAAGGCAAATCTGGAACTGATTAATAACTAGAAACAATAATGATTAATGGATGGATGTTAACCTGAAGGAAGGTTGATGATAGAGAGCCCCGTAGCTCTGTCTTTGGCTCTGTTCTATTAACACTTTTATCAATGATGTGAATGAAGTCATACACGGCATGTTTATCAAATTTTCAGGTGACACAAAACTGGGAGGGATAGTTAAAATTTTATACAGAATTGTTAAGACACAAAAAGTTCTTGACAGGCTAGGATGACAGGCAAATTTAAATGAGATTAAATTTAAAAGGGACAAATGTATAAAAGTTAGGTTCACAAACTAAACTTCACAAATATCCAGCAACTTGGTTAACTAGAAGATCATGTACAAAACCCGATAATTTTAGTGGTAATCTACATATGAAGTTAAGGTAAACCTTAGCCAAATCAATTTTAGGTTACATTAACAAAAGAGCGTACTGAACAAAAGAAAGTGTAATTCAATTCTCTTCTGCCTTACACTACCCCTGGAGTATCATAGTCAATTCTGGGCACCACATTTTAGAGAGGATATTGAAAAGTTGGAGCATGTCCAGGGATAGTGATTCAAAACCATGTTATATAAGGATCAATGGAAAGAATTAGGATCATTTAGCTTAGAGAATAGAAGAGTTAGGGAGGCAGTAGTAGCTATCATCAAGTATCTGAAGGGCTTTCATATGGAAGCTATATTAGATTTGCTTTACTTGGTCCCAGATGGCAGAGGTCGGAGCAATCGGTACTAGTTGAAGGAAAGCTAATTTAGGATTGACATAAGGAAAAACTTTCTAAGGAGTTAGTGGGCTTATTATCCCTGGAAGTCTTCAAGTGGAAGTTGAATGATAACTTGGCAGGAATGTTGGAGAGATGGCTACTATCAGAGATGAGTAAGACAAAAAGACCTTTAAGGTTCTTTGAGGTTCATTTAGAAGATTTTATGATTTGATGATTCAGCAATCCTGTTTGATGATCATGTGTCTTCAGAATGATGTGTGAAGTCCAGCAAAGTCTTCAATGACTTTTAAGAAAGGTGCTTAATTTAGTTAAGATCTAATGAAATATATTTTAGAAAATTTTTCAGCAAGTGTTCAAATGATAACAAAAGGTTTCAACCTAACTCAGTTATCCAGAAAATTGGATTGCTTTCAATTGCTCTTTCTCTGGGCATTGTAGTGGATCAAGATTTTGCTATAGATGAAAGAAATACATATTTTTTTCAAATCAGCTTTCTCTTGGCTTCCTATTGTTTCTTTTCATTTTTAATTCCCTTCTGGCATATTTCTTGAGATAATTCTCCTCATTGATTTTTGGAGTCTTTTTCCTTAAAGGCATTTTTCTGCATAAATTTTAAAATTGTACAACACTCATTTTTCTAATTTGATTTATGCCTTTTTGTTATCTCATCCTTTTCCCCCCTGAATTCTCTCATTTATATTTATTTATTTTTCATTGATTTTCTTCTGCTAAAAACCTGTTTACTCTCCTTTTTTCTCTGCTCTCTTTGTTCACTTCTCCTTTCTCAGGATTTTTCTTTCTTTCCTTCCTCGCTTCCATAATTTTAATTCTTATTTTCTCTGCCTCACCTCTTGATAATGTTGTTTCCTCATTTTCTTGTTTGACCTCCTACCCCAATCAGTCAATCAATAAATATGCACAGGGCATTTCAATATAATGTATACAGATTATGGAAACTGATAAGATATTCGCAAGTGTAGCTAGAAATGTCATCACTGATAGTTTTATGTGACAAGTTTGTGTTAGTGATGTATCATGTTTCAATAATTCAAAAGTCCCATGATTTCATCCACATGGATCCTCTCACAGATAAAGTACACAACCCCTCGATCCCTAGTAGACAGTTTTTTGAGTTGCTGTGCCTCCCCAAATTTATTGCTAGCTAGTTGTTTGACAGCAACCATCTCTTCACTTAACTTCTCTGACCCTTAGACAAAAGACCTATGCCTCAAATACTAGTATTATACTCAGTCTTAGTAAAGTCTACTAAGGCTTTAAGAATTCTGGCTTATGTCCAAACTGTAGCGATTATCACATTAATTGCAATTTGGATAAAAAAGTAGATATTCAACCTACTTCACTTCATCAGTATTTAGCATGACTTTTTGTCATTCAGTCATTTTTCAATCATGTCCAACTCTTCATGACCCCGTTTGGGGTTTTCTTGGCAAAGATACTGGAGTGGTTTGTCATTTCCTTCCCCATCTCATTTTACAAATGAGGAAACTGAGGCAAACAAGGTTAAGTGACTTGCCCAGGGTCACACAGCTAGTAAGTGTCTAAGGATAGAATGGAACTGATAAAGATGAGTCTTCCTGACTCCACGTCCAGCACTCTGTCTGCTATGCCACCTACCTGCCTATTTAGCATAACAAATGAATCTAAAAGTGTTATTGGAAATCAGAAAATGTTATTAAGTACAGATACCTTGTTTATCTATTTTGAATTTCTACCATACATATCTCCAAAAGGATTCAGGGTGTTCTACATGTTTAGGTGGCACAATAGACAGAGTTCTGTACCTGGAGTTAGGGAGACCTGCTTTTAAATCCAGCCTTAAATGCTGCTAGCTATGTGACCCCAAGCAAGTCACTTAACTTCTGTCTGCCTCAGTTTCCTCATCTGGAAAATGGGGATAATAATAGCATCTACTTCACAGTGTTCTTATGAAGATAAAATGAGATGTTTGTAAAGTACTTTGCAAACCTTAGAGTGTTACATAAATGCTTGCTATTATTATTCAAAATAACCTAAGGATAAAACTAAGCAGATCCTTTAAAGAAGTGGTAAAAAACTCCAATGAAATAGTGCCACTAAACTGTACATAAGCATCCTGGTGCACTGCCTATTGACTTAGGAAGCCATATACTAGTATTTTCTATGCTCTATTCTATTTTTATTTATTTTGTTAAGTATTTCCCAATTATATCCTAATCTGATGCTGGAAACACTTCAGAGTGTGCCACTATCTGACACCTCTGATTTAAGGAAGCCAGAGCAGTATAATGGAAAGGATATTGGATAGTTAAACACCTGGATTTGAATTCTGAACTTTCTATTTAATACCAGTTGACTTTGAGTGAGTTGTTTAACTTTTCTAGGTACTCGTTTGTAAAAATAAAGACATTCAAGAGTGGCCCCAGAGAAGAACTTCCTTCCCTTCACTGCAGAGGTAGGGGTACTGTGGATAGAAAATGTTGTGTGTACTGTCAAAGAGAGTCAACATGTAGACTGGTTTGTTGAACTGTTTTCTCTCTTTTTAAATTTTTGTTTCAAGAATGACTTACTGGGGTGGGGGGGAGTGATATGTTTTAAATAGCTGTAACATAAAAATAAAGAATACTCAACAGAAATTTTAAAAAGAAAATAAATACCCAAGAGTTTGGACCTAGATGATCTAGAGTTGGGGTCCTTAACTTTTTTTTCTTTTCTTTTTTTTTTTTTTTTTTGTTTTGGCTAGGCAATGGGGTTAAGTGACTTGCCCAGGTTCACACAGCTAGTAAGTGTTATGTGTCTGAGGCCACATTTGAACTCAGGTCCTCCTGAATCCAGGGCTGGTGCTCTATCCACTGCGCCACCTAGCTGCCCCGGGGTCCTTAACTTTTCGGGGGTGTCCTGGACTGTGGGACAATCTGTTGAAGCCTAAAGATGGACTTCTCAGAATAAAATTATCAAAGGCATAAAGTAAAGTACATGGGATTATAAAGGATATAAATTACATTGAAATACATGTATTAATCTTATTTAAGTTCACAGACTCCATCTTAAGAACTTCTGATCCTGAGTCAGCACAATGTAGTGAACAGAGTACGAGACTTGAAATCAGGAAGACATGGGTTCAAATTATGTTTCAGGCAATACTTGGGTGACCTTGGGTAAGTCATCTCACATTCTTATGTCTGTTTTCTCAGTCATAAAACAATAATAATAATAATTATAATACCTTCTCAGGGTTATTGGGAGGGTCAAGTAAGATTATGTATGTTATGTATTCATAATAAAGTAAGATTATGAATATTATATATTCACTTTATGAACCTTTAAGCACTATACGCATTTCATCTATTATTATTCTGATCTCTAAAATTTCTTTCGATTTTAAGTCCTGTTATCCAAAATAACAGAATAGATGCTATGAGGGGCACAGAATGGGCTAAGTAATATGAATTAGTTCCAAGTTTCCTGGAAGCTAAGTTAAAAAAAAAAAAAAGAACACATTGGGTTGCACAGTTGTCAATTTCTGACATAAACTAGTATGGAAACTTATCCCAGGAGACAATTTCTTCCCTAGAATGAAACCCAAGCAAAAATTTGTCACGTGAGCTTTCCTATAAGTCACATTCAGTAGCACAATGAACAACATCTTCAGCCATGGTTTTAAGAAGACACAGAAATACTGTTCTGACAGACTGGAGACACAAATTCATAACAGGATCATTGGCCCACAAAACCATTTCAGGGTTATTTAATGAGTTTTGGTGAGATGGTACAGTGTGATCAACAACCAATTCAGTCTTCTGAGAATGAGCAAATACCCTAAAATATGGTTAGGGCAAAGAAAAACTGTAATATTTTCTTCATTTTAGTCTTAGCCTTATACCTGTGGCAAGCTCTGCATACATTAGAAATCCACCATCACTATTAGAGGTAATACATCACACTGATTGGGCTTACACTGCTTTTTCACCATCTACCTGACCATGTGGTTCAGCCTGTAGTGACTCATTCACCAAAATGCTTAGATGCCCTGGGTGAGCATTTTAAACAATCACATCTTTAAACTATGGGACAAACCTTAATATCTTGAACGTAATATCTTCATCTTAGTATCTTAACACCTTAATATCATAAATTTAATTTCAAATAAATATATAACTCACTAAAGTATGGGCAACACAAGGATTATCATTAGAGTGTGCATATTCTTATTGAAGAATTACAGAATACTCAGGACTATTCCTGGAACTGATTTGCATAAGTATGTCCCTATGCACTATGGGTGGACATTAGAAATTGAATTGGGGCTACTTCCAATTTCCCCATAATTCACCTACATTGAAACATTGCCAGGAAGGCGTGATCTAGCCTACCTGCCTGCTACAGTAGTGTTCTGGGAGGCACCTTTAGAGCCCAGTGTGTTTATGTCCTGCTTCAGAGAGCAGCAGAAGGGGGCTTAGAGGGCAGTTAGAAGTATGATGCTTATGTAGCTTGCCATTATACTGCAACTCTAGAGAGCTTTGAACAAATTCCTCAGAAGAGTAGTTGATTTCTTGAAAGAACTGTGTAATGCCATAGCTGAAGGGGCATAGTAGAGACCTGCTATGAGCTGTCCTCTGGAGGTAGTGCTGAGATGGCAATAGTGAGTTGTTGAATTGCTTATACCCAAGATGCTGAGAGATCTTGGGGCATTAGAAGCAATCAACAAACCTGAATATCAAGCCCTGGAAAAAGTCACCATCTGGAAATGTCTGCCCTGGCCCTTCCTTTGAGGAAAAGGGAAGTGTTAGCCCAATTTATTCATGAAGGTAAAGGTAGGTACTATCCTGCTAGGGAAAAGACCAGTGATACCAATCTATGTGGTTGGAGTCCCAGAATCCTGGGTGGAGGAATGAACCATCACTAGAGATACTGCACTAATGTCTAGTCCTTAGATTCCCAATGGAGATCCCAAAAAGTGAGTTACAAGTGAATACATTTTATTGAAATGTCTTCTTATTTACTCAAGTTCAGGTGCTTCCCCTTTACAAGGCGGTTATTGTCTGGTAGAAATGCTTACATTTTCCCCTCTATTCCTGATCCTTTTTCCATTTGGTTCCTGGAATTATTCCATCCCTTAATGACTCATAGTCATGGTCAGATTAATATGAAGAATAATAAGCTGCCTTCCAAGGATTTTTGTTATTAGGCAATTTGTACTTTTGTGGGTCAAGAAAGATAACAGCAGTGACCTATTGCCTTGAAAGACTTTGCCTGGTATGACTGACTTTCAGAGAAATTTTCCTAGTTTTCAGAGTGGAAGTTATTAAACACTGATTCTCAGGCTTCAGTCTTTTTTTGTCTTCATCCTTCTTTAAGTAGAAACTACCCTTGAAACAGTATTAATCATTAGAAATTAGAAATTTGGTATATGGTAGCTCTGACTTGATCATCATGTGAAAGGCCTCATTATAAAAAAGATCTCATTTAAAGATCTCTAGACCAACAAGAGTGGTTTGCAATTTGGTATGTATGTGTATATGTATGTGTACGTGTGACATAAATCACACCCTTTTTTTCTCTCTTCCCCTAAAAAGAATATAAAGGGTAATACATTAGTTATTTAAATTAAATAATATTTATAACTTCCACATATATTATTTCATTGGACTTTTTATGACATCCCAATAAGACACATTGGCTAGGCATTCTTATTTTCATTTGGCAGAATGTATCCCAAAGACGGGAGAAAGATACTTCCTTTCTCTAGGCCTCACTTTTCTGATTTGTGAAATGATAGAGTTGGAGCTGATGAACTCAGCTCTAAGATCTCAGCTCCAATATACAGCAAATTTCCTAAGGTCATACAGTCAATTAAGGGCAGAGTCTGAGATAGAACCCTAGTGTGCTGACTGCTAGTCTTGTATATTTATTGCTAGAGCACTTTGTGCAAGTAAACAGTAAATTGATAAACCAAGTGACAGTAGAGGGGGATGGGAAGGATTACTTTAAAACCTCAAAGATCCATGGGTGTGACCTTTACAACCACAAATCACAATCTCCAGATGAGTTTCTATGGCTGAAAAACTCATCACTCTAAAGCCAAACTTCTGAGGATGAGGCCCTCTTCATTTAGCTAAACCAGTTCTCAGATCTGAAACATATGGTCCATTACCAATCCCACGTTCAAAGCCTTTCTAGCTTAGTAGGATCAGCCAAGATCCTACTTGCAATGCAATGACATCATCATCATTATTATAAGAATTTCTAAAGTCTTTTAAAGGCAGCTAGGTGGTGCAGTATATAGAGTACCAGGCCTGGAGTCAGGAAGACCTCAGTTCAAATCTGGCCTCAGACACTTATTTACCTGTGTGACCCTGGGTAAGTCACTTAACCCTGTTTGCCTCAGTTTCCTCATCTGCAAAATGAGCTGGAAAAGGAAATGGCAAACCATTCCAGTATCTTTGCCAAGAAAACCCCAAATGGGTTACGAAGAGTCAGACATGACTGAAACGACTGAACAAGCATAGAGCTTTAAGATTTTCAAAAACATTTTACATATATTATCTCACTGATTGTCCACAACAATTTTATGAGGTAGGTCTATTGTTATCTCCATTTAACAGATGAGGAAAATGACGCTGGGAGAGGTAAAGTGACTCTTCAAGGGTCACTTAGCTATTATGTGCCAAAGGCACATTTAGAACTTAAATCTTCCTTTATTCACTGGGCCACCTAGCTGTCTCTGGTACATGCACAAACACCCACACCCACAAATCCATATCTGGATTTGTAAAACACAAGAAAACTTTTTTGTTCATTATCCATATACTTAATATCAACACATTTTATGTGTTGTCTCCCCTAGTGGAATTCAAACTCTCTGAGGAAAGGGACTGTTTCATTTTATCTTTGAATTCCCAGCAATTAACAGTATGTGGCACATAGTAGACACTGAAATGTTTGTTGATTGATTGATTAAAGGAGTAATTAGTTTGTTTATGCCATTCTCCATACCTAGAATGGATTTCCCCATCCCCCCATAGCCACCTGTTGATTACACTTCCTCTGTGAAACATTTCCTAAACCTCCCCTCTTCAAATTTCTCTTACCTCTTTGGACCTCTCTTTTATAATTCTCATATACTCTCTTATATCATAGTTATTTTTGTACATGCCTTTTCCTGCCTATTAAATTGTAAGGTCCTTGAGAACAGGTCCTATGTTATTTTTATCTTTGTGACATTGCAGATGGAAGGCCAACATTGAAGTCAGTTTCATTTTTTTTCTTTCCACTTACATTATTGTTATTATATATAACTGTTTTTCCTGGTTCTACTTACTCAGTTCTGCATCAGTGCATATGTCTTCCTATGCTTTTCCAGATTCTTCATATTTCTCATTTTTAATGATACAGAATTATTTTATTACTTTCCTAAACCATCATCTTATATACAATTCACCAAATGACTGACTTCTATTGTATTTCTAGTTCTTTGTTACACAAAACGCTGCTATAAATATTCTGTTGTATGTTGGCTATTTTTTTCTATTTATGACCTTTTAGGGGCATTTGCTTAGCAGTGGGATGTCTAAATCAAAAGGTGTGGACATTTTAGTAATTTTCTTAGCATAATTCCAAACTGTTTTCCAGAACACGTGGACCAATTCACAACTCCACCAACAGTATATTGGTGTGCTTGTCTTGAATAAAGTGTTGCTAATCAATCCATACATAAACATTTATTAAGTACCTACAATGTGCCAGGCACTGTGCTAAGTGTTGATAATTCAAAAAGAAGCAAAAGGCAGTCCCTGCCCTCATAGAGTTTATAATCTAATTGGAGAGACAATATGTAAATAAATATATAGAAAGCAAGCTACATACAGGATAATAGAATTAAAAGGAGCTAGAAAAGGCATCCGGTGAAAGATGGGGTTTTAGTTGGGATTTAAAGGAAGCAAGGGAAGGAAGCAGGCAGAGCAGAAGAGGGATAGTGTTCCAATCATGGGAGACAGACAGAGAAATGCCTGGAGCTAAGAGGTGGATTGTCTTATTCATGGAACAGCCAGGACACCAGTGTCACTGGATCAAAGAGTATATATCAGGGAGTAAGGTGTAAGAAGACTGGAAAGGTAGTAGGGGGCTAGATTATAAAGAGTTTTGAATGCCAAGCAGAGCATTTTGTATTTGCTCCTGAGAGCCACTAGAGTTTGTTAAGTAGGGGATGACATGATCAGATCTGTGCTTTAGGAAAATCACTTTAGTGGCTGAATGGAAGATGGATTAGAATGTGGAAATTAGAGTATGGAAATGTTTGAGGAAGGCAGACCCCCTCCCCCCAGCAAGCTATTACAATAATCCAAGCATGAGGTCATGAGGGTATGCATTAGAATGGTGGCAGTGGGGGGAAAAAAAGGAATGGTGGCAGTGTCAGAGGAGAGAAGGGATATATTTGAGAGAGATTGAAAGGTGAAATTGACAGGCCTTGACAAGAGATTGGATGTAGGGTGAGAGATAATGAAGAATCCAAGATGAGTCCTAGTTTGCAAGACTGGGGTGCTGGGAGAATTGTGTTGCTCTCTACAGTAATAGGGAAGGTTTAGGGGAAAAGATAATGACTTCTATTTTGGACATATTAAGATGTCTACTGGACATCCAGTTTGAGATGTCTGAAAAACAGATGGAGATGTGAGATTGGAGGTCAGTAGAGAGTTTGGGGTAGAATGGATAGATTTGAGAATCATCAGCATAGACATGATAATTAAATCCACAGGAGCTGATGAGACAACCAAGTGTAAAGAAAGTAGTATAGAGGGAGAAGGGAAGACAGCCCAGGACAGAACCCTGAGGCACATCTGTGGTTAGAAGCAATGATCTGAAAGAAGATCCAGCAAAGCAGACAGAGAAGGAGCAGTCAGGTAGGTAGGAGGATAACCAGAAGAGAGTGGTGTTCCAAAAACCTAGAGAAAAAGGAGTATTAAGGAGGAGAGAGTGGTCAAGAGTGTCAATGACTACAGAGGTCAAGAATAATAGAGATTGAGAAAAGGCCATTGGATTTGACAACAAAGAGATCATTAACAAATTTGCAGAGAGTAGTTTTAGTGGAGTGATAAGGTCAGAAGCCAGATTGTATGGGGTTAAGAAGATAGTGAGAAGAGAAAAAGTGGAAGCACTTTTTAGAGATTTATTTTATTTATTTTATTTTTTACTTATATTTGTTCATCAGAGATTTATCAGAGGCTTTATTGAAGAGTTTAGCGATAAAGGCTAGGAGATATAGGACAAGTTCCTCACTCTGATGACATCATAAGTCTGGATCCCCCCAAAAATTAATAATAACAAATCTTTAGCAGCTATCACAATGATTTATATGCGGTAAGTGTTAAATAAATGTGGAATCAAATAAAAATAGAAACAAAAGCCATTTCATCCCTGTGGACAGTGACATGTTAGTAGGAGAGAAGAATGGTGGCCTGAGAACAATGATTCAGTTTGCAGTCCAGGAAAAACAAGCAGAACAACCATGCCATCAGACAGGGAGCCACACCAAGCATGTTTCTCTGTTGTGAGACCACTAAGCAGAATTTATATTGGAGGGTTCTCACTGATTAATTGATCATCAAGAACGATGTACTCAGCACAATGCTGGACACTGACACATTTGGAAATATAAGCAAGATCCTTGCCCTTAAGGAACTTACAATCATGGATGCTCCGAGTGCTTTAGGCCAAATCATCCAGTAAGTGAAGTTTGTGAATGCCATGCCCCATAGTCCCTACTTACCTTTGTTTTATCCTCCATGCTCCATGAGCACCAATCACCCCATATACTTATCCATACTGTCCTATGGATGCCCAGAAATCTTTACTGGACAATCAATTTGAATTGAAAAAGAGCCCATGATGCCAACTTACTTCCCTCAGTCTTATCCATATTTACCTTTTTTGTATCTACTTGGGTAAGTGGTATAGTTGAAAAAGTATGATATAATACAAAGAACACTGGATTTGGTATTATAGGTCCTGAGTTCAATTTATGGCTCTGCTGCAAGATATTTATCCCACAAGTTCTCTGGATGAAGGTGACCCTGATGGGAGTTGCCTATACTGCTGCCTTCTGATACAAGGAAAACTATTCAATGGAAGAATAATATTATTATTGGTTACCCCAACAGCACCAGTGAGCCTCTCTGTTCAAGACTGAAGGACATGTGTCCAAACAAAACACAAAACCATAATTGCAAGTCATTTGGTATGATTTTTGAGAGCAGGGACCCTTTTTAGATAGACAGATAGACAGATAGAGAAAGAGATAGAAAGATATAGATTTGCATTTCCCATAGTACCTAGCACTATGCTGAGTATCTCCTGGTTATTCAAAATTATAATTAACATTATATATAGCTCTTTAAGGTTTGCAAAGCACTTTACACATGTTATTTCATTTGGTCTTGTGTGTGCATGTGTGTATGTGTGTGTTTTGTTAATTTTTTATTTCAAAAGCTAGTATAGCTTCCAGATACCCTGGAAAGTGTGTACTATCTTTAACCCCATTTTAATAAGAAACTGAGACAGGTATAGGTTACATCATTTGCTCAGGGTCACACAGCTATTAAATGTCTGAGGCTGGATTTAAACTTATGGACAAACCAGTTGATTTATTTCAACAAACATTTATTTGATTTCCTCCTGTGGGCAAGGCATGATGATAGGTGCCAGGGAAACAATGACAGGAAAAAAGAGAAAGCAATTTGGCCCTTCTTTGCTACTAGGTCAACTAATGAAAGGGTGAGGGAGGGTTCATATAAGCAGTCTTCCAAAAGGGTGCTCCTCTCCCAGGCATCTGGACTCAGAGAGAATGCTGTTATTCCCAGAAACATCTAGACAGTGTAAATCTCAGAAACATCTTTGGATTTATCCACTCAAACAGTCAACAGCATTGACCTTGTGCCTGCTCTCTATAGAACATTGTACTAAGCGTTTACCTTGAGGAGTCTGCCAGCTGCTTTCAGCACTCAGAGGGAATGAAAGAAAAATCTCTTATTAAACACTGTGCTACCACTGGATTGTGTAGCAGGAGTCTGTAGACACAAATCCAGAAGTAAATAAGTCTCTGCCCACAAGGATTGATGGTTGAGAAATACTCAAGGATGGTGTATGGGGTCATCAGGGACTAGATTGACACATCTCATCCAGGAACAAGGGCAGAGTTGATTGGATCATGATTCTAGGATTGGAGAGGAGATGTGATGAAAAATAGGCCACTCAGTGACAAGGTAGTTGGGAAGGCTGCCAGGATGATGGTAGGCGATAGGGAATGAAATGAACTGTGCTGGGCCCTTCCTGAAATAGTGGTTCAGGAGAGGCCATCACAAATCAAGACAGCAAGGCTCCAGAGCAGAAGTTCTAGAGATAAAAAGGAGTAAACCCTCCTGGGTTTTGGTCTCTAGTTCAGGTGGTGAAGCTCTTAAGCAGGGAGTGAAGATGCAAAGAAGCACTATAAGAGAACTCATACAAGAGAAACATATATAGGAATATATATGATTTATTAAGGTTATACATAGCATTACACAAGAGCTGAGAGGATGCTGAAATGATGAGAAGTAGGGAGACTTTCCTAGAGGAAGTAAACCATCAGTGATGATTAATATGCTATATTCATGAACACATAATTTTAATAAGTACATTAATAATGCAAATTGAAGTAGTATTGCATATGGAAAGAGCATTGGATTTGGAGTCAAAAGACTTCACTTTGAATCCCAGCTCTACCACTTACTACATACGTTTCCCTGGGCAAGTCACTTAATCTACCCTAGCCAGTTACCTCACCCATAAAACGAGAGAATTTGACTCATTGATGTCTGAGGTCCCTTCTAGATCGAAATCAGTGATTCAATCAAATAAATACGTGGGAATTTCTTCCATGCTCACTGAAGAGCCTTCTTCTGTGCTAGATGCATGCACGTGTGTGCACACATGCACACACACACACACACACACACACTCACATAGAGACCAAATTCTAAGACTATTATTTTAAACCCAGATTCAAGTATAAGCCTCCATTTTAGTTGTAACAGTCAGCTAGGTGGCACAATGGATAGAGTGCCAGGCCAGGAGTCAGGAAGTTGAGTCTTCCTTAGGTCAAATCTAGCCTCAAACACTTAACTAGCTCTGTGACCCTGGGCAAGTCACTTAACCCTGTTTGCCTTAATTTCCTCATTTGTAAAATGAGATGGAGAAGGAAATGACAAACCACTCCAGTATCGTTGTCATGAAAACCCCAAATGGGATCACAAAGAGTTAGATCTAACTGAAACAACTGAACAACAGTCACCTTTCCTTCTGTCTTCCTCTTTGCCTTGTCTTAAAGCAATGAATTGACTTCTAGGGTGGTATTGGTTGGCTCAAAGCATATTTATTTCTCATCCTATTGTCTTTTCATAAAGTATAAAGAAAGACCCTAAGACTTCCTCAGAAAGGGTTCCATGCCTACCTCCCAACAAGCCTGGATTACACAGTATGCTTTTAACCTGGATGATATTTTATTTTCATCTTCCTTGTTCTTGTTTGTTTGTTTGTTTGTTTTTAAGCTTGACTATTTCACATCAGGATCTTGATTTACTTACCATCTGCTTGGAAGTCTGTCATTGACAGGTATGATTTCTTACTCCCTCTGTTTGCAGTAGTTTGGCAGGGATCTGGTGAGCTGAGTTATGACCTTGAAGGCAAGGAGCATACAGTAACTCACAAGTGTCAATTAACCTCTTTAATTGGTTTACTTGACTGTCCCTAAATGAAGCCAACAGTCAGCAAATCCTGCAGGCTTTTCACGACTCTTTTGAAACTCACATTTCGCAAGGATGGCCTCAAGTGGAGAATGCTGAGGAATATCTCCTTTTCTGGCCAGTTCTTTAGGAACATCACTTTGACTTGCAGATCTCCTATTCCTGCTTTAATATGGACCAGAAAACAGCTTTCAGGGTGGCTACAACTACCATCTGCAGTCACCAGTTGACCTAGGACCTTCCACATCCAAGCAATTAGTATAAAAAGGGCCCAAAGGTAGATAGATACTATCCTCAGAATAAATTTTATTTCTGTATCCTTATCTGGTGATTTATCTGTATTGCTTGGATTACAAACTCATGTTTTCCTTCACCCTTCTCCCCACCCCACCTCACCCCCAGTACTTTGTTATTCCGTTTTACCTTGCTGACTCCCTAGTTCTTAGACTTTAAATTTTGCTCCCAACCACAGTCAATCATTATGGTCCTTTTCTTAATTTTCTGATTTCTAGACTTTCAATTTGTTTTTGACTGCCAACCCTGCAGACACAATATCTCTCAGTCTGCTGGCCCCTAGATCTTGATACCTGGACTCTTTTCTCCATATCTGAGGGCCTACCTGATTAGTTCTGTTCCATTGGTGTTCATACCCTAATACAATTTCCACTATATAGTTTTAAAATTTTCTTTTGTTTTTGCCTTTCATTGAATCCCCATTAATTAGCACAGTCCCTGGCATGTAGTAAGGACTTAATAATTGCTTGTGGAGCTAATCTTAGCTTTTTGAATACCATTATTGTGACAGAAGATAGTCAACCAAAATATAGTGAATAAAGAGCTGGTGTCAGAGTCAGAAAGAACTGCCTCTGATACCTACCAGTTGTGTGACTCTGGGCAAGTCGATTAACCTCAGTATCCCTGGCAATTATCTAAGACTACACTTTGCAAAGAATTCGACTATCTACAGTTGTAGAGGGAGTTGCATCCCCGGGAGTTCCCGGTACTAATGAAATCAAAGATCTGGACCAAATACAAAAATCAGGAAGAAGGCTATAGGGTCTTTCTTAGTTATGGGTGTTCTAGGCAGGGAAGACAATGTGGGGAGGGACTTTTTGAAAAGTCTGAAGAAAAGGAAATTGAATGTTTTTCCCACAAAGCAAGGAAATGAAAGAAAAGGACTCCTATTCTAAGTAAGCAGGTACCCCTTTGGCATGATATTTAACCTCCCTGAGTCTTTGCTCTCCTTTTAATAGCAACAGAAATGTTTCAACGTACTTTGCCAAAGATGTTCAATAACTTAAAAATAGTCCGCATGACAAGCTAATGCTTGAAAGCTTGGGGGCTGGGGGCTGGCAAGGAGCAGAGAGTTAGGGGTGGGGAGTGGGGGGGTGTGGAGAGAAAGAAGAGAAGGGAGGTTGGAGTCTTTGGCTTGGATTTAAAGAACGGAAGCCTGCCTGGTATTTCTGAGCAGGAAGCCACAGAAGGATAATGCTAAATGGCCACCCAGGGTGACATGTTTGGAGACTGCTGAGACAATCGGGACAGCATCAGATGGTCTCAGCTGGTGTCCCGGCGTGTGAGGGACAGACAGATCACAGAGATCCCAGCATTCCCACCAAGATTCTGGATGTCTTGGCCAAGTCTAGGGTGGGGGAAGGAGAAGTCACCCCAGAACTGAGAAGAGCTATCCAACTAGCAGTGGGACTAAAGCAGAACTGGCCAGCTGTGTATAGTGCCAGGGACAATCTTCTCCTCCACATTCATTACTAGCTCTCTCACTATGACTCCAGATTTCAAGCAGGTCATTATGGTTCATCCCTGCAAGACAAACTCTCAATCTGACTGTGCTGTTTCTGAGAAGAATGATGTAGTTATGTGCACATACACTTTTAAAGCTGCATGAATCCCTCTACCACCACTGGATGTCAGTAGTTTTTGGACATTATTGGTAGGTGGCAGTGCCATTTTTTGTTGTCCTGCTGCAGGGTGCAACAAAGAAATGTTTTCGCTCAGATGCCAGTATCTAAATCCTGGTGAGTGAAGGTAGTCATGGGCATGTGGCAGAAGGGTGCTAGGCCTTTAAGCTGGGCTCCTTTAAATTAGAATCCTAGAATCCTAGATTTGTATAATTCATCTAACTCAAGTCCCCTTTAAAGAAGGAGAAACTATAGCCAAGAGAGGTTAAATGATTGGCCCAAGGTCAAATTGGTAAATGGAAAGTTGGAAGGAAAAGAATGGTCTTGGTGATAAGGGCTACAGCACTTCTGGGTGGCTTCAACTGATGCAGCGATACAATAGCAGCTTGAGTTGGGCCTCAATGGTAGTGTGGTATCATGGTGGCAAGAATACTGGATTAGGTATTGGGGTCTATACTCTACTCCAAATTCTAGCAATAGCCACTGAGGCATCCTTAAATGATTTAGCTTCTTGGCCCCTGGTTCCTCATTTGTCAACTGGGGATCATGAATATCCTTCCTATCTCACAAGATTGTTGAAAGGTTAAAATTAGATATCTTGAAAACACTGATTAAATAAATAAGATTGTTGCTATTATTAACCACTATAATAACATAACAGTGGTTAATAACCACTGCCCTAGGCAATCAAGATACTATAATGTTTCTGTAATATCATTTAATATAGATACTCTTCCTGGTGACACAGATAACTATCCATTGACATGAAGTCAAAACACTTTAAAAATCAGAAAGTTTATAGGTAGAAAAGAACAATGGTTGGAACTTTGTTCTTATCTTCTTGCCATTGTGAAGAGGGTACCTTACAATATTTCCCAGTCATCTTTATTCAGAAATGGATTTAAGATAAATTTTCAAGACAAAGGTCTTTAGCCTGTGGTCCATAAACTTGCAATTGCTAAAATATTTTGATGGTAGTATCTCAATATAATTGATTTTCTTCAAAGTTTCACCAGACTGCCAAAGAAGGTCCATGACAAAAAAAAAAAAAAAAAAGATTGAGAACCCCTATGTGAAGTCTCTCTGTCATTTAGTTAAATCCTAATAATATTATAGTGATCTGGAAGAATTAATGATATTAACTGTCTGGTCCCACAATAATTGAACTTTTGAAAAATTTTAACCAAATTTGACACATAAAGTGCTTCTTAAGTTAACTTAAATGGCCTCTCTTGTCCATGGCCCTAAAACAAAATGTTAAGCAATTAAAAGTTTTAAAATTAGCATAACATCTCTATTTTATAAAAGAAATAGATCTAAATGAGGAGAGGCAATATGGTATAGCCTTGTATTCAGAAGACCTTGGTTTAAACCCTGTTTGTGGTACATGTTAGCTCTGTGACCATGGGTAAGCCATTTAAATTCTCAGTGCCTCAGGCAACCCTCCAAGACTTAGTTGCTAATCAGCATTAGTGGATGGAGATTCCACACTGAAAGTTCTCTAAACCAATGAAATTACAATTCTGGACACACCCCTCCAAAATGAGGACTCAATGCCTTACACTTTTTTTTTAAAAGGTTTAGTCTGCTATCTTACAACCAATTTGGAACATTCTTACTGAAAATATGCATTGGAAAGAAGCACTGGTCTGCAGATCAGTAAACCTCGTTTTGAGTCTTTCCTCCAATATGTTATATTACCATTGTCAAGTCACTAAGCCTCAATTTTCTTATTTGTAAACTAGAGATGATAACAGCTACAAATACTCAAATACTTGAGCTACGTAGCTTTTCAGGATTGTTGTGACAAAAGAATTTTTCAAACCTTAAGAGATCATGGAAGCATGAGTAATTATTATAGTCATTGTTGTTATTGTTAATGTTGTCTTGGATGGGGGTAGAGAGAGCATGTATTTTACTCATATTACATTCCTTTACATCATTTACAAAATTATAATTGCTCCTAGAAAAGAAGCTCAGAGGTCGTAGAATTTGCTTGTTGAACCATATTGAAGTTTTGACTGATTTAGGAGGGGAAAAAAACATGTAGCAATTTCTCAATGTTAGCAAATATCAAAGGGTGAAATGTTGAAATTAATAATGTAATCAGTGAAATTTTCAATATTATGCAACCAATGTATGAATTAATTATTTTAATAGCTCTACCTTTTTACCAAATTAATTTTATTTGTGAAATGCCATAGAAACTTACATTTTTATGATTGTACTGAGTGAGGTCTATAGTCTGCAAAACACTTATGCTAATACAAGTAATCAATGGAAAATTTCCCTGGAAATAGGCAGGCCAAACCAGAGAAGCCATTCTGGTGGTACATTCCAGTTAGCACACTTAGATCTTTTACTTGGTATATCAGCTTAGACTATTCAACTATGTTTTCTAGGGGCTCCAAACATCTGTTCAAACTGTGATAAACCTGCTTAGATTAACCATATTATTAATTTCTAAATATATAAATAGATCATGAAAAAATCATCATGTCTGTAAAGGATTTATTGCCATTTCATCATAATCATTATGGAATAAGCTATTATCTTTCACTACTAAAGATATTAAGACATGAGTACTTTTTAAAAATATCAATTTTGAAAAATTATTTTTATTTATTTCATTAAATATTTTCCAATTACATGTAAAAAATGTTTAACAAACATTTTTTTAAATTTGAGTTCCATATTCTCTCCTTCCCTCCCACCTAGGCCCCTCCTTGAGAAGGCAAGCAATTTGATTTCAATTATACATGTGAGGTCATACAAAACATATTTCTATATCAGTCATGTTGCAAAAGAAAATACAAACAAAATAAAACAATAAAAATAAAGAAAGTAAAAAAGTATCTTTCAATCTGCATTCAGAGTTCATCATTCTCTCTGAAAGTGGATAGCATTATTTATCATGGGTTCTTTGGAATTGCCTTAGATTATTGCCTTGATCAGAGTAGCTAAGTCTTTCACAGTTGATCATCATTACAATATTGCTGTTACTGTGTACAATGTCCTCCTGGTTCTGCTTACTTCACTTTGCATCAGTTCATATGTCTTCCCAGGATTTTCTGAAACTATCCTGCTTGTCATTTCTTATAGAACAAAAGTATTCCACCACAATCATATACCAAAACTTGTTTAGCCATTCCCCCATTGAAGGGAATCCTCCTGATTTCTAATTCTTTGCCATCACAAAGAAGTTGCTATAAATATTTTTGTACAAATAAGTTATTTTCCTAAAGGGTCAATGTTAATAAATGGCAACATGTACCTTGGCCTGCCACACTTCCATTTTGAATACAATGCAAACAGTTCCCCTGGGAACAAAGAGATGTTTTTGGCCTTCATTTTCCAAGGGGATCCAGGAATGTTATACAAAGACAACATTTCAAATGAACATTCTGTTTTGATGACATGGGTATTTGGGGGGAGGGGTGGAAGAGAAGATACTAGCCAAGATGGCAAAGCAGTTGTTGTTCATCCTTCATTCTTGAAGAGGACCAATGACATCATGAGGGTAATGTCTTGACTTGTGAGTGAATTAGATTTAAGTGAGGCACAGCTGTGTAAAGTCATCAGCCTCACTCTCTCCTCCAGAGTCACCAGAGTCCAGTAGCATGAGAAAAAGTCAAGACAATTGGCTATGGCCAGAAGGAGGAAGCAGTACAGTCCAGTTCTACTGATCTCCCTTCCCTACACACAACTCCATAAAGACCTAGGAAATCCCAGGAAAAGTCACATCAACTCATTTTTCCAGCCAAGTTCAGCATAGAAGACAAATAGAGAAACTGGAATCCACAGTTATGAGTCTCTCCATAGAAACAAAAAAGAGAATTGGGAATACAAATATATAGAACAAAAAGACAATCTGGAAGAAGAGAAGCAAAAAGTAGTAATATTAAAATAACACATGAGCTCTATACCAGCAAAACAGTGATTTCAAAGTGTAGAGACAACTAAAGGATCAAATATAGGTCTCTCAGAAGAATACAATAAGTTAAAAAAAAAACTAAAGCCCACAATACAAGAAATGATACAACAAAACTGCCTAGAACTTTTAAAAAATCCACAAATTGCTACCAGAAAAAAAAACCTACTGACAGACTGAAAAATCCAATATAGTTAAATTTTAAAATTTCATTTGCAAAAATAAATTTTGCAAGAGACCAGGAGAAATATCATCAAATAGAGAAAATAGAGGGGGTAAACTATAAAGAGCATGACACTTACGGAGAAGAAATAACAACAACAACAACAACAACAAGATCAATGCAATAATAACTGAAGGATTTCTTTCTAAAAGTACCCAAGGAAAGAAAGATGAAAGCAGAATTTAAATAGAAGTAGAGATACAGGAACAAATCTGAAACTACATGAATTAAACCTCATTGTACCCCATCTACAAATGAATCAGTGTTTTCTTGTTTTGTTTTGTTTTATTTTGTTTTGTTTGAGACTGGGAAGACTTGTATGAGTTGATGTAAGATGAACCAGAAGAATGTATACAATAACATCACCCTTTTAAAGGCAAGCAACTTTGAAAGACTTAACCCTGATCAGCATAATGACCAATCATTATTCCAGAGAAAGAATGAGAAAGTACTTCTGACAAGGCATGGAGGAGGGTGGAGATTAAGAGAAAGAAAATAGGGTTTTGTTTATTGAAAAATAAAATTAAAATATTAAAGGTATTAAGTTATCTAATAAAGGGGAATTTGAAATTACAGGAGCTCCAAAAGAAGCGTCTCTAAGTAAGAGGAGTCTTTCTGAACTCCATTCAGGGTTGTTTTCCAATTTACATTGCAAAGGTTCTTGATCTTAAGTTAACCTCTGCTGTAACCCCTAGAAATAGGCAAGCAGAGTGAACTGGGCTAATAAGCAAAGTAAGTTTCTCTTATTGCTGCTCTCAGAACTATGAACCAAAGTTATATTGCTCTTGGATGGGAAAATGACTTTCCATTATAACAATTTAATTTTTTGGCATCTGCTAAAAATCTCTCTATTGTATTTTCTTTTGGATGTACAAATCTTGGTCTCTAATAAAGAGAGCTATAGTAAATGCATTCTGATGAAACTCAATCAATGTATGTATGCCAAACACTACCGATAACTCTTACAGCTTGGAAGTGTCCTGTTTTCAGATCTGGCTGATTTGTCTGCCAATGGTTGGTAGTTATATCTCTGAAATGCTCTTCTATCTACCTTCCTCAAGTCAGAGATCCGGATGTAGGAATCATTCCAGTGTAGCACCTGGGACAGCTCCTCTGATAAGTTGGCACAGAGAAGTGGAGATAGCTGAGACAAGGACCAGATATTTGCTTGTGATGGGTGTGACCCTGGATATGTTATTTTACCTCTCAGAGTTCCTTCACGGAAAAAAGGTGGGGGGTGGAGGAGGTGTAAGGGCAAATAATAGCACCAACCTCACAAGATTGTTAAGAGGATACATGAAATCAGATGAGATATTGTATATAAAGCACTTTGTATACCTTAAAGAGTTCTGCCAACTTTAATTATTATGATTATTATTAACTAATTATACTCAATTCTAGGTTCTCAGGTGGACCCACCTTTAGCTCTACCATACTGGCCAGGCCAAGCTTATAGGTATGCCTCAGGACCAGTGAAAACTGGAAGCTTTTCTACTTCCTCACTTCAGTATGATGAATCACTAGTCCATCTTAGTACTCTTTCCTCTGGGGAATTATAATAATAAAAAAGTGCTTGATATATGGCATTGTGGACACAAGCTAATGTGTCTAATCTCTTTCTTCAACCTCCTACTTGCCTCAAAGCAATAAGATGCTTTGTAATCAGGAATAAGGAATCTACAAATTCTTCTGTATTTGGATGCATCCATGATCTCATAGATGTGGCCATTTCCTTGATTAGTGCATCCCACAAACTATTTATACCTTCTCATCCTGTGCAACTTTTGTCCATATCTTCTTTTGAATCCTTTTTTTGCCAACCCCTTCCCTTTTCAGTTTCCTCTTGTGTGTTGTCTTCCCCATTAGAATATAAGCTTCTCTTTTCTTAATTCTTTTTTAATGAATAATCACTTCCATAAGCTTTTGAGTT
Source organism: Vombatus ursinus (assembly GCF_900497805.2). Classification (NCBI taxonomy): domain Eukaryota; kingdom Metazoa; phylum Chordata; class Mammalia; order Diprotodontia; family Vombatidae; genus Vombatus; species Vombatus ursinus. The sequence continues at coordinate 50,600,495 of NW_020948983.1, read as the reverse complement.
TTACATTTTTCTCCCCCTCCCTCCCTACCTCCCTCCCCAAGATGGTGCGCAATCTAATATAGGCTATACATACACATTCTTATTAAATATATTTTCACATTAGTGATGTTGTAAGTAAGAATTAGAATTAATAGGCAGAACCACCAGAAAGAGAAAACAAAGCACAACGGAAGAAAAAAAATAGCAAATAGTATGCTTTGATCTGCATTCAAACTCCAAAGTTCTTTCTTTGGATGTGGATAGCATTTTCCATCATGAGGCTTTTGGAGATGTCTTAGATCCTTGTATTGCTGAGAGAGGTTAAGTCTATCAAAGTCAGTCATCACTCAATGTGGTTGTTACTGTGTACAACATTCTCCTGGTTCTGCTGACTTCACTCAGCATCAAACCATACAAGTCTTTCCAGGTTTATCTGAAGTTTGCCTGTTCATCATTTCTTATAGCACAATAGTATTCCATTACATTCATATATCACATTCACAATTATAACTATCTGTGTCTTTCTCTTCATCCTTTTTCCCCCTCATTTATGCTTTTCTTTCCCCTTTCTCCTCTTCCCTCCTCACTAATGTTTTGCTTTTGACCACCGCCTTCCTTAGTCCCGCCTCCCTTCTATTAGCCCCCTCCCTTTTCTTTCCCCTTTTCCCTCCTACTGCCTATAGGGCACATTAGATTTCTATACCTAACTGATTATGTTATTCCCTTCTCAAACCAAATCTGATGAGAGTAAGGTTCAAACAATGCTCATCTCCCTCCCTTGTTTCCCTCTGCTGTAATAGATTTTTGTGCCTTTTCTTGTGATGTAATTTGCCCTTGTCTGACTCCTTTCCTTTTCTCTCAGTACATTTTCTTAGTTAGATCAGTTTAATTTACTTACTTGGATCCATTTGACCTATTTGATTAGATTTTTTTCACCATTACATCAAAGTCAATTTATACCCACCCCCTTTATGTATATCCCTTTTACATGGTGTAATAACAATACAGTTCTCAAGAGTTACAAGTTTCATCTTCCCTTCTAGGGATGTAAAGAGTCTGTCCTTATTAATAACATGCTGTTACTTTCTATCCCGCTTACCTTTTTATGTCTCTCTTGAGTCTTGTATTTGAAGATCAAATTTTTTGTTGAGCTCTGGTCTTTTTACCAGGAAGGTATGGAAGTCCCCTATTTTGTTGAATATCCATCTCCTCCCCTGAAAGATCATGCTCATTTTCCCTGGGTAGTTGATCCTTGTTTGTAATCCAAGTTCCTCTGCCTTATGGAATATCATATTCCATGACCTTTGGTCTTTTAATGTAGAAGCTGCAAGGTCCTGTGTAATCCTAATTGTGGTTCCATGATATTTAAATTGTTTCTTTCTGCCTGCTTGCAGTATTTTCTCTTTGACTGATAATTTTGGAATATGGCTACTATATTCCCTGGCATTTTCAATTTGGGATCTCTTTCAGGAGGTGATTAGTGGATTATTTCTATGGCAATTTTACCCTCTGGTTCTAGGACCTCAGGGAAGTTTTCCTTGACAATTTCCTGAAAGATACTGTCCAGGATCTTTTTTTCATCGAGATTTTCAGGTAGACCAATAATTTTTAAATTGTCTCTCCTGGATCACTTTTCCAGGTCAGTTGTTTTACCAATGAGATATTTTACATTTTCATCTATTTTTTCATTCTTTTGTTTTTGTTTGACTGATTCTTGCTCTCTCATAGAGTCATTAGCTTCCATTTGCTCAATTCTAATTTTTAATAAATTGTATTCTTCTATTAAATTTTGTACCTCCCTCCCCATTTGGCCAACTGTATTTTTTAGGGACTTGTTTTCTTCAGTGTACTTTTTTTCCAGTTGGCCAATTGTATTTTTTAAGGACTTGTTTTCTACAATTAATTTTTGTTCTTCCTTTTCCAAGCTATTGACTCTCCTGCTTATCTCTCATTTCTTTTCCCATTTTTTTCTTCTACCTCTCTCATTTGACTTTTAAAATCCTTCTTGAGCTCTTCTAAAAAGACTTTTTGGGCTTCAGACCAGTTCATATTCCCTTTTGAAGTTCCAGATGTGGGTTTGTTGACAATGTTGTCCTCTTCAGAATTTCTGCCTTGATCTTCACTCTTCCCATAATAAGAATCTATTGTACATTTCTTTTTGCTCATGGTGTTCACTTATTTCCTGGCCTTTAAAGAGATTAGGCTCTCTTGCTGGGGAGCAAAGGACACTGATCCAAGCTTTTTGTGTTGGGAGCCTAGGGCCTGGTCAATGGCTTTGTGTGCTGGGGCCTCCAATGTTGGCAGTTGGAGGCTGTAGGATTCTGGCAGCTTATCTGGTCTTGGGCTGGAAACAACAATACTCTAGGGGTAGGATTGGGTAGTGTGGCTCCTGGAGATTTCCTGCTCACCCAGGCTTTTCCTTCCTTTTGCTTTCTTCAGCTCTTTTCAGATGGATGTTGTAGGGTGTTTATCCGCCTGGGGCCCCTTGGGGCAATGCTTCCCTTAGTTCTGCTGAGGCACTGGGCGAATCTGTTGCTGTAGAATGCCAAGGCACCTGGTGGTTTTCCTAGCTGGTTTCCACCGGTTCCCGCCCTCAGTGAGGCACTTGGAGTCCAGGTGTTGGTGTTTGCCTGCTCTACTACCTGGGTTTCAGGATCTCCTCCTGGTATGCTGAGATGGGGTTTTCCATTAGCTTGCCGGGATGCCTCCCATTCTGTACTGCTCCCCTTCCCCCAGGATAAGATGGGCCTTTCCAGTTAATCCCTCAAGCTACCTGGGCTACTGGACTGCTGCATCCCATCTTTCTTCTGGTTCAGCTGTTCCAGGTTTTTCCTGGGGTGATATTTTCTGAGCTTTCAGGGGTTAATAAGGGAGGGTAAGAGAGACTCACCTCTTACTCTGCCATATTGGCTCCCAGAAGTGGAAGTCTCAGAATATAAGCTTCTTAAGGATAGGAAATGTTTTTTTCTGCATGTATTTCATCTTCTATGTTTACCACAGTGCCTGCCAGATAGTATGTGATTAATAAATGCTTCTTGTTACGTCTTGATTTGCCTTTTAAAACTGACTTTGATATTCATTTTAGCTCGATTTCATCTGTATCAAAATGTTGAGAACAAAATATTCTTTTCCTAGACCCCATTTGTCCCTATGGGATAGCCCTGCTCCCAAAGAATGATCTAATGAAAAAATCATAAAATTGTAGATATAGAGCTAAGAAGTGACTTTGGGGTATATTGTCCACTTCTCATTTTGCAAGGTGTGAAAAATGAATCAATGGGAGGTTAAATGATTTACCCAAGGCCACACAGATGATAAGCAAGAGATCCTGTTTGGTTCCTGCTTTAGAAAGGAGAAATAGTTTACCTGAATTGCACTGTGCCTAGGCTAGCTCCTCTATTGAGCCTGTCAGGGGAGCCATCACAATTGGTGAATCCCTGCTGAGGGTGGTCACATATTAACCTTTCATGAACAATAGGAAGGGACAATGTATCTAGTATGTGACAGAGAGCTTCCTAATACTTGCCAAACCTGACAAACACCATTTAATTAAAAGTGTCTAGATGGGTATAAATGCTACTGCCAGAAAAAAAAAAACCTAAAAAAAAATATTACTATTATGATGGTCTGAGCAAGAAAGTGAAACCTTGGGAATACTGGGATTACTTTCACCAATGTTGTATATTGCAGGTAGGGAATTGACCAGAAAAAGGCAATTTTTAGAAGTGAACAGTTGGTTAAGAAGATGATGTATGAAAATAGAATTTGAATTCCTGGACCATTACTTAAAATAGAGGAATGAGGTATTCTTGGCAAGGGATGTAGTAAATCTAACAAGGGCTAGTAAAAATATATTCATCAAAGACATGCAAATCTAATCAAAAGGACTTTCATTTGAAAATGAGTGAAAGAAAAAATCTTATCTCTCTCTAAAACACATATATAGATATGTAGATATATGTGTTAGATAGACAGACACATAGATAGATAGATTGTGTGTGTGTATGTGTGTGAAACTAGAGGCTACAGAATAGTAGGTACAAAACAGGAAGAAAATAAGTAACAGTGGAAAAGACCAATAATCCTCAATAGATGAAATCCAAGAAGTAGGGTAGGGATACAATCTCATGGACTCATCTTTTAATACACAAATATGCAAAGTGTAAATGAAATATGCACAATAGCTAGAGATCTTAATCCAAGGAGGTATGGTCAGTTTCATGGTCATCACTGAGACCTGGTAAAATTCTCATGACTGAAATGTGGTTATGGAAGAGTATACTGTATTCAGAAGAAACAGATTAGATTAAGGTGACAGTAAAGTGCCCCCTGTAAATTAAGAATTCATAGGAGGAAATCCATGAAGCAGAGGGGAACAAACATTTATTTAAACTGAGGAGCAATGGAGGGAAAAACAGAAATGATCTTGCATTGGGAGTATATTACAGACCACCTGAACAGAAAGAAGAAATGGATGATGAGCTGTGATGATAAATCATCACAAATCTGGCACTTTAAAATCTACAATGACTATTTGCCCCCAACTTTCAAGGCATCTAGAGCTCTCTCTGACAAAATTATCAATAAGACAAATTAACAATTTAAGTTTTCAAGAGTTGAAGAAAGTTAAAAGGCACGTGCTATTTTTTTTTGGTAAGGCAATTGGGGATAAGTGACTTGCCCAAGGTCACACAGCTAGTATGTGTCAAGTGTTTGGTCTGAGGCCAGATTTGAACTCAGGTCCTCCTGACTTCAGGGTCGGTGCTCTGTCCACTGTGCCACTTAGCTGCCCCAGCACTTGCTATTTTTTAATGGATTCTGCCCAGTGAGGAAGTGCTGGTTGCCAAATTAGAAATTATGGAAGCATTGGGAAGGAGTGACAGAATTAATGAGGACATCACGCAAGTCTTATGAATACCCTTTATTTTAGGACCAAAGATGTCAAAGACCTCAAAGAAAAGGATATGTAGTATCCCATATCCTAAATTTGTGCTCAGGAAGCTATTACAAGAGGGATCCCATGTTCTCAAGAGCAAAATTCTGACTTAACACACACAAACAATTCCAGTGAGACATAAAAGTGTAACAATCACTCAGAGATCAACATAGCTTTTTAAAAAGTCATATAAGGAAGATAAAATCAAAGGGAAGGAACTAAGGAACTAATAATAAGGAACTAATTTTTAAAAAACTTGCAGGGATCTTTAGTGTAAGGAGATTAAAGTCAAGATCTCATGAGGCTAGGAATGAATACTAAACATAACAAAAAGGAATCCTTTGGTTATGCAAGGAGGACAGTGAATATTGAGGAAAGGCTAGAACTATTGCCTGAGAGTGGATAAGATATTAATAACTGATGACAGTACTACTGAATTCTTCTCTTTGTTTTGTTTTCTTTCCCAAAAACACCAATCCTTAGATTAGGGTAAAAAGAACAAAAAATGTTTAATAGGTAACTGAACCCCAAATAAGTGAGGAAATTGTAAAGAGAGCCCTTAACTTTTCTTAATGAGTTCAAATCACCAGGCCTGCACAAATTAAACTCCAGGGTGCTGAAAAAGCATTAGCAGGTGTGATGGCTAAGTTAACATCAATAGTCCTTGAAAAATTATGGGCTGCTCCCTATTGATAAAGAGATATAGGTAGTGTTCTAGGACAGAATATTGTATACGTTATCAGACACAGTCATTATATTGGGTATTTTTGCTTAACTGTCCTTTGTTAAAAGAGAAGTTTCAATTCTGAGGTAGAAGTGGAGTAGAGGGTAAGATAAATAGCTAGAAGTAATCATGATAAAAAAAAAAGACATTCTTTAAGTTTATGTTTAAAAAGTTTTTGAATGTCAATTTTCCCTCCAATTAATTATACTCAGTTTTGATGGGTAGGTGATTCTTGGCTATAATTCTATCTCTTTTACCCTCTGGAATATCATATTCCAAGCCCTCTGGTCCCTTAATGTAGAAGCTGCTAAATCTTGTGTTATCCTCATTGTGGTTCCACAATACTTGAACTGTTTCCTTCTGGCTGCTTGCAATATTTTCTCCTTGACCTGGGAACTCTGGAATTTGGCTACAAAATTCCTGGGAGTTTTTCTTTTGGGATCTCTTTCAGGAGGTGATTGGTAGATTCTTTCAATTTCTATTTTACCCTCTGGTTCTAGGACATCAAGGCAGTTTTCCTTGATAATTTCTTGAAAGATGATGTCTAGGGTCTTTTTTTGATCGTGGCTTTCAGGTAATCTAATAATTTTTAAATTATCTCTCCTGGATCTATTTTCCTGGTCAGTTATTTTTCCAAAGAGATATTTCACATTGTCTTCTATTTTTTCATTCTTTTGGTTTTGTTTTATAATTTCTTGATTTCCATAAAGTCATTAGCTTCCATTTGCTCTATTCTAATTTTTAAGGAATTATTTTTCTTCAGTGAGCTTTTGGACCTCCTTTTCCATTTGGCCAATTCTGTTTTATAGGGCATTTTTCTCCTCATTGGCTTTTTGGACCTCTTTTGCCATTTGGTCTAGTCTATTTTTAAGGTGTTATTTTCTTCATTATTTTTTGGGTCTCCTTTAACAAGCTGTTCACTCATTTTTCATGATTTTCTTGCATAACTCTTATTTCTCTTCCCAATTTTTCCTCTACTTCTCTTACTTGCTTCTCAAAATCCTTTTTGAGCTCTTCCATAGCCTGAGACCAATTCATATTTTTCTTGGAGGTTTTAGATATAGGAGCCTTGACTTTGTTGTCTTCTTCTGGTTGTATGTTTTGATCTTCCTTGTCATCAAAGTAAGTTTCTATAGTCCGAGTTTTTTTTTCAGCTGTTTGCTCATTTTCCCAGACAATTACTTGAATTTTTAATTCTTTGTTAAGGTGGGGCTCTGCTTCTAGTGTGGAGAGTGTACTGTCCCAAGCTTTGGGGGTTTTGTGCAGCTGTTTTCAGACTTCTAAGGACCTGCACATTTTCAGTCCTTCCAAGGTCGTGTGATCTAAGTAGAGGTGTTTACTCCTTTCCTGGCCTTTGCTTTCGTCTGTGAGTGACCACAAGTGCTCTTTTTTGCCCTGGAACTATGAGGAGGGTTCCCTCTCCCCTACTACCACAAGCTCTGTATGCCAGTGCTCTTCCTTGTCCCAGGACTGCCACCCAGGAATGTAACCCATATCTAAGTAAGGGCAAAGCAACAGAGTCCTGACTCAGTGCCAGCAAAGAGACCCCTGTAATCTCCTTCTGATCAGTTGTTCAATCCCCTTACCATCTGTGGGCTGAGAGCTCTGGAAGCAGCCACTGCCACTGCCACTGCCACCACCATCACCACTACCACCACTGCCACCACTGCCAATGTTGCTGCTGCCCTGGGGCTGCACTGGGGCCAGGGTTGGACTATGCTCCTCTCTTACCTAGGTCCAACAGACCTTCCCTACTGACCTTCTAAGTTGTCTTTGGTGTTTCTGGATGAGAAGTCTGGAAACTGCCACAGCTGCCAGTGATTCAGTCCCCTGAGGCCTGCTCTAAGTTTGCTGGGGCCTGGTCTGTGCTGGTTCAACCTGTGCCGCACTGTGCTCCTCTCTCAGCCTGGTGCAATAGACCTTTTCTGTTGATCTTCCATGTTGTCCTGGGCTGGAAATTTGTTTCAGTCTGTCTTTTTGTAGGTTCTGTTGCTCTAGAATTTGTTTAGTGTCATTTTTACAGGTGTTTGGAAGGATTTGAGAGAGAGCTCAGGCAAGTCCCTGCTTTTACTCCACCATCTTGGCTCCACCCCCCCCTCAAAAAAAAGTTTTTTAAAGAAAAAATATAAATGAGACAGTTTAGGATTAGACAGGTGAATGAGTATTGTCACAATTATCAAAAGCAGTAAGAAAGGGGATTATTCTCCAAACCATAGGCCAGCAAACTTGACTTCCATTCCTGGAGACAAAAAATAGAACATATTAAAGAAAGTTTTTATAGGCATTTATAAGTAGGTGGAATAATTGCTATGAATCACTTCATCAATAACAGATAAAGTTAAACAAATTAACTGTTTTTGACACAGTCACCAGAATAGCAAATCAGGAGAATACTATAGACTTAGTCTACCTCTATTTCAGCAATATATTTGACAAAATTTCTTATGAATATCTTGATGGATCATTTGGAGTAATTTGGCTAAGTGATGGTATAGATAGATGAACTCAGGACTAATCAAATGTCTAGACCCAAAGCCTAATGCTCAGTAGGTTAAAACCAACCTAGAAGGATATCTCAAGTGGAAAATCAAGAGATCTGACCTTGGTCCTGTGATGCTGAGATTAAAAAAAAAAATCAATTCATTGGAAGGTGTGAATTAATGAATGAAAAGGTATTTAATAAATGCTTCCTATGCTCTGTGCACTGAGCTCAGAACTGAAGAGGGGGGAAATAGAATGACTGACAGTTCTTGCCCTCAAGGAGTTTACATTTTAACATATAGAGGAATCATGGCCAAGGAACAGTGCTTTAGTCTGGAAAGTCACAGGCATAGTGAGTAGAACCATGGGATGATCAATGGACATATCTTCTCCTAAATCAATGGTAGTATTGATTTGATTAATGTTCCCAGAGCTTGAGGTAGAAAGTAAGATGTGTGTGTGCATGTATGAATGTGAATCAGTGTTTCAGATAATAGGAAGTTGGGTTTAGTGATAGACAGTATGTTGGACAACAGAATCAGGATCCATAGACATCTCAGCAAACTAGTTGAACCAAATTTAAGACAAAACAAATTTTAAAATTGTTTGAATATAGAATAAAAAGGGCATCTTTAGACTGTTGTCAGTTTATGTGTAAAAGCCCTGAAGGGTTTAGTGGATGATAAATTCAAGTCAACAGTGTGATATGGCAGCCAAAAAAAGCTAATGTGATTTTAGTTTATAAAAAGATAAAATTATAAAAGAGGCATAGTGTTCAGAACAAGGAAGGAAATAATCCCTCTGTATTTCTGTTCCCACTACATCTGGAGTAATGTATTCAGTTTGGGACGCCACATTTTAGGAAAGACCTTGGGAAACTGAATCAAAGATGATGACTTTGACAGTAAAAGGGCTTGAGAGGAGACAAGTTGAAAGAAATGGGAATATTTAGTCTGGAGAAGAGAAAGCTTAGCAGGACTGCAGTAGCTTTCTTCAAGTATTTGAAGAAGGATTAAATTTGTTTTACTTGGCCCCACAGGGCAGACAAAGGGGGAATGGGTAGACGTTTCAGTGTCAGATTTCCGTTCAACCTAAGGAAAATCTTCCTAACAATTAGTGCTATCCAAAACTAGAATGATAGGCTGTGAGATCATTGTCATTAGAAGTTAGTAAACTGGATGGTCACTTGCTGCAGATGTTGCTGAAGGGATTACTGTTCAAGTATGGGCTGCACTAAAGGCACTCTGAGCTTTCTTCTTACACGGAGAGCCTCCAGTTCTTATTTTCAGATCTGTGTTTTCTTCCTTTGAGCCTCTATGGCGTCTAAATGACCGTACTGGTAGAGTGGTTGCAGAGAGACCAAGCTGGACTAAGGCCCATTAATGGTTTTTAATCACAGCATTTAGCACTTCAGACTGGAGGTATGGGGGGGAGGCGGGGAATAAGCATTTATATAGTGCCTACCATGTGACAGACATTGTGCGCTCACAGTAGGCACTATATAGATATTTCATATTTATATATCTTTACAAGTGTTATCTCATTTGATCTTCACAACAACCATGAGAGATTTTTGTTGTTGTTTAGTCATTTTCAGTCACGTCCAGCTATTCTTATTCCATTTGGAGTCTTCTTGGCAGAGACACTGGAGAGGTTTGTCATTTCCTTCTTTAGCTCATTTTACAGATTATGAAGCTGAGGCCAACAGGGTTAAATGACTTGCCCAGTGTCATACAGCTAGAAAGTATCTGAGGCCAGATTTGAACTCTGGAAGAAGAGTCTTCCTGGCTTCAGGCCCAGTGCTCTGTGCCACCTACCTACCCATATAGATGTTATTATTATCCCCTTTTTACAATTGAGGAAATTGGGGTAAAGAGAGGCTAAATGACTTGCTCAGGATCACATAACTAGTAAGTGTCTGAGGCAAGATTTGAACTCAGGTCTTCCTGAGTCGAAGTCCAGCACTTTATATGCCACCTAACTGCCACTATATCATACTATAGTAATTAATTATAAATTATTGATTAGAAATCATTACCATGTATAACATTTTGGTGATTGATCTGCATATACTTATAAAGAACATTTGTCAATATATTTTGCATTTATAGATCATTTTTCACAATTCATCCTTTAATCCTTGAAATTGCTTAAAAGCAGAGATTTCTATATGCACTAGTCATGGTTTTCTAGCTGTGTAACATGGAACCCTGTGGCTCCACAAGGCATGTTTAGAGCTTCCTTGAAAGGAAGTTTGCTTGCTGCAGATATATTTAATTCAAGATTGCTCTATTACTTCTAGGCCCTACCCCTCCAACACAGCAAGGGCTAGGGCTTCCCAAGCATCAAAACAACTCAGAAAACGAGACTCCACAGCCTCAAAGTTAGACAACCACTAATCTAAATAATTGGAACTGAGGAAAACGCATCTGAAATCACCACTTCTTGGTAAGCAGAAAAGGCTTTAATAAATACAAATATTATACAATACATGTATCATACATATAAATTATTACATATCATTACATATAATCATTAAATATATTACAGATAACATCACCCCAAGTTAGGGGATGGGCTTTGTGTCTGGTCATAGAAATTACTAAATATAAATGTACACCATGAAGAATTACTTGCTTTTGGAATGTCAAAGTTAACCCTAAAGACGAGCAGGGTCAATACTGTAGTGGACCTGGGTTGAGATCTGTTTTTTACAATAATCCTCATCAAAATCTATATTTGATCACCCATTCTGTTTTGCTCTGTGGTTTCCTTATAACAAAGGAAATAACCTAATTCAATTAAAATTACTGCCATATGACTGATATTGCTCCTGACAAATCAGTTAAGTCATCTCTCATATTAAGTGCATTTCCTTCTTTCTCATTGGTCAAGACTAATGAGGCATCTTTCTGCAAAATTATTTACCTGATGAGACAAGTGTACTCTAAGAGCCTTAATAAGTATCATAGTGAGTATATGAGTGAGGGGAGACTGATGGGAGACTCAAGGGCAGATGTTAAGAGTTTTCTAGTGATTTAAAAGCAATGCTACTTTGAAAGATAATTTGATGGAAAAGCTGTCCCTACCATATAAAGATGGTATTACTGAATTGCGGTTACCCTAGAATCACAGAATATTACAGCCAAAAGAATATTAGAGAAGTCCTAATCATAGAATTGCAAGACTTAGAAGTGGAAGGGCCATTAGACACCGTGTTGTCCAATCTTCTTGCTTTACAAATAAGGAATCTGAACCTCAGAGAGATTAAAGAGACTTACCAATGGTCACAGAGGTAGTAAAGGATTCAAACCCAGGTCTTCTAATTTCAAATTCATTGTTTTTTTTTTTCCAACACACAAATAAAAGGAAATTGAAGCTCAGAGAGATGAAGAAATTTGTCTGACATTGCACAAGTATGATTGTCAAAGCCAGGACTAGAATCCAATTTAAATCCCAGTCTCATTCTGCCCACCTTTCAGTCAGGTCCCTTTGCTTTCACCACAGATCTTCCCATCACTGCCTGAATTATTTTTCCAATAGCCCTAATGGGTTTGATTGGCTCTGTAAATTCTCTGGCTTAGTCTGCCTTGTGAACAATGGCACCTATCTGAAAGACCCAGGAGTAGAGTCCATGGCCATGAAGTAATATGAAGCTACCTATGTGCTCTAATAAACTAAAGAACCAGCTTAGACAGGGCCATAACTAGCCTTTTTTTTTGTTTTCTCAAATAAACTTGTTAGAAAAGAGAAATTCAGTTGTAAAAGAAGAAAAAGTTCACCCAGGTATGGCTATAGCTGGTGCCAAGGGAAGAACACATTCTGGTAGCTTTCTATATTTCTCTTTTAACTAATTATTCTTGCTAACTATGTGCAAAGCTCAGTTATCTCTATGTTGTCTTTTGTGTAACTCTTGTCCAGCCCTAGTTATGGATCTGGCTTTGTATTACATGGATCAACTGGAGGTCAAGATTAAAACCAAACTTTAATGAATTCCATCAATTGAATGGAAATGGCATGCAAAGAATGATGTCAGACTACTATACCTACCATAAAATCAAATGGATGAGATGGAAAGGTGATTAAAGACGGCAGAAAAATCGAATCATTTCCTTTGAATAAAAGACAAATGATTTCCTCTTCTCAATAAAGTATATTGGCTCAATCCTGTCTCAGGAGCTCATCAAGAGAAATGGTATACTCACTAAGGCTCTTAGATAGAGTACACCTGTCTCATCAGGTAAATAATCTTGCAGAAAGATACCTCATTAACCTTGACTGATGAGAAAGAAGGAAATGCACTTGATTTGAGAGATGACTTAACAGATTTGTTAGGGTTAATAACAGTCAGATAGCAGTATTTAAACTGAATTAGGACAACTCTAAGGTATCATCTCACACCTATCAGAGTGGCTAATATGATAAAAAAAAAAAAGGAAAAGGTTGGATGTTGGAGGGGATGTGGGAAAACTGGGACATTAATGCACTATTAGAGTTGTGAACTGATCCAACCATTCTGGAGAGCAATTTAGAACTATGCCCAAAGGGCTATAAAACTGAGCATACCCTTTGATCCAGAAATACCACTGCTAGGTCTATATTCCAAAGAGATCCAAAAAAGGGAAAAAGACATCTTTGTACAAAAATATTTAAAGCAGCTCTTTTTGTGGTGGCTACAAATTGGAAATCAAAGGGATGCCCGTCAAATTGGGGATGGCTAAACAAGCTATAATATATGATTGTAATGGAATATTATTGTGCTATAAGAAAAGACAAGCAGAATGATTTCGGAAAAATCTGGAAAGATTTACATGAACTGATGCATAGTGAAGCAAACAGAGGAAGGAGAATGTTGTACACAGTAATAGCAATATTGCTCAATGAAGAACTGTGAATGACTTAGCTATTCTCAGCAATGCAATGATTGAAGGCAATCCCAAAGGATGAAGCGTACTATCTGCCTCCAGAAAAAGAACTGATATTGCTGAATATAGACTGAAGCATGCTATTTTTCCCTTTCTTTCTTTCATTTTTTTCTTTTATTTGAATCTTCTCATACAAAATGACTAATATGGAAATATTTTACATAATTGCACATGCATAACCTATTTCTGATTGCTTACCATCTAAGAGAGAAGGGAGGGGGGAGAGAGATATAATTTGGAACTCAAAACTTTAAATAAAAGTGTTTAATTTCTTTTAAATAAAGGGGCTAGAGATTGGAAAAAACAAATAAACTGAATTAGGTTAGAACATTTGATCTACAATATAACAAATACAGTTTAAACTTGGCAATAAGTAGAGCATTATTAGAAACATTCTATAGTATATTTTATCTTGGTGTATTGGAACTAGGGACTCAGAATGAAGAATTGTAACCAGTGACTCCAGGTTGACTGGGGGTGGGGGGAAGGAAACAATCCCCCCCCAAAAAAAGTTAATAAAAGAAAATGGAAAAATCAGTAGAGAAGCCAAATAACCCATCAGAGCAATGAGATAAGTCAAGAAGCCTCAATTTTTAAAAAATCAATACAATCTGAGCATCGGACAGTTCCAATGAGAAAGAAAAAGTCTGTAAATAAGAATCTTGCCACTAAAGGCCTGGGCTTTGCACAACATTTGAGCAAACACTGAATGATTTGATTGTACAGAATTTGACCGCAGAAATCAGAGTTAAAATTCAGTCCAAAACATCCTTGGTCAGGGATGCTTAAATGCTTTTCAAAAATGCAGGGGTGGGGTGGGGGGGCATTTCAGAGGCATGGAATTGAATGCTTGGGAACCAATGCTAAAGGAAGAAGTGGATGAAATGAGTTTGCATCATCCCATCTTCACAAGGTATCCAGCAACTCTATATACCAGCTGGAGTTCATAAGGAGCCCTGTTGTGCAAATGAGGCAATGTGGAATTACAGTAATCGAATCCTGAAGGAAGTGACACAAGTGTAAATAACCTATTCTGAGGCGGCCTGTGATTAATGTGACAACAACTTGGCTAGGGACTTTCAGTGGCTACAAGGTTACCCAACTACAGAATCCAAAATCAGGATGTTAAATTGTCAAGGGACCTTTAAGATCATCTACTCCAAAGGTTCTTAATCAAGTCCATGAACCTGGTTTTTTAATATATTTTGACAACTGCTTTCCAATATAATTGCTTCTTTTTAAATTCTATTTTAAATTTAATAAGATTATCTTTGAAAGGGATCCAGAGACTATGCTAGACTGCCAAAGGGGTCCATGGCATCCTTGAAGGTTAAGAATCCCTTTTCCAATGAGATCCCAACCAGTTATGTGACTTGCCTAAGGTGATGTGGTTACTAAATGAAAATAACTAATATAGCACCCAGGTTTTCTGACTCCCAGTGAAGTGTTGTTACCATCATATCTCCAGAATATCAAAGGCCTGACATGACCCACAGTAGGGGCAATTAGATTGTTCTTTTATTGCTGAGAGGATGCCTTTTCTTTTCAACCCCCTCAGTAATTTTAGTATATAATTTGCCTATGTGTATACATTCATATAAATATGTAATGAATGAATATATAAGAGCATAAGACTAGAAGTTGGGTTCTTCTACTAGTTATGGCCTTCTGCAAATAACTTTATTGCAATTAAATGAATTAAGATATATTAAGCATCTACTACGTGTAGGGTATTGTGCTAGGCATTGAGAATTCTTTTAGGGGCAGGGGAGGGAAGGCAGGGAGACCAGATCTGTGATTTCATTGATATATCATAGATCTAGAATGAGAAGATCCCTTAGAGTTCATCAAGCCCATATTTCATTTTACAGGTGAGGAAATTAAGATTCACAGTGGTGATTCACAGTGGCCTTGCCCAGCATCACATAAGTGAACTTCAAACCTGTCTTTCTGACTCAAAGACCAGCCCTCTATGCATAACATTCTGCTGCCTCTCTAAGTTCCCAATGAGGAAAGACTCATTATAAATGTAGGGAGGCAGTTATTCTGCAATTTTAGGCCTAGATAGTTGGCTGAAACCCTAAGAAGTTAAACAGAGTCACCAATCTATATGTGTCAGAAATAAGAAATGACGAGTTCAATGATCTTAGAAAAAACATGGAAAGACTTTCATGAAATAATGAATAGTGAAATACGCAGGACTAAGAGAACATTGTATACAGTAACAGCAATATTGTTTTAAGAATGACTCTGAATAAATAAGTCATTTTTGACTATTATAAATACCCAAATTAACTATAAAGGACATATGAAGAAAGACTATCTGTATCCAGAGAAAGAACTGGTAAATAGAGGTATATATAGAATAACTTCACATATATTTACCTATTTGTGTCTAATGGTAGCCATCTCTAAGGGAAGAAGGAAGAAACAAAGGACAAAAAAAAAGAAATTTACATGAAAACTATTATATATTTAAAAGGAATAGCAAGTTGTACATAATGGATTTGTAGTTTCATGTGCAATCATCTTTTTATTATACTATGTTATGGAGATGCTTGTTTTATTCCATAAATGAAAAATATTTTTTAATTCATGTGTCAGAATTGAGACTTGAACACAAGGCTTCCTAAGTTGGAATCTAGCCTTCTATCTACTACATCAGAGGTTCCTAACCATTTTTAGTTCCTAGACTCCTTGATTTTCCATAAACCTTTTTGTATCCCCTATTGAATATGAAAGGAAATAAATGCTAGAGTCACTGTGCATATACATATGTATATGTGAAATGAAATAGAGAGATTAGTTTCAACGGGACACTATAGTCATTTACAAAATAGTCCCTATTCCGCCTTGACAAGTTTTTGGTACTGCCTGGGGAATTCATGGGTTGCTAGATTGGAACCCCTTGTACTACACCATATATCACTGGGAAAGAGGCAGTGTGGTGTAGGGGAAAGTGCCCTATCAAGTCAGATGGCCTGGGTTCAAATCTCACCTCTGATTCTTACTTAACCTGTGTGTCAATGGACAAATGATTTTATTTCCCTTGGCCTCAATTTCCTCAACTCTAAAACGAGGGAATTAGACTAGATGTCTCCTGAAGTTTTTTCCAGCTCCATATCTTAAGCCCATGAAATAAGAACTTCCGCAAAAGACAAACCAACAACAGAAACAATTTCTGCCGTCAAGGAGTTTGCTTCATGAGATATGGCGATAGCTCTAATTAATAATAATAGACAATGGTTTTATATCTCTTTAAAGTTTTTAAAGCATTTTGCAGGTATATACAAATTAGGGGAAGAAGGATGGCGATGTGGGGGGGAGGGTGGCCAGAAGGCTAACAAGTTAGCAAATGGTGGCACCTGAAGGGGCCTAGGGATTCCAAAAAGTAACGGCAAAGGAGACCACTATAGGAATGGGGTAACTATCATGAACATATGCAGGTTGGAGGGGGAATATCTTATACCAGAAACAGCAAATAGGCTAGTATGTCTGGAACATAGAATACATGCAGGGGGGTGATGTGAAGCAAGTCCGGGAAGGTAGGCTGGGGCCAAATTATACAGGGTTTTAAGTTTTTTTAAAGAGCCAAACAAAGAAGTCTGTATTTTATCCTAGAGGGTTTCTGAATCTTCATCTCTCCTGGTCTCAGTATTCTCTATAAAATAAAAAGGTTGAGTCAGATGATCACCGAGGTCCTTCCCAGATTGAGCATTCAATAATTTTCTCTCTTTGTTTCTTAGCTAAGAAAAAGCAATGCACTTTTAGAACTTGAGGTTACAGAGTGAGCAAAAGCTACAGGGCCCAGCACAAAAATTCAATCATTTGGATGGGAAATGAGATGCAGCTCAAAACCTCAGAGGAGCTAGGCTAGTCCCATAGGTGGAAAGTGAATGGAATTAATTCTAGCCAGTTTGAAGAATCAAGGAAATGTTAAAAGAATTTTAACCAGCTAGCTTCAGTAAAACCTTGTCTCTCATTCACCTCAGTGACAGACAGCACGATGCAGGACCTGGCTCTTCTGATTTCTTTTTTTATGGGATGCAATAGCTGGTGTCGTGGAGAATGGGGAAAGAGCCAGTCACCTTTAGCAATGGACAGAGTTTGTGGAGTTTTCTGTTATTGCTCCTTTTTAAAAAAATGATAAATTCTGATTTCTATGTGGCTCAGGAAATGTGGAACATAAACTACCTTTTTTTGCTACCTGTCTGTACCTCACCTCCTGTCAAAACTTACTTGACCTCTGCCCCACTGGGGGTCTTTACAGCTCCCTTCTCTCCCTAGTGACAGTAGGTTTCATTCAGATCAGGTAATTCAGATGATAGGGTTGCTAACAATGTGTTGTTCTTCTCTAATAATATGGGACTTTGACCAGGGAATTCTGGTAATGATGGGAGTTTTAGGCCCAGGAACAAGTAGATATTCTTGGTCAGGGGGCACTGTTAGCCAAATCAGCCCACAGAGAAACTCAAACCTCCAACTGGCATTAGAGATTAGGCAAATGATTAGTGACTTAGAGCTGGAAGATGCATTTTCTACTTCAGCCCTCTCACCTGACAGATGAGGGAAAAAAGCTCAGAAAGGTTCAGTGAATTGCCCTTTCTCACTCAGCTTCGAAGTGTCAGAGATGGGATTTGAACTCAGTACTTCCTGGCCCCAAGTTCAAGTCCAGCACTCTCCCTACCATTCCATATTGCCTCTAAAAAACAGAAAGATTAAATGACTCCCTTAGTTGTCACCTGCCTATTCCATTATGCCCGAGGCTGCCCTTGAGTATGAGCTTTCTAGTTTCACCCCCAAACACAAGGGAACTGACAGAGGATCACGCAAGGAAAGCAGTTGCTAAGGGTACCTTGAAGGAGAGGCGGATCACGTAAAACGAGGCATCCTCCAGATGCTACAGAAGACAAAATTCCCCAAGCCTCTCATCCTTTCCATGAATTGGTTGCCTATGATTAAGCAAATAGCTATAAACTGCTACCAAGCCAAAATATGACGAACTATTTCTGCATTGTAAGAAATTATGAATATGAAGAATACAGGGGATTGTAGAAAGACATATATGAACTGATGCAAAAGCAAGAAAGTAAAACCAGGAAAACATTATAAACAACGACTGCAACAATGTAAATGTAAAAAAATAACAACAACAAAATTGAAGCTAAACACTGTGTAATTTATAATGATCAACTTTCACCCTAAACATGAGATAACGAGAATGCACCTTACTCCTTTCTTTGCAGATGGGGGTAGGGGGTGCTATGGACATAGAATAGTACATATACTGTCAGATTTCACTCATGGACTATTCAGCTTCTTGTTCATTATTCTGTGTTATGAGAGACTGGGCAAGGGAGGGGGAAGTATATTTTGGGAAATGCAAAAACAAAAAGTAAAAAATGTAAAATGTAAATGCAATGTGAAAACGTTTTAAATGTAAAATTTATGTAAAAATAAATGTAAAATGTAAAAGCAAAATGACACCACTAACAATTTTTTTTCAAAAAGATAGGTTTGCTCAATTTGCTGAATATTAAATGACTAAACACATAGTTCAATAATCACAGGTTTTTATATGTTTTCAACAGCATGATAAATTTTAATTATAGATCCTCCCATTGCCTCTAATACAGGGTGTCTGAAAACCCAGAAAGCCTCTTCCCCACCCCCAAAATACCTTCTTTGACTAATATCAGAATGAGAAGTCTGAGAGTGGGTTTTGACAGGGAGTCAGGATGTAAGGCAGAGGGACACCATTATAACGTAAACTTGAACTTAAGAGCAAAGACTTGAATTCTTTTTTGTTCTTATATACTGTTCCAACCCAATCTCCCCACCTCACTGCATTGCCTGACACAAAATACGTGCTTGATAAACTCTGGATGAATGAACGAATGAATGCTTAGGAATAAAAAAAAAAAGGAATGCCAAGCAATTGATTGATAGAAGAAGGCAGAACTAGGAAACCAAAGGCTAGCAGCCAACTTGCCCAATTCACAACTTTGTCCAGGACCCAGTCCTTCTTCCAGTAATAGCCCCAGTCTTGGGATTGCCTTGCCAATGACCTACATCCGTTTGAAAACAAGGGTTAATAACTTTGGTATTTGTAATGAATCTCTTTTGCTTGGCTTCTGTTATTTAGCACATTTTAGACAAGAAAGGAAATGTAAACATTTCCATTCCACATCTAAAACAATTAGAAGGTCATTACACATGCTGTAGCAAAAAACAGCTGTTCCAAAGATCTCTATTAGAATTTAACAGAGTTTTATTTGTTCTGGGGGAAAAAAAGCACCCTTTAAATTATGATTTAATGAGACTGTAAAATGTTACACACCGAGTGGTTATTTATTAGAGCCGTATGGAGCTTGGCAGTTTGGGTTCATAAGTGGTAAGCAGAATACTTTCCTCCTCTCTCAGGCACACTCCTCCTCTTCTATGTTCTACCTCTTCTTCCCTATTGACACAGTCCAAAGTTTTTATAAAGACATCTTGTCTCTTTAAGCAGATGCAAACTCAGGATCCCTGAGGTCCAGCCAGCTTTCAGATCAATCAAGTCCACGTGTAATCAATGTAAAATCTCATGGGGTTTGCACCTGAAATCACAAATGCCCTTCCCAACATCTCTAAGGAGGGAAACAATTCTCTTTTGAGCTCTCTCTTGTTTTCTACCTCCTGCTTTTTCTCAGTCTCCCCTTTCTCTCTCTTCCTCTCCCCCTTTATCTTCTCTGTCTGTCTGTTTCTGTCTTTATCTCTGTCTCTCTACCTCTCTGTCTCTCCGTCTATGTCTTTATACTCTGTCTCTCTGTGCTGTTTTTCCCCCTTTTTTCTCTCTCTCCTTTCTTTCCCCACTTTTTCCCTCCCCACAGACTTGGCCCAAAATTTGGAGTCCTAAATGAATGTCCTAAAGTTCAAGCATCTTACGTTTTCCTTTTGGATTATGCAATGTTTTCATCATGCTGACTGCTGAGGGGAATGATGGGAGGGGTGGGTGGTAAGGAGGAACCCTGTGCCTGAGGACTTACCAGTGACCTATTGCATACACATGTTGTACAGGCTACAAGCCTGGAGCAGTTAATGCACCAACATTTACAGTGATTGCCATATGACTGCCATAAGATTATTTGCCTTGCTAGTATATAAAACTTCATCTCTTGCCATGGTCATTTTTCATCTTTTATTATCTGAGTCAAACTGTAGGAAAATGTAACACAAGATTTCATAAGTAGGTTGTTTAAATGCAAAATAATTATTAAGCATTCTCCCTTAGCATTCACCCTGCGATAAGTAGCCCTTAAGAAAAAGTCTAGTACAAAATGACATTTTTTTTTTAAAAATCACCTTTCATATCAATGGCATCCCAAGGTGTTTTACATAGTAATTGGATGGTAGTATAGTAAGTATTTAAGGAAATGAATCTACTCTTGGGACCTAAGCAGTCATTTATTGTTAACTTGAACTTCATTTCATTGAATGTAGACTCATGTCAATACTTCCTATAATCTCTGTCAGGACAATAACACTAAGGGAAACTTAGAATTATAGAATAAAAAAGCTGAGAAAGACTTTCCTAGAAATTAAGTCTACCTCTGTTCTCACCCCGCCCCAACCCTTACACCTAGCTGTAGCATAGAGAAATAGCTATAATCTAATTAATGGAAAGAGCCCTGAATTTAGGTTCAAATCCTTATTTTGTCACTTATCTTGGGTATATCGCTTAATCTCTCTGGACCTCAGTTTCCTCATTTGTAAAACAATACTTGCACTACCTATCTAAAGGTAGTAAATACCTATCTAAGCCTCCTTACTTCTAATTGGGACTATCACAATATTTTTTTTTTGGTTAGGCAATGGGGTTAAGTGACTTGCCCAGGGTCACTTAGCTAGTAAGTGTCAAGAGTCTGAGGGCCTGGATTTGAATTCGGTTCCTCCTGACCCCAGAGCTGGTACTCTATCCACAGTGCCACCTATCTGCCCCTACAATAGACTTCTAATTGGTCTCCTTGTTTCCATTCTTTTCCCTTTCCAATCCTTCTCCCACATAGTTGCCCAAATGATATTCCTGAAGCATGTTTGGCTGTGTCATTGCCCTCCTTACCAAGCTTCAGTGACTCCCTGTTGCCTCAAAAATCAAATACAAATGCCTCTGTTTGAATTTTTAAAGCACTTCACAACCTATGTCCAACTTAACTTTCCAAATATCATGAGGGAAGGTGGCCAGTTTGATTGGGTCATAGAATGCATGGGATGGCCACCCTCCCACAAGATATTCCATTTCCTGACTCCCTGCCTTTACATAGGCTGTCTCCTAACCCTAGAATGCTTTCTTCCTCACCTCCATCTCTCAGAATTCCTACCTTTCTTTAGAGCTCAGATCAAGCACAGCCTCCTACATGATGATGCCTTTTCTGACTCCCTAGCTGCTGGACTTGTATTTACTATAATACCTACAAAATATTTCCCCAATAGAATGTAAGCACCTTGAGGTGAGAAATCAATTCATTTTTGCCTTGCTGCATAGTAGGTACTTAATCAAACCTGATTGATTGAGTGATTACCACAGTCTAAATGAGATATATTAATATCCTGTGACCCTCTTGTCCCCTACCAGGAACCTCCATTTTGAGGAAGGGCCCAGACCAACCATGTTTTTCTCTCCAGACTTTGTTACCATGATTCAGTTGCCTTCTGCTGAAGCTCTTGAGCTTGCCTCTCTTCTATTGGTGAATTTCTCACAGAATCCCCATTTTGAGGAAGGGCCCGGAATAGTCATTCTCCACCCTCAGGACTTTGCCTCTATGCCCCAATACAGTTGTCTTTCTCTACCTTTACCACTCTCTCCTGCCTTTCAGCTTCCTTTTATCTCTTATTTAACTCCATTAGAATGTAAGCTCCTTGAGGGCAAGAGCTATCTTTTTTACTTGTATCCCCAATACTTAGCACAGTGCCTGGCACATAGTAAAAGTTTAATAAATACTTATTAAAATGCTTGTTAAAATTTTACAAATGATAAAATTGAGACCCAGAGAGGTTAAATAAGTTACCTAAGGTTCCATAGTTATTAGGCATCAGATATGGGACTAAAAGAATCCTAGTTCTCCAGAATCCCAACCAAGTTGCCATTATATCATGCTACCACAAGCTCTTTCTGTTTGGCTGAACATAGTCAATATAGCTTTAAAATCATTTATTAGATTATCACTGTTATGTTTTACAATTACAAGTTATAATTAGACAAATATGACTCATCCAACTTCACATGCCCAATTCTTAACAGTCCAACTGTATGTCAAGACAAATCAGAATGCAATTAGATACTGACTTGATGCTAAATAGAAAGTTTATAATTTATTGTCTCCCCTTCATAGAAGATCATAGTGGTAAAATGGATTGATCTCATTGTCTTTAATGGGAGAATGGAGACTGGGTTGATGTCAAACATAAAGAAGATTAATGTAGATATTAATTTGAAATGTTTGCTAGGGACTGTCTTAAATTACAATGGATTGATGTTCAAATTGCACCCATTAAGCCAAGCAAGATATATTGTATGATTTGTTTGAACACTTAGAAGTTCTGCATTTTCTCTAGATGTATAAATGTTCTTTATTTTCTGTGTATACTAAATATCCTCTGTAGGAGGACAACTACAATGATTCCATTGTGGCACAGTGGTAACCCTTAATTCTCAAAGACTATGGAGGTAGACCACAAACGCAGTCAGTTTTTATCAAACTGAAAAGGCTTCCAGTGTGAATGAATTGGTGAGAGATTAGGCCTGCAGTATTAAGACCAAGCCAGGTGATATGAAGAATCTCATTTCTAGAAGGTTGTCTACCAGGTATGTATGTATGTATATGTATTGTGTGCATCTATAGAGACAGACATACATATATGTGTATCTATCTATCTGCCTAAAAACATGTGTGTGTATTTCTTTGTAAGGGAACAAGCATTTATATGTCACCCACTGTGTGACAGGTACTGTGCTAAGCACTTGATAAATGTTATTTCTTTTTTTTTTTTTTGGTCTAGGCAATGGGGTTAAGTGACTTGCCCAGGGTCACACAGCTCGTAAGTGTTATGTGTCGGAGGCTGGATTTGGACTCAGGTCCTTCTAAATCGAGGGTCAGTGGTCTATCCACTGCACCACCTAGCTGACCCAATAAATTTTATTTCATTTGATCCTCACAACCTCTCTGTGAGGTAGGTACTATTATTATCTCCATTTTATGGTTGAGAAAACTCTGGTACCTCAGGAAGATTTTTTTTTCAAATGAAATTCTCTCTAGACACTCTGCCAATCTCACAGAATCCTTACGAGAATCCAAAAAGACAATGGGCAGAATACACTTTTAAAAGACAAAGAGCTAATAATAATAGTTAGCATGTACATAACACTTTAAGATTTGCAAAGAACCTTATCTATATCTCATTCAATCCTCACAACAACCCTGGGAGGTGTGTATTATCATTATCCTCATTTTACGGATGATGAAACTGAGACTGGCAGAGATTAAGTGACTTGTCCAAGGTCACAGAGCTAATAAGCACCTGAGGCCAGATTAGAACACAGGTCTTCCTGACTTTAGGACCAGCACTCTTACCAGTGTTCTATCTCTCTCTGAGAAGGGAGGTAGGAGTGGCTACAAAGATTCATAAAATGGACATTAATACAAAACAGTTATCAGTCCTGTGAAGCCCCCTTCCATTTTGGCAATGATGGTGTCAGAGTGGCAGAAGAAAAGATAAAAACTACTTTAAATTATTATACTATCCAGAAATGATTTAATTGTTAATATTTTAATGTACCATCATTTTCTAATGGCCAAAAATTCATAAATTCATAGAAGTTCAAATGAAATTTTAAAAATCACAGAAAATTTTGATTAGATGGCTAGGCAAGTGGCTAAAGATAACCTCAGCTCTCCTTTGTCACTGCAAAATGAGAAGATATATGCCAAATAAAGCAAAACAAACACAGA
The DNA here is from genome assembly GCF_900497805.2 of Vombatus ursinus. Lineage (NCBI taxonomy): Eukaryota > Metazoa > Chordata > Mammalia > Diprotodontia > Vombatidae > Vombatus > Vombatus ursinus. Next base: position 50,576,462 of record NW_020948983.1, on the reverse strand, counting down.
AAGATGGGAAATGAAAGAAGTATTCATTAGGAATACCCCCATAGAAAACTAGACAGACTGAAGAAATGAGTAAATAAAAAGACCTTACAATGAAATGAAGCAATACTACGAGTTTAAAGAAAGCACAGTGAAAGAAATAATAACTACAACCTAATTGCCAAAAAAAATGAGATTGGAATAACTTCAAGAAGTCCCAAAGTAGATAAAATTAATAAATGATTTTTTTGAAAATAATGAACAAAATTATAGCCACTTAAGAAGAATTTGAGAAGGAAATTGATGGTTTGGGGGAAAGGGTAAATAATTTTAATAAAGAAGTAGTCACTCTGAAAAACAAGTAGAATGCCAAAATACAGTGATCTCAACAAGAAGTATTAGATCAAAGTCAAAAGAGAGCAAAATTAGGAAAACCCATAAAATTTCTACAAACCAAAGTAATTGATTATGATGATAGGACAGAGAGAGACAATCTGAAAATTATTTGTTTTCCAGACAATCAGGATGAAACAAAAATTCAGAATACTATAACTCAGGGAATCGTACAAGAAAATTGCTCAGAAGTTTTTGAAATGGAAAAAATATAGATCAATTGATTACACAGGACAGTCTCAGAAGAACCACAAATTTAACTCACCAAGAAAGTTGGGCACCACTTTTCAGAGATGCAATATTAAACAAAGAAGTTTATAAGGGCATAAGGGGTAACAGGAAGGGGAAATTGTTTGAATACTGTAATCTTATTCATAAACTACAAGAAATGAAATAAAATACTGTAAGATATTACAAAGGATAGTAGTTTCTGCTCCTCAAATTAACACGCTCTGAAAAACTGAATTTAATCCTCAATGGGGGAAAAAAGTGGATTTTCAGAGGAGAGGAGAAATTTTAACCATTCCCACCTAGGTCAGAGGTAGCAGAATATGTGACATGAAAATTTATCAAGCAAAAGAAACTTAAGAAAGGTTAAAAACCATAATAAACAAAGGTTAACATTGATTAGTGTTCACATGTTTCAAAGAGAAGACAAGCCTCCTATCTTTTAAAAGTCTCGGCTAACAGTCATTGAGTAAAAAGAGAGAACATTTATGAGCAATGTCCATGAAAGAGATCAGATATCCTAGAAGACAGAAGGTGTACTGAGGTAGAAGCGAATCAGTGTTTCCTGGAATGTAATGCCATAGTTAATTATCATTCAGACAAAAAGGTGAGGAAATGGAGTTAGGTAAGGGGAAATCCTGGATCATACTCTAAGAGTCTTGGTATAAAGAAGGAGGCTGTTGAGATTTTGTTTTAGAAGTCTCATTTTCCATATGGATCATTAAGAAAACAAAGAGAGAACATTTATAAGTAAAATCCATGAAGATTTATCAGATAGAATAGCTTAGAGGAAGGGAGGAAGGGAAATTTAATAAAATCATAGGAATATCAATAAAATGTTCTGCTCTTTGACCCAGCCATCCCACTACCAGATTTAGACTTACAGAAGGACAGAAGCAGAATGGCCTAGTATATATCAAAATATTTCTATCAGGGCCTATTGTGTAAACATAAAACTGGAAATAAAATGCTTATCCATTAATTGGGCAATGGCTGAACAAATCAGGTTGTAAAAATGTAATGGACTAAAAATAAGAAACAATGAATATGAGGAATTAGGAGAAAAATGAGAAAATGTATAAGAACTAGTGCTGAATGAAGTGTACCAAACTAAGATAATGATACACATAATGACTACGATAATATAAATGGAAAGAATACTCAAAGGAAGCCAAATTTTCTTTTTTTTTTTTGTAAGGTAAGTAAATTTATAATTTATTGAAGGAAAACCAAGACAAGCAAGTAAGGATTTTACTCCTCACAAACACAATGAGATGAAGATAGATAACTTGACAAAAACACAAAGAAATATGAATTCTAACTCTACATGGAAATCTCTAAGTGTAGGTGCTAATTAATCAATAAAAAGTCCCATTATGTTCTCTTGTCCCACTAAATGTCTTTTAAAAAAAATTTTAAACATGTGTTTTTTAAACTTTGGGTTCCAAATTGTCTCCCTTCCTCCCTCCCCACCCACCCTCATTGAAAAGGCAAGCAACTCAATATAGGCTATACTTGTGCAGTTATGCAAAATACTTCCATAGTAGACATGCTGTGAAAAACTAACTCTATTTCCCTTAATCTTATCCTGGCCCCCCATTTATTCTATTCTTTCTTTTGACCCTGTCCCTCCTCAGAAGTATTTGCTTCTGATTACCCCCTTTCCCAATCTGCCCTCCTCTCTATCATCCCCCTACTCTCTTGTCCCCTTCCCCTCCTATTTTCCTGTAGGGTAAGACAGATTTCCATACCCAACTGAGTGAGTATGTTATACCCTCCTTATGTCAAATCCTATGAGAATAAGATTCACTCATTTCCTCTCACCTTTTCCCAGTTCCCCTCTACTGTAAGAGGCTTTTCTTTTCTGTTTTTTTTTGTGAGATAATTTACCCCTTTCTACCTCTCCCTTTCTCCTTCTCTTTGTATAATCCTCTCTCACCCCTTAATTTTATTCTCCAGATATGACCCCTTCATCTTCAACTCACCCTGTGCCCTCTATCTATCTATCTATGTATATACATATCTATAACTATATATATATAGATATAGATATACATATACATATAATTTTTTCCCTCCAACTACCTAATACTGACAAAGGTCTCATGAGTTACAAATATCATCTTTCCATGCAGGAATGGAAACAGTTCAACCTTAATAAGTCTCTTATGATTTCTCTTTCCTGTTTACCTCTTCATGTTCCACTTGAGTCTTGTATTGGAAAGTCAAATTTTCTATTCAGCTTTGGTCTTTTCATCAAGAATGCTTGAAAGTCCTCTATTTCACTGAATGATCATTTTTTCCCCTGAAGAATTATACTCAGTTTTTCTGGGTAGGTGATTCTTGGTTGTAATCCTATCTCCTTTGCCCTCTGGAATATTATATTCCATGCTCTGCAGTCCCTTAATGTAGAAGCAGCTAAATCTTGTGTTATACTGATTGTGTTTCCACAATACTTGAATTGTTTTTTTCTGGCTGCTTGTAATATTTTCTCCTTCACCTGGGAGCTCTGGAATTTGGCTACAATATTCCTAGGAGTTTTCCTTTGGGGATCTCTTTCAGGAGGAGATCGGTGGATTCTTTCAATTTCTATTTTGCCCTCTGGTTCTAAAAAATCAGGGCAGTTTTCCTTGATCATTTCTTGAAAGATGATGTCTACACTCTTTTTTTGATCATGGCTTTCAGATAGTCCAATAATTTTTAAATTCTCTCTCCTGGATCTATTTTCCAGGTCAGTTGTTTTTCCAATGAGATATTTCACATTGTTTTCTAATTTTTCATTCTTTTGAATTTGTTTTACAGTGTCTTGATTTCTCATAAAGTCACTAGCTTCCAATTGCTCTGTTCTAATTTTTGGACTTCCTTTTCCATTTGTCTAATTTTGCTCTTTAGGGCATTCTTTTCTTCATTGGCTTTTTGGACCTCTTTTGCCATTTGGGTTAGGCTATTTTTTAAGGTGTTATTTTCTTCAGCATTTTTTGGGGTCTCCTTTAGCAAGCTGTTAACTTGTTTTTCATGATTTTCTTGCATCACTCTCATTTCTCTTCTCAGTTTTTCCTCTACTTCTCTTACTTGCTTCTCAAAATCCCTTTTGTGCTCTTCCAAGGCCTGGAGGCCTGGGACTGATTCATATTTTTCTTGGAAGTTTTGGATGTAGGAGCTTTGACTTTGTTTTCTTCTTCTGGTTGTATGTTTTGATCTTCTTTGTCACCAAAGTAAGATAATATAGTCTGACTCTTTTTGCACTGCTTGCTCATGATCCCAACCAATTATTTAAGTTTTAAACTCTTTGTTAAGGTAAGAGTCTGTTTCCAATGTGGAGACTGTACTGTCCCAAGCTTTGGGGGTTTGTACAGCTGTTTTCAGAGATACTTCTAGGGACCTGAAAAGTGTCAGTTCTTCCAATGTGCTATGTTAAGGGGCAAGGTGTTTTCTCTCCACCACCACAACAAGCTCCACCATGCCAGCACTCCTCCTCACCCCAGGACCGCCCCTCAGAACTGTGACCCAGATCCAAGCACCAGTAAAGCAAGAGATTTCTGCCTCAGCCCTGGCAAAGAGATCCTTGCAATCCTCCTCTGATCAGCCACTGGATTCCCCCTCAGTCTGTGGGCCGGAAGCTCAGAAGCCAGCCGCTGCCCTCAGAGTGGCTGAGATCTAGCTTCTTCTCTCACCACAGTAACAGACTTTTCCCACTGACCTTCTAAGTTGTCTTTGGCATTTGTGGGTTGAGAAGTCTGGAAACTGCCACAGCTGCCCACGATTCAGTCCTCTGAGGCCTGCTCCGGGGTCGCTGCGGCCTGTGCACCCATGCCAAACTGCGCTCCTCTCCCAGCCCAGAGCAATATGCCTTTCTGATCAGCCATCCAGGTTGTCTTGGGCTGGAAATTTGTTTTACTCTGTTTTTCTGTGGGTTCTGCTGCTTTAGAATTTGTTTAGAGCCATTTTTGTAGGTATTTGGAGGGGTTTGGGGGACAGCTCTAGCAAGTCACTCAGAAGCCAAATTTCAAATCATTTTAATGATAAGTTCTGGTGCTAGAGAACAGATGACATTGCATAGACTACCAGATACAGTCAATGTGTTGGTTGGCTTTGTTTAACTATCTTATAAGAAGGGGCCCATCAGTAGAAGTGCAGAGGTTTATACTGTAATAACTTTAATACAAAACAAATAGACTTATTGTGGAAGGAGATATTTGAAATGATCATCTAACTCCTTTACTTTGTGAAATGCAGAGTGTGAGAACCAGAAGGGTAGGATGACTTTGGGGAGATCTTGTTTGTTTTACTGTACCAGGTTGCCTCCTACCTAAATTGATGATTTGGAAATGGGTAACCTGCATTCAAGGTCTTGCAAACAAAAAGGAAAGAAAATCTATAGATGAAGATTCTGAAGAAGTATAAAAGGAAGCAAGGAGTGGGAAGAGGGATAAACTATTTTAAAGAGATTTGCACAAAGGTCATTCAAATAAAGGGCATGTAGGGAATTTAACTACATTCTCATTTAAATTGGGCAATGGCTATATTAGGGAAAAAACACAGTAAAAGTATAATCAAAGAATCTCTGTTGGGGCCAGAAGTAAGAAAAAGGTATCTATGAGGGGAGACTGAGATTAGATTCTTTTATTAAAACAGACCACGAGTAAGTAGCTCTGATTTTTTTAAGAACATAGGTAGGTATCTAGGAAAGAACAATGTTGTTGGAACAATGGAAATTGAAATGGGGCCATTTAAAACAAAAACAACCAAAAAAACAACAACTTGAAAACTTAATACTGGTTTCTTTTATATTTTATTTTGATTGAGGCAAAAATTATAATTTTAGTCTTGAATATGAATGGACTAAACTTTCCTATAAAAGAAAGAAAGTAACTGGATTAGAAATCAAAATCCAACAATGTAAGTATACAAGCATGCTTAAAACATAAAGACAAATGCAGTTAAATTATGTGATAGAATAACATAGGTTATGGTTCAAGCAAATAGAAAAATGATCATTTAAAGCATGATTTTACATAAATCAACAATAAAAATAGAAATTGTGAAGAGAGACAAAGAGTGAAACATGAAGGCATTTAAAGGCACCATAGATAATGGAATAATATCAGAATTAGAAATATGTGAGCCAAATGGAATAGAGCTCACATATTAAAAGGAAAAGCTACAGTAAATGATCATGGTATCATAGATTTAGAGTTAGAAGATAAAGTAGAAATATCTGGACTATGAAATGATCACAAAAGGTAAAATAGGTAGTAAATGTAAAAATACCTTCATAGTGATACAATTTTTTATCTCTTTGTTAACTTCAAAATTAATAAAAATGTAAAAAATAGTGGCATAATAATAATAAATGACTATAATATTCCTTTCTCAGAATATGAAAAAATAATGGAAAAATTTCTAAGAAAATTTATAGATCTGACCATAACATTAGAAAATTATTTTTGATAGACATGGTGATTATTGAATAGTAATATTGAAGAATATGCTTCTTCAACATCATTTTTTTCTTTATAAAAATGCTTGTAGATATAAAGAATTCATAAATAATGTAGAAAAACAAATGTTAAGCAGTTATTTATAAATATGTCAATAGCTCACAACAAAGCAATAAAAATAGTAATCATTATTGGAATTATGATAAAAAAAGACAGGCCTAAATAATAATATGACTTGGAGTGGAAACAAATGAAACAATTTTAAAGACAACAACAATAATAATAAAGACAACATACCAAAAATATAGAAGTAACTATAGCAGTTCTTAGAAGAAAATGTATATACATACATACATCAAAATGTATAAAAAACAAATGAACAAAAGAAAGGATAAATGAATTGAGCACATAATTTTAAAAAACAGAAACTACAAATTAGCAATCAGAATTTTGAGGTAATGAACTGTCTTAGGTCTCTTTTTTGCATCCCCAGCACTTAACATAGTGCCTGGCATATAGTACCCATGAATAAATATTGATTGATTGACTGGCTGATTGATTTAAAACAACATCAAAAGAAATTACAGAAGTCTAAGGAAAAAAATTAAAAACCCAAATTCTGGTGAATCAATAAACAAAAAACCCTGTGTTTAAAAGACTAACAATTAGCGGACTATTAACTCAGTTAGTCATTAAGAGGAATTTGAATTGAGAGAATGGTACCAAAACTGAGAATGGCAAATGCATAAGAAATAGGATAGAAATAAAGAAAATTATCAGAAACTGCTGCATCTAATATCTGTTAGCCAAACTGAGAACTTAAAGGAAATGGATAAATATGCATAAAATATAAAATGTACAAATTATCAAAACAGGAAAAAAGTAAACAACCCTATCTTAGAAGGAGAACTTGAGCAAGTCAGAAACACCCAAAGCAAAATTCTCTAGGCCAAATGAATTTTTAAGTAAACTATATCAAATTAAGGATTAATCTCTCTATGAAAACTTTTTTTTAATAATGAAGAAGATGGTTTGCTAAATTCCTCTTTTTTATATTTTCTTTTTTTATAATTTTAATTAATTAATTTATTTTTAGTTTTCAACATTCTCTTATAAGATTTTGAGATCTAAATCTCCCCCCTTCCACTCTCTCCTGCCCAAGATGGAATGCAATCTGGTATAGGTTATACATGTATGATCACATTAATGTATTTTCACGTTAATCATGTTTTGAAAGAAAAATCAAAACAAAAGGGAAAAACCATGAGAGAGAAAAACAAAAAAGAAAGAGAAAATACTATGTTTGATCTACAATCAGACTCCATAGTTCTTTCTCTGGATGTGAATAGCATTTTCCATCATAAGTCTTTTGAAATTGTCTTAGACCACTGCATTGCTCAGAAGAGCTAAGTCATCTAACAATATTGCAATTACAGGGTACAGTGTTCTTCTGGTTCTGCTCACTTCACTCAGTATCAGTTCATGTAAGTCTTTCCAGGTTTTTCTGAAATCTGCTTGCTCATCATTTCTTATAGTATACTATTCCATTACAGCAATATACCACAATTTGTTCAGCCATCCCCAATTGATGGCATCTCCTCAATTTCCAATTCTTAGCCATCACAAAAAAAGCTGCTATAAATATTTTTGTACATGTGGGTCATTTCCCCCTTTGTATGATCTCTTTGGGATACAGACCTACTAGTGGTATTGCTGGATTAAGGGGTAGGCACAGTTTTGTAGCCCTTTGGCCATAGTTCCAAATTGTTCTCCAGAATGGTTGGATCAGTTCACAGCTCCACCAACAATGCATTAGTGTTCCAATTCTCCCAAATCTTCTCCAACATTTATCATTTTCCTGTTTTATCATGTTAGCCAATATGATAGGTGTAATGTGGTAGCTCAGAGTTGTTTTAATTAGCATTTCTCTAATCAATAGTGACCAAATTCCTCTTGCGAGACAAATAAGGTAAATGTCAAATCAGGAAAGGATAATTAATTCAGGGAAAGGAAACTATAGTCCAACACCATTAATGAATATTAATGGGAACTTTTTAAATAAAATATTAACAAAGACAATGCACCTACATATCCAAAATTATTTGCTGTGATTGAGTTGCATTTGTATTACTGGCATGCAGCTAAATAGAGAGCCCACAGGATTAGTCCATCAGGACAGTTCTCTAATGCCTCTCTAATAGGTACTACCAGTAGACAATGAGCTGGGCTCAGAATTGAGTAAGAGTAGATCAGAATGGATCACTTTGGGGAAATTGCTACCAATACTAAAAGAAAAGCAATGCTATTAATAATCCCATACTGCTTTTGTCACAAAAGTCCATTTTTTAATGGATCAATCAACAGGCAACTGAGTACCTACTTTGTATTAGGCATGTATTTGTCCCATAATGCTATCTGGCATAGGGTCATGAAACACAGTGATCTTGGAATAATTGAATCTGTAAGTAATACAAAAGGCAAAGGAATAGCAAATGGTGAGTATAAATGAGAACTTGGATGAAGGACATAACTGGAGAAACTAATGATCAGAAAAAGAAGGGGCTTATTATGTAAAAGGTAACTAGATGGTGCAGTGGACAGCGCAGTGGGCTTGAAATCAGGAAGACTCATCTTCATGAGATTGAATCTGGCCTCAGATACTTATTAGCTATGTGACCCTTGGCAAGTCATTTAACCATATTTGCCTCCATTCCTTATCTGTAAAATGAGCTGGAGAAGGAAATGGCAAACCATTCCAGAATCTTTGCCAAGAAAATCTCAAATAGGGTCATGGAAAGTTGGACACAGCTGAAACAACTGAACAACAAGTTATGTAGCAAGAATGAGAAATAATAGCCTAGGTGCTACAGTAGTACCTCCAAAATACATTAAAATCTACAAAATGACCTCCACCTCTTTGTGGGTTTTGTCCAGTGACACAGAAAAGAAATATACAGTATGAGTACATGTGAAAGGTTTGCTCCCTTCATGTTGGGGGATCACTTCTCCATCTTAGTATTCAAATGAAGTAGTGTCCCCTATTGTAGGCAAATCCAATACACAAAAATCTGAAATTTCAAAAAGTAACAATATAGAGAGGAACTAAAATTCTTTTTTTATGAAAAGGTTCACTGTAGGATTTTTTAAATAGAGAGCTTTTATAGTATACTTAATGTATGACTTGATAAATGTTCCTCTCCCCACCCCCTAGTTTAGTTACAGGAAGCTTTTTTTTTTTCAAAAATATTTTTTGACCAAAGAAAAATCCATATATATCTTGCAGTGGATGTATTGTTGTTGTTTTTCATTTCTTGTATATGAACTGGCTAGTATCCTCCGGTGGCCACCTTATGACAATTGACATCTCAGTTAGCCAATGGCAGAAGACTTTGGCATGATAGATGTTATCTCTCTCTCCTTTTCCTCTGTTAGTATAACAACAAAAGAAGGTCTAAGGATGCACAGTGTGACTACAATTTCACAAAGTTGGGACCAGAGTCAATACAACTAGTCCCTCATATTGCAACAGTATTGTCCATCTCTCTAACCACCTCATATGTAACAGGATGAAAGAAATTTTCCGCCTGGGCACCCAAGTGTCCCCAATTATGGCAATGCCCCAAATGGCCCAATGTGGTTATGACTCTGTCTTCATTCTAACCCAGATTATGATGGAATTAGAACAAAGCTAACCAGGTTTTTCAGAACTTTTTTTTTTTTTTTTTGGTGAGGCAATCGGGGCTTTTTGGGCGAGGCAATAAGTGACTTGTGTAGGGTCACACAGCTAGTAAGTGTCAAGTATCTGAAGCCAAATTTGAACTTAGGTCCTCCTGACTCCAGGGCCAGGTCCTCCTCCCCTATCCACTGTACCACCTAGCTGCCCCTGGAACTTCTTAAAGAATTCTTAAGTTGAGGTCTTATTCAACAGATAGGAAAAGGACACCTTTTTTTTCTAAAGAGATTTCCTTTACTAAAATGTCCTGTGACTTTTATAGATTTCACGTATAAGCCAAAACAGTACAAATGTTAAGCCGCTAATGTACTAAGATACTTTAACATTAAATCTTACCTGTTAGGAGTAAAAATATTTTCTCTTCTATTCCTTTTCTTATTATATTTTCAGTTGATCAATCTGTGTGATTCCCTCTAGGGTATCATTTTAAAAGACAGGTTAAAAGCAAGGAGTCAAGCATTAGGATATATTTGTACACGAGTTGCTGAAATTCAGTTATTGAGATAGAGGTGAATTTCATCTTTTTCTTTCGCACAGTGTCTATAGTCTTTTAATAATGGGCCCATTTATAAATGTGAGGTATGAAATTCATCTGCATATATGCCACCCTTAACTCAAAAAACAGCACATTTCACACCAGTAACTTCTTCCTGTATCAGGCAATGGGGTGAGAGGAGGTTTTGACAAAAATGGTATGTATTACATAACACTCCCATCTTCTTACAGATGCATGAACAACTTTAAAATAGAAATGTGAAAGTGGTACATTGTCTACAGAAACAAACTATTTGGGGGAGGATAACAAATTTCCCACCTCTAACAAATAAAAAACTAACAAATAATCACATAAGTAAGGGGTTGGGGGCGTGCAATTCAGTTTGGACATTCCTGAGTTAAATAGCCAGTCATAATACTAAAAACTGACAATTGCATAAGGCTTTAAAGTCTGCAAAGTATCTTGCATCTATTATCACATTGGCTTCAGGATGACCTTGTAAAGTAGGTACAATTACAGGTTTTGTTATCCCAAATTTACAGATGCAGAAAGTGACTTGCCCATAGTCACACAGCTAGTTAACACTTGAAGATGGGATGTGAACCTAACTTTTCTTCATTCTGCTATGTTATACTGCCTCCTGAAAAATGAATTCAGGTCACATTTCTTAAGATCATAGTCCTAAGTTGCCTCTTTGCTTTCTTTCCAACTCTAAATCTGTGATCCCATAGCCTCTTTTCAGGGAGAAAATCTCTGTGGTGCCCACAAACTAAACCTGTGTACCATTGGCCCCCAAAGAAGCTAATGATGATAAAAAGAAAAATAATATGAATGGCTCATTATAATTCAACATGCCTTACTGGAATTAAATATCTAAAAGTGTGTCCTTATCTCCCAGAACTCTTTGGCACATGCTGTCATCTACTGCGGATATAACTTGTATGTACCTAGTTATTTACATACAGCCTCCCTTGTTAGAATGTACTGTCTTTGAGGATCAGGATTTTTTTTTTGTAATCCCAGCACTTAGCACAGTTCATGTCTTTTTTTATAATAAATTTATTTATTTTTAGTTTTCAACATTTACTTCCACAAGATTTTGAGTTCCAAATTTTCACCCCATCTCGCCCCTCCCCCACCCAAAGATGGCATGCATTCTGAATACCCCTTCCCCTAGTCTGCCTTCCCTTCTATATCTCCCCTCTCTTATCCCCTTCCCCTTCTATTTTCCTGTAGGGCAGGATAGATTTCCTATATTTATTTCCCAGTTGCATGTGAAAACATTTTTTTTAAACATGTGTTTTTAAAACTTTGGGTTCCAAATTTTCTCCCTTCCTCCCTCCCTAACCACCTTCATTGAAAAGGCAAGCAACTCAATATAGGTTATACATGTGCAGTTATGCAAAACACTTCCATAGTAGACATGCTGTGAAAAACTAACTCTATTTCCCTTAATCTTATCCTGGCCCCCCATTTATACTGTTCTTTCTTTTGACCCTGTCCCTCCTCAGAAGTATTTGCTTCTGATTACCCCCTTTCCCAATCTGCCCTCCTCTCTACCATCCCCCTACTCTCTTGTCCCCTTCCCCCCCCCCCATTTTCCTGTAGGGTAAGACAGATTTCCATACCCAATTAAGTGTGTATATTATTCCCTTCTTAAGTCCAATCCTATGAGAATAAGATTCACTCATTCCATCTCACCTTCCCCCATTTCCCCTCCACTGTAAGAGCCTTTTCTTTTCTGTTTTTTTTTTTGTGAGATAATTTACCCCATTCTACCTCTCCCTTTCTCCTTCTCCCAGGATAATCCTCTCTCACCACTTAATTTTATTCTCCAGATATGACTCCTTCATCTTCAACTTACCCTGTGCTGCCTGTCTATCTATCTCTCTATCTATCTCTCTATCTAGCTATCTATACATACATATAATTTTTTCCCTCCAACTACCCTAATACTGACAAAGGTCTCATGAATAACAAATATCATCTTTCCATGCAGGAATGGAAACAGTTCAACCTTAATAAGTCTCTTATGATTTTCTCTTTCCTGTTTACCTCTTCATGTTCCACTTGAGTCTTGTATTGGAAAGTCAAATTTTCTATTCAGCTTTGGTCTTTTCATCAAGAATGCTTGAAAGTCCTGTATTTCACTGAATGACCATTTTTTCCTCTGAAGGATTATACTCAGTTTTCCTGGGTAGGTGATTCTTGGTTGTAATTCTATCTCCTTTGCCCTCCAGAATATTATATTTCATGCCCTGTGGTCTCTTAATGTAGAAGCTGCTAAATCTTGTGTTATCTTGATTGTGTTTCCACAATACTTGAATTGTTTCTTTCTGGCTGCTTGTAATATTTTTTCCTTGACCTGGGAACTCTGGAATTTGGCTGCAATATTCCTAGGAGTTTTCCTTTTGGGATCTCTTACTGGAGGAGATCGGTGTATTCTTTTAATTTCTATTTTGCCCTCTGGTTCTAAAATATCAGGGCAATTTTCCTTGACAATTTCTTGAAAGATGATGTCTAGGCTCTTTTTTTGATCATGGCTTTCAGATAGTCCAATAATTTTTAAATTCTCTCTCCTGGATCTGTTTTCCAGGTCAGTTGTTTTTCCAATGAGATATTTCACATTGTTTTCTAATTTTTCATTCTTTTGAATTTGTTTTACAGTGTCTTGATTTCTCATAAAGTCACTAGCTTCCAATTGCTCTATTCTAATTTTTAAGGAAGTATTTTTTTCAGTAATCTTTTGGACTTCCTTTTCCATCTGGCCAGTTTTGCTTTTTAGGGCATTCTTCTCCTTATTGGCTTTTTGGACCTCTTTTGCCATTTGGGTTAGGCTATTTTTTTAAGGTGTTATTTTCTTCAGTAATTTTTTGGTTCTCCTTTAGCAAGCTGTTGACTTGTTTTTCATGATTTTCTTGCATCACTCTCATTTCTCTTCCCAGTTTTTCCTCTACTTCTCTAACTTGCTTCTCAAAATCCCTTTTGAGCTCTTCCAAGGTCTGGGACTGAGTCATATTTTTCTTGGAGGCTTTGGATGTAGGAGCTTTGACTTTGTTGTCTTCTTCTAGTTGTATGTTTTGATCTTCTTTGTCATCAAAGTAAGATAATATAGTCTGACTCTTTTTGCGCTGCTTACTCATGATCCCGGCCAAGTACTTGAGTTTTAAGTTCTTTTTTAAGGTAACAGTCTGCTTCCAATGTGGAGAATGTACTGTCCCAAGCTTCGGGGATGTGTATAGCTGTTTTCAGAGATACTTCTAGGGACCTGTAAATTTTCAGTTCTTCCAAGGTGCTATGATAAGGGATGAGGTGTTTCTTCTCCACTGCCACAACAAGCTCCACCATGCCAGCACTCCTCCTCACCCCAGGACCGCCCCTCAGAACTGTGACCCAGATCCAAGCATGGGCAAAGCAAGAGATTCCTGACTCAGCACTGGCAAAGAAATCCCTGCAATCCCCCTCTGATCAGGCACTCGATTCCTCCTCTGTCTGTGGGCCAGAAGTTCAGGAGGCAGCTGCTGCCCCAGGGGCAACTGAGACCTAGCTTCTCTCTCACCATCGCAGTCACAGACTTTTCCCACTGATCTTCTAAGTTGTCTTTGGTGTTTTGTGGGTTGAGAAGTCTGGAAACCACCACAGCTGCCTGCGATTCAGTCCTCTGAGGCCTGCTCCAGGTTGCTGCGGCCTGCTTGCCCATGCTGAACTGCGCTCCTCTCCCTGCCTGGTGCAATATACCTTTCTGATCAGTCATTCAGGCTTTCTTGGGCTGGAAATTTGTTTCACTCTGTCTTTTTGTATGGGTTCTGCTGCTTTAGAATTTGTTTAGAGCCATTTTTTACAGGTATTTGGAGGGATTTGGGGGAAAGCTCAAGCAAGTCACTGCTTTCACTCTGCCATATTGGCTCTGCCCCCACTTAGCACAATTCATGTCATATAATAAGCAATTAATAAATATCTGTTGACTGACTGATCTCTCTAGGCAGGTTTATCTCCTTGCTATTTTCTAAATATACAATATTATTTTTCTCGCTGTGCCTTTTTCTAAATTGTCCCCACTTTATGAGGTTGTAGGCTAGAGGAAACTTAGAAGTCATCTGGTCTAACTCTCTTTAACAGATCAGGAAACTGAGGCCCTGAGAGGAGAAATGATTTCCCCAAGGTCACATGGGTAGCCACTATCAGAATATGGATTCAAATCCAGTTCTCTGACTCAAATCTACAACCTTTTCTACCACATCACCTCCATTCTTTCCAGGAATTTTATTTCCCATTGTCTCCACCTTTCCAAGCTCAACCAGCTTTTAAGCTCTAACTCAAGTCTCACTTGTTCACCAGGCATTTCCAGACCACCCTAGCCTATTCTGATGGCCTCTTATTTGAATTCTTATATCATTTATTGTCCATATCCATATTTCTACCCCTTAATCTCTGGCTAGTTTGCATTGCTAATTACCTGTTTCTTGGGTCTGTTATGCTATCCTTCACAGATATTATTGTTGTTGTTATTGTTGTTAATATTTAAATAGTAATAACTAGCATTTATAGGGTTTTTTAAGGTTTGCAAAGCACTTTACAAATATCCTCTCACTTTATCCTCACAACAAACCTTTGAAGTAGTTGTTATTATTAATATCTCCATTTTACTGTGAAATAAGTGCTACTATTTCATCCATTTTACAGATGAAAACTGAGGCAAACAGGGATTAAATGTTTTGTCCATGGTCACACAGCTGGCCAGGTCCTGAGACTGGAATCTGACTCCAGAGGTCTTCCTGACTCCAAGTTCAACACTTTAATCTTTGCACCACATAGCTATCTTACCTAATCTTTTATCTAATCAACTTAAGCTTCCTTTATTTATTATGCTGCAATTGTTTAAGCTAAGCCAAAATTTACAGTAGCAATATCTTAATGTTGTTCACTGTGCTTCTCTAGCAAAGACTGTCTGTTCCATCTACTTGGGACCTAAAGCCACACTGAGATTCTGGAAACACACTTTTGGCAACACTAAACAGCAGCCAGTCCAGAAGGTCTCTGCCCAGGATAGCTATTGCAATCAGCTTCCTTACTTTTGTCTTTGTCATAAAGGCTTTTCCTGGAAGTCTCATGCAGGGATTTCAATTTATCTCATCCCAATAGGTGAAAGGCAAAGTAGGCCCTCACCAGAATGTGTAACCCATGGTAGTAGTGGGATGTTTATTCTATCATGTAGTCTCTAGTCTTTGGTACCCAGATGTAAATGAATATGCCACCCAGAAAGACCAGTCACAGCTAATGTCTGCAGCAGGAAGAAGCAATTAGAAAATGTGTTGAATAGGGTTCTCTTTATACTTTAATTATCAAGGCCAGTCATTTGGCATGAATAAGATATTTTGGCCACCATTAAAGATGTTAGTGCCTACTAGTAAATGAAATTGCACTGAATTTCACTCAAAAGAGCTAAGCTGTGCTATCATTTCTTCTACAGATAGGTAAAGTCAAGGTATGTGAGTCTTCCGTGAAGGAAGAAACATGATCCTTCAAAAAGAAATATGAAAAGAAACTTTGTGAGTTTCCTAATTATTTTTCTTTGTTCATCAATTCATTCAATACATATTACTTGAGTTCCCATATGTTTGAGGTACTGTTTTAGAAATTGTGGAGGATGCAATAGTGAATAAGACCAAAGAACTTGGCTATTTTTTCCTGTTGTGTAAATTAGCCACTAATTAATACCTTGCATGTGTATAGTGTGTGTATGTTTTTCAAAGCACTTTCATATGTATTTTTATCTCATTTGATTCTCAAGAAAATTATTTGAGACAAGTAGGGTTGGTATTAATACCATTACATAGATGGGAACAGGTAAGTGGCACAAAGGATAGAGCATTGGGCCTGGAATCAAGAAAGCCGGAATTCAAATCCAGCCTTGGACACTAGCTGTGTGTCACTGGGCAAGTCACTTAACCTCTGTCTTCTCAGTTTCCTCAACTGTAAAGTGGAGGTCAACGTATCACCTACCTCTCAGGACTGTTGTGAGATTCAAATGAGATAACATTTATAAAGAGCTTCGTACAGTGCCTGGCACATGATAGATGCTTTAAAATACATATTTCCCTCCTCCCACAGATAAGGAAATTGAGACCTAAAGAACACCTCACATAGCCCCACCTTTTTCGCAGCATCCTAATGTGTTTATCATGCCATGTTGTGTGTTACAATTACCTGTTTTTGTCTTATTCCCCCACTGGACCATAAACTCTTTGAGGACACATTCACAGTGATTCCTTTGCACTTAGAGTCACTGAAGAGCAAGGTTAGATATTAGGACAGGCCCTCAGTCATGAGTACTTAATAAATATCTGTTGACTGAATGAATGAGATTATATGACTTGTCCAATGTTACATAACTTGTGTGATTTACTGAGACAATTTGGCACTCTTCCTCCCAAACTACTATATCTTTAGTCATATTAGCTTTATTGTCCATATGCCACCATTTCAATGGAATATTACTTGTAACAAGAGCAGGAGTACAGTATTATAGAATGACTGACAGTGAGAATTGCCAGATTCTCTCTCTCTCTCTTTTTTTTTTTAAGGCAATTGGGGTTAAGTGACTTGCCCAGGGTCACATAGCTAGTAAGTATCAAGTGTTTGGTCTGAGGCCGTATTTGAACTCAGGTCCTCCTGACTTCAGGGCCGGTGATCTATCCACTGCGCCACCTAGCTGCCCCCAGATTCTCTCTTGCAGGGAGCTTTTCCCCAATTCCAATCTATCCTTCAAAATTCTAACAGATTAATCTTGCAATACCATAGTGCTGATTGTTTTGCTTTCTTGCTCAACAACTATCAATGGCTACCTATAGCCTACTGAATTCAGTCCAAATCCCTCTCCCCTAGTATTCTCTTCTCTACAACATGATCCTACCACTTTTATTTCTCTTATATATACTCTAAGTTTCTGCCAGATCCTTTAAGGATTACATGCTGTTCCCCAAATATATCTTACTCTTCCCCACTTTTTTGTCATTGTTCATGCTATCCCTTTCCTATACTACCCTTCTCTAATGTCAGTCTTTCCCACATTTCATTCATGGCCTATCTCAAATGTCACCATTTTAAAATACTTTCCTGATTCTCCTAACCAGATGTGACGTCTTTCTCTGAAATCCCATAGCACTCTGTTCATACCTCCCTTAGGATACTTACCATGCTCTCTTGCCTATGTGTTTTTTCTTAATATATTTCTCTAAGCTTTTTGAAGCTATTAGCTATTGCTAATAACTATCATTCCTCAAGGACAGGTACAGCTCCTTCTTTGCAACCTAGCACAATGGTCTGTACATAACAGATGAGGAATAAACATTCATTGAATGAATTGACAGATGAAAATAGTAACTTGGTGTGATATTTATCAGATTCAATGTGCAAAGGAGCCAGAGTAAGTCAGAAGACAGCTTCATGTCAAAATTGATATTTAGTGTTTTTTAAAAGTTTTATTGATGCCTTTTCTGTTTTTTTGTCAGAACGCTCTCTTTTGTACTTCTTCTTGCCCTTCACACCACCCTAGATTTCTGTTGTGACAAAGAAAATTTCTTAAACAAAACCAAATGACATAACCACTGAGGCGTGATAGTATTGACAAGATTTCCCATCCCTGATTACCCTATCTTTTGAATGAAAGGAAAATGGTGTATTTCCTCACCTCTTCTCTGGGTTCAAGGTCAGTCATTATCATTTCTGAATTTGACCTTGATCATCTTGGGATCATAAGCATAGTGCTAGAAGGCACTTCTAGCAATCCAGTCCAACCCCTCCATGTGGAAACCTTTCCTCAGGAGAGGTCAAGTGAATTTCCCAAGGCCATACAAGTTGAGGGATTGAGTTTGGTGTGACTCATTCTGGAGTGAATTTGCAAATATCCTGGCGTTTGAATACCAGCCCAGACTATTTCTCAGTCTTTGAATGTTTTGATGTTTCTCATGAACCCTAAATAACACTTTGGGGTATATGAGTGTTCAAGGAGAACTAGCACCTCTGGTATGAGGGCTTGCTGAGCCTTTTTCAGGGCTGTTCATCCACCTCTGGTGTCCACCTGGCACTCAACTCTCATTTATGGTTCCAAGAAGCTGTAGCATGCACAGCAGCTGCACCCCAGTAAATTGTCGAGGCAGAAAGCTAAACCAGGTTGAGGGTAACCAACAGGCCACAAACCTGTTGGTGAATTAGGGAGTGTCTAATCCAAGCATATGATGACATCCCCCAGCAGAATGGGCAGATGAGAACAATTTGTACCAACTGCCATGAAGGTGGCTGAAGCAGGTGCTGTAGAGGCTTAGAACTTGATCAGACATCAGAGACACCAAGGTCATCTACTGCAACCTGGGCCTTTGCCAATCATCCTGACTTTTGTCTTGCCACTGGACTTTGACAACTTTGGAAGAGAGAGTGAGGCTGGTTGATGACTTTATCCAACTCTGACTCACTTAAATCTATTTCACACAAGAGTCCAGACATCACTCTGTGATGTCATTGTTCCTCTTCAAAAACAAAGGACCAACAACAACAACAACGTAAGACTTTACCTGGATGGGACTTTTCCTGAAAACAGAATTGAAAATAACAGAGTAATCAAAATTAATCCTTGTGGGATAGCCAGGATGTTGTCAATCAGTGATGGATTAGAATAATTAGGTAGTAAAGGAAACAGTATGGCTGTGGCATTAGAGAACCTAATTTCATATCCTCATTGGACAACTTGATACATGGGATCTGAGTCTCTGATGTATAAAATTAGAGAGTAGAACTAGGTGGCCTTTAAATTCCCTTTCACTATTAGATCTATGGTCCTAAGATGGTCAATAAAAAAATGTAGGAATTATAATGACCATTCATGATCCTGGAGGAGAGATGAAGGTATTGGACTGTCTAGCTTCTAAAGTCCCTTCCAGATTTAAATTATGCATGTAATAGAAATTAATCAGTTGGTGGAATTTAAAATTAATGATTCTTTAAGGGTTGCAAAACACTATAATTCTCTAAGAATTATTTTAGGTTGTTTTGTTTGTAAAAACGTGCATTAATTCAAGATTAGATGAAGTTGCTAAATTCCTTTTAGAAAACAAACATAAAACCTACTGTCTCATTTTAGGGGCTGTTCACACTTCTGAGTATTGGAAAACACCAGTGCGTATTTATATGCTGTAGCTGCCCACATTTTAATTGGAGTGGACAGAGACACTGATTTTTTTTTTAAAGCAACAATTTTATTGAGTAAGCATTCTACATTTGCTTGACGGGGCCATCTCCCTATTTTATGCCACAGTTATGAAGCTCGGATTCTCAGGGACCAACATTTTCCATTGTGTAACACATGCCTAGCCTACTGATGTCATTTCCTTCAGCTTTTTTTTTTTCCAGAGGGATTTACATACAAAATGAGTCAAGAAATATAAGGATTCAAGGCTTAAAAGAATAGATGTTAGAGCCTGCTCTCGGCTATACGAGAGGCCTAGACTATAGCCAAAACCAAAACCAAACTCATTCTGATTCCATTCACAAGTACTAGACAATTTTTCATAAAATCATAGATTTAGAAGGAATCATGGATGTCATCTAGCACAGTCCTTTAATTTTACAGAAATTAGGGGAACTGAGGCTCAGAGAGGAGGAGTGACTTACCCAAGGTTACACAGGAAATAAATGGCAAAGTCAGAATTAGAACCTAGATCCTTTGATTCTGAATCTAGTGCTTTTCCCACTGTACCAAGCTGACCCTTAAATGGCCTGGCCTGTTTTCTGTGGGATTTTAGGTATGATCTCTTCCCAGTAGAATATAAGTTCCTTGAGGTCAGGAACCTAAAAAAAATTAACATATTTTGGTTTTATATCACCTACATTTCCAAATATAAACCTCTGGCAGAGAGCAATTCCTTATAATAAAAGATTAAAAAGAGGGAGAAAAGCAGTTCAACAAAACTAAACAATATGGCAACGAAGTCTAAAATTACAAACAATATCCCTCACCCGGAGTCTAGCACCTCTGCAAAGAAAAGAGAGAACCACATTTTTATATCTCTTCTTTGGGACCAAGTTAGGTCATTAAATTCTACAATATTCAATTTTAATTAATTTCTTTATATTTCTATTATTGATTTCTATTATTCTTTATATTTCTATTATTGATTTCATTGTATATATTATTTTCATGCTTCTGCTTACTTCATTCTGATTCAGTTCACGTGTCTTCTCATGTTTCTCTGTATTCTAAATAGTCATCATTTTTTACAATATAGTAATTTTCCATTAATTAGTTCAATTCTCCATTTCTCTTTTTTTAATCTATTAGATTTGTCCAAATCTGAAAGAGAAACATTAAAATCTTCTACTATTACTGTGTTACTATTTATGTCTTCTTATTATTCAGTTCATTTTCCTTTAATATTAAGATGCTATGGCATTTGGAACATTTAAATTTAATATTTATATTGGTTTGTTGCTATGGTTCCATTCAGCATAAAGTTACTTCCGTGTTTATCTCTTATTTTAAATTGTGAGTTTTTGTTTTTCCTTTGTCTGGTAGCATAATTTCAACTTCTGCTTTTTCGGATTCATCTGATGCATGATAATTTTTTTTCTAGCCCATCCTTTTTAATCTGTATATGGTTTTGCTTTTTAGGTATATTTCATGTAAGCAACAGATTGTGGAGTTTTGTTTTCTTTTCTAATCTGTCACTCTCTTTATATTGGGTTGTTTAATTCATTTACATTTAAAGTTATGAGAATTAGGTTTATATATACCTCCATCTGTGTCTAGTATTACATTTTCCTGAATTAGGATTTTTTTTGTTTTTCTTTCTTCTTCATTTTTAAAACCAGTGCATTTTCCCTGTAGTTTTTTTGTTTTGTTTTGCTTACTCTACATTAGGGCAAGCATGCTCCCACAGACTCTCTTCCCCTTATCTTCAACTCCTACCTTTCCCCTTTGCCTTCCTATTCCTTAGTTTTGGAGCTTTATTTAGCATTGATTCCTTTCCTTTTCTTCTTTTTAGTTATCTAATTCTTCCAGTCTTTTCTTCCCTCTCACTTAAGTAACAAATTTAAATCCTCCCTCATTTCTATTTTGACCTCTTTATTAGGTTTTTTTCTGCTCTTTTTTCTAAAAGGGATGTTTTTACCTTGCTGTCCTCATTAATTCCTTTCCCTTTCTGACTATTTTAAACTTTTGTTCTTTGGTTTGTGGTCTTTATACTTATTCCTTCTTCACCCTCTTTGTGTTCCTCATGGAATTAAAGCTTCTAAAGTATTTTTCTGGATGCTGGTTACTCCCTGAAGTTCTGCATTCCCTTCTCCTGAAGCAACATTGTTGTCCATGGAGGCACAACCCTCTCTCAGAGGAATTGATCCCTGACTACCAAATCCCTTCAGATGGAGCCCATTGTAATGTCCTCAATTCTCATTGCAGAATATGAAGTCCTTCATGAGAATATCCTTCAGCGGGACCCCCACCAAACACTCAGTGGGGGAGTTTCTCGGCTTCTTTCCTCTTGCTTTAATCTCTGCATTTGCTACTTCACCCTTTCTCCTGCAGCTTCTGTTCTTTCTGAGACTACAAGAGTTACTTTCCCTTCATTGTTTATCATTGACTTGACTAAACTTTATCACACAATCCCTTCTCTCTCCTATGTCCTCTCTCAGCTTTCATACACTCTCTCATTCTGCAGTTTAAGCCCCCCCCAATACATTGATTCACCTATAGGAGCGGGGTGAGGCTTAGTCCATGGTGTTTCAAGTCTTTGTAACCTTTTTTATTTCTTTAAGTTCCAACTTTTCATCTGGAGCCATTTAATCAATGTCCCTGCTGCTGCTTAAAAGCAGCTTCTGCCTGCATATGCTGCCCTCACCCCAGCAGTCTGTGACAATAAGCAATATACCTCTACTCTGCCCACCTTTTTGCAAAGGAATGGGAGGTATAGGAAAGCTGGAGTTCTATGCCTGGGAAAGTAGGGCAAAGCCAGAAAACTTTAGTTCAGAGAGGAGTCGGGGGCTCACGTGAGTGTGGCGCTGTACTCGGCCTGAAGGAAAAGGGACTGGCATTCTACTGGACTGGGACAACTTTGAGGTCTAGCCCTCAGGAGAACCATCATTAAAAGTAGAATAATACAAAAATTACTGTTGGGGGAATATAAAGAAAAAAGATTAAAACCATCAAAGAGATCAAGAGAAATAAAATTTAGTTAGGACCTCAGAGCATAAGGAGACAAATCACCAGGAAAGAGTTACGTATGCAAGACATTTTATAAACTTTGAAGTGCTATATAAATATTAGCTGTTATTATTCACCTCTTTCCTTCAGGTCTACAGCAAGGACGCAACCATGAACTTGGAAGCTAATATTAAAATGCACTTTCATGACAACACCTTGCTCTGCCTCTTGCATCTTCCCCATTAGTTCGTCATGTCCGTGACTGTCATAGTCTTCCTGAATCATTTTTTATATAGGATGTCAAATGACATAAGTGGAATTCTACTCCTCTAAACTTTACCTGGTGTCTCAGCACCTATAGTATATGCATTCTAATCTTTCTCACTTGTCATTCAAAGTTAACTACAACCTGGGCTCAACCTACCTCACTGTCATTACTGCCTTATGCAAACCTTCTTCTCATGCTTAACTGGTTCATTTCACCATTCCAGAATAATACTTTGTGATCCAACACACACACACACACACACACACACACACACACATGCACATGCATGTACACGCAAGCACGCAAGCACACACACATTTTTCCCAGTCCTATCTAGAATCCTCTACCACCTCCTCTTGGCTTAAATGTTACCTATCCTTTGAAGGCTAGATAAAGTCCTATCATCTTCATGCCTACTCATTTAATTTACCAATCCAACCCACAGTCATCTCTTACTTGCTCTGAACCACTATGACATTTTGAACTTTGCTTGTGCTTTCACTTTATACTTGAGACTTTAGTTGTTTCTGCATGTGATTTATCTGCCCTACCAGGCTGTAAGTACTAGCAGGACAGGGATTATGTCTTTTAATTAGCCATCATAAGACCTAGGAAATGCCTAGGAGAATACATAGTATGTGATCAATAAATATTTGTTGAATGAATGAACCACTCATCAATGATCATGTAGATGATTATCAAGTAAATGATCATCTCATAGAGGCAGCCTATAAAAAAGATAGGGAACTCAAATGAAGGCAGAAGATCTAAGTCTAAACCCTGGCTCAGCTACTTACTAGCCGTATGACCTTAGGCAAGGTGTTTGATCCCCTTGGGCTTCAGTTTCCTCATCCATAAAATGAGGAGGTTGGACAAGATGATCTCTGAGGGTCCTTCTTAGCTCCAAATCAACAATTCTATGAACTTTACATCATCAGCATCTTTTTTTACATGCATTTGTCCTATCATCCTAAGTGGACTGTAACCTCTTAGAGGACATGAATTGTGTCTCTTATTTCTCACTTCCACACAATAGGCCATCCATGCCTTTTTATGCAATGTGACTTGCCCATATCCTGTAAATATCCCACAGGGCCTCCATCCAATGTTCTGGGGACCTTCTTCTAGATCTCTTAACATGGAGTGGGTACTTATCTTATTTTTATTATTTTCATTTATTTATTATCCTTAATGGTAGTAGTAGTTGTTGTGGTTGTGGTTGTATTAATGTCTAAACTTTTATAGGCCTTTAAGTTTTTCAAAGGACTTTACATACATTATCTTTGATCCTCACAACAATACTGTGAAGTTCTATTATTATCCACATTCTACAAGCAAGAAAATAAAGGCTCAGAGAAATTAATTGACTTGCAGTGCCTTATATTTCTCTGCCTATAATTCAACTCAGTTCAAAAAGCATTTATTAAATACTTACTTTGTGCTGGGTACTGAGAATAAATTACAAAATGTAATAATAATGATAGCTAATATTTAGAGAATGCCTTAAGGTTTGTATAGATCTTTACACATATGATCTCATTAGGTATTTACAATGAGCCTGTGAGGTAGATTCCAGTATTGTTTCTGTTTTACAGATGGAAAAAAAATGAGGCTAAGAGAGGTTAAGTGAGTTGTACAAAGCTGTGTAGTTGTTGATCAGTCATGACTCTATTTGGATTTTCTTGGCAAAGATAGTGTAGTGGCTTGCCATTTCCTTTTCCAGCTCATTTTACAGATGAGGAAACTGAGGCAAACAAGATTAGTGACTTACCCAGGGTCACACAGCTAGTAAGTGTCTGAGACTATATTTGAACTCGGATCTTTCTGACGAGGTTACACAGCTATTAAGTGTCTGAGGTTCTGACCCCAAGTCTTTCTGACTCCATTTCCAAAGCTCTACCCTCTACCTCATGGCTCCCCCTATGCTACTAAGTTGTGTCTTGGACAAAGTAAAAATGTTGCATGCTGCTTTCTATCCATGATGCTATGCCTCACTGTACCTCAAGTCAGGAAGTCCCAGGCTCAACTCTGCCTCATACCATTACTGGCTTAGTGATTCTAGGCAAGTCATTTAACCTCTCTATGCCTCAGTTTCCTTGTCTACAAAATGCAGTAGCCAGAATGAATGCTTCCGCATAACTTCCCTAAGATCCCTTGATCCTATGGCCCTAAGACCATTACCACCAGGATCAGAACCTAGCATTTAGGAACCACAGTACATTAATGCCTATAACTCTCACCATTCCTATAAACAGAGATACTAAAGATTGTGCACTACTTTGCTGACAGTAATCCTGAAGAACACTGAGGTTTTATATCAGAGAAGGCGGCCTGGGTTGTTTATTTCTTAGGAGAAGGGTTATTCTCTTCTTTTTCTTTTTGCCAAAATTATCTAGATAACTGTTTCTATACTTTCACATAAGACTTCTAAGTAAATGGATTTTTAAAATGGTGCCTGTGGCTTGAATTATCCAGATAACTGTCCCAATTCTCCACTCCCCATTGATATGCAGAACTATTCTCAGACCTTCTCTCTTGCCCCTGAAACCCAGCCTGCTCCTGGATGAAAAGCAACAGATTTCCTGACCAACCAATCAGTCACACTTACTGGCTCCCATGGGAGGGGAAGAGAAGAGTATCTTCTTCTTTTGTGCCATGACATCTACAAAGCCACAAGGGACTTTTAACAGGATGGAAGACAATTATCTACCCGGAGAATTGCCAGAGATGATGCTGGTGTCTCTTGTGAAAAACACCATGGGAGATTTAATGACCACATGTGGTCAAGAGGGCCTCAGTTTCTTACCTGCTCTGATAACAAGACACCAGCAGCAAGGTCAAAGCAGTACACTGGGTCCAGAAACAGAAGGGATTATTGTTTGTTATTCATCCAGGCTTAACAGCATAGATGGCTCTGTGCAAAATGGAGATGTGACCTGAGCCACAATTTTATGGTTTATAATGTAAGGTCTCACTGTCTGAATAATTTCTCACTTGAGAAGGAAATTTA
This sequence comes from Vombatus ursinus, assembly GCF_900497805.2. Classification (NCBI taxonomy): domain Eukaryota; kingdom Metazoa; phylum Chordata; class Mammalia; order Diprotodontia; family Vombatidae; genus Vombatus; species Vombatus ursinus. The sequence goes on along the minus strand of NW_020948983.1, from coordinate 50,550,727 downwards.
CTTGATTTCCTCCCATTTCCAGGAAACGAAAATTTTGGAGTCCAGGGGTCCTGAGCTCTTTGCAGTATTTTTGGTAGAGTTAGATGCTGACCTCCACAAAGCTGACTGGGTAAATTTCCATTAAGGCATTTAATCTAGAGGTCACTGGCAAATGGCCCTTTTCCTCCTAGAGCTCTGATGAAAGTCACTGTTTGCTATGTAACCAAAGTGTCCAGCTGCAACTATGCCTTTGATATCTGTAAACTAACATAGTTAATGTGGTCATCTGAACTAACATTCAATTCAATTCAATCAATCGACAAGCACTGTGCTAAGCCTGGGGTTTCAAAGAAAAAAGTGATATAGTCCCTACCCTCAAGGAGATGACATTCCAAATGGGGAGATACTCTTAAAAATGTATAATACATTATATGTGTGTATAATGTATATATACATATATTTTATATGTGTGTATATATAATGTTTGTAATTAATTCAACACATATAGATTAAATATCTGCTGTGTGCAAGGTAGTACTGCTACAGAGACTAAGAAGAAATAGTCTCTGACCTCAAAGAATGGAGGATATATACTAATGTAGCTTATACACAAGTAAATACAAATTGTGTGTGTGTGTGTGTGTACACATATATATGCAAAAAGTAATATAAAGTAATTTGAAGAGGGAGAGAATGAATAACTGGAAGGATCATAGAAGCCTCTTGAAGGAGGTGACACCTGCCTGCCTGAACTCTACTTTGAAGGAAGCTAGGGATTCCATGACAAAGAGATGAGAAGGGAGGGCATTCCAGGCATGCAAAAGAAACTGAATGTCATGCACAGCTGTACAGCTTAGAGGAGGAAGGAGAGAGAGAAGAGAAGAGAATGAATTGCAATTAGAGTAGAAAGGTAGGTGGGAACCAGATTGTGAAGGGCTTTAAATACGAGGCTGAGGAATTTGTATTTGATCCTAGAAACAATAAGAAACCTCTCAAGATATTAGGGGGGAGTTAGGAGACAGAGTAACATGGTCAGATCTATGTCTTAATAATATCAGCTTGGCAGTTGCATGGAGTATGGGTAGGAAAGGGGAGGAATTTGAGATAGAAAGTTCAATGAAAAGGCTATTGCAGTGAACCAGAGGAGAGATTCTGAACCTGTTTGTAGTAGAGCCTGTTTGAGTAAACAGAATGGGATTTGTGCCAGGGGTCTTATGGAATCCAGCATTTTGTAAGTATTCTTCTATTATACTTCCAATCTATACCTTGTTAATGAAATCTACTGACAGATAGATGGCCTGGTGGATAGACCACTGGACTTGGAATCAGAAGACCTGAGTTCAGATGCTGCCTCAGATACTTATTAGCTGTATATCCTGGTTGAGCCATTTGACCTCTGTCACTTTCAGCTTCTTCTTCCATAAATGGAGGTAATAATAATAGCATCTTTCTCAGTCAAGGTTATTGTAAGAATCAATTAAGACAACATATATAAAGGTCTTCCTCCCCGCAAAAAAATAATTAAAGTGCTATACAAATATTAGCTATTTCATATATTGAGGAAGTAAATTTAATTATCTGGCATGCTTTATATTTGCCCTACTAGATCATAAAATTCTACGAGAGCAGAAAATATGCCCCAGATTTCTTTGTATACCCTTTAGAGATGAGCACAGTGATGTCTTGTGAAACTCCTAGTACAGTGCCTAGTCTATGGATGCTCAGGAAATATTTGTTGAATGAATGAGTTACAAGGTTCTTTAATTTCTCATTACAATAAGGACCTTTGATCAACTTCACTTATAGGCAATGTCCATGATTTAGTAGAGACATTATTAGTAAATCTTTGTTAAATGATTGAACTCATGAAATGTTGAACTCTGCTTTTAAAAATAAATTAGAAAACTTAGGATTGGCAAAGATCTAAAATTTCACCAGTGTGGGTATTCCCTCCATGCCTTGGGAGATAGTCTTCATGAGTTGCTCTGGCTAAAAAATTCATCATTTTGTGGCCTACTTTCTGGTGATAACCCTCTCCACACTTAACCTAAGCTGGTTCCCAGAAAATAGACACACAGTCTATCCCCAGGCCTCAAAATAAAGCCTTTCGTGGTGGGCTGGACTTATCAGAGCATTCCCAAGTACATGGTGACCTCCGAATCATGACGAGGTATCAGAATAAGACTTTAGTCAGGGATTAGAGGAGATTACTGGGTAGAAAAAGTCCTACCTAAATGTAAAATATGCATAGCTTGCTCTCTTTATTTACATATTTATTTCTATAGTAACAGTACTACACATAAACTGCACATCAGTTATTTTGCCCTCTCCATGCCTGACTGTATTCATGCTATTTCAAAATTTTTTAAAAAAAATCTTCACTGACAGCACAGCATAATAAACAGAAGAGTCAAATTCTCCAATTAAAAATATATGTCCTCCAGGAAGACTAAAACAGTGTTCTCTTTTGCTTCTTAGAGCAATCATTCAATCAATCAACAAATGCTGTAATTATTTATATGGAAGATAGCATGCCAGGTGATGTAGAAAATGCATAAAAATATTCAACATGATCCCTGCCCTCAAGGGGCTTAAGATTTAGCTAGGAAGGCAAGACATTATTGCAGTTAAATAGCACAAGTGAACAGTGTAAGAGATGTCACAAGATAGTACATAATTCATTGCCAAAGAAATGGCAGAGATAATGAGCAAAGTGTGGAAAATGAACACTGTGGGCAACATTTATATGGAAAAGCATTCTATAGGAAAAGTGATTTGAGCTGGACCCTGAAGGCTGGGTAGTATTTAGATAGGTACAAAATAATGGGAGTGGTTTCAGCAAAAAGTGTTGAGGTGAGAAAGTGTAAAAGCATATATTAAGGCCATTTCCACATGTGTGCACATAAGAGAATGGAAGCAATTTTTCTCTCTCTGTGTATGTGTGTTTTTCTCTGTCTCTTTGTCTCTCTGTCTGTCTCTCTCTTTCACTGTCTCTATCTCTCTTTCTCTCTCTCTCTCTTTCTCACACATACACAAACTACTATTCCTGGTAAGCCTAGATAACTAAAGCAAAATTTATTTTGGCTCAAAGTTTTGGGATATTGGCTCCTTTCTGCATCTCACTTTATGTGTCTAGTTACCAGCTAAGTGAATATGCATGCTATACCTTAAGTGAAGGGTGAAATTTTCTTCAAGTTTTCCCTTTCCTTTTTTTTTGTCTTTTTTTTTTATTTTTAGGCAATTGGGGTTAAGTGACTTGCCCAGGGTCACACAGATAGTAAGTATCAAGTGTTTGGTCTGAGGTCAGATTTGAACTCAGGTCCTCCTGACTTCAGGGCCAGTGCTCTACCTACTGCATCACCCAGCTGCCCCCAAGTTTTCCATTGTCTTAAGAAAAAATTATATCAATAATGGAACATGATCATGTGAAATTAGGCACTGGACATTATTAGATTTTGAATAGACACAAAGATATATCTATTACAATCAGAGAACATTATAATAGGTCTTAGAAATCACATAGCCTAAACCTCTCATTTTATGTATGTCCTTTTCCCCACCTATGTAACTATCTTCATCCCTGTAGCTCCCCATCTCAGAAAGCTAAATGCAAGCTCATGCATACACTCTGTTAAAGTGTATCATCTAGTCAGATCATAGCTCTGAGCTCCCAATTACAATGAATCTCATCAGACCAAGGCAGATGAAACATAAATTCAATATAAAATAACTTAAATTACAGCAAAATAGAAAGGATATAGCAAGGAATTGAATTAGGTAGCAAGTATACTCCTTCCCCATACCTGAATAGTTCCTGCTCCCATGTCTTCAAGAAAGATTGTGAGTCTAATTCCTATTCAGTCTCCTGTATCCTCAAAAAGTAGGACAAAGTCTGTTTAAGTTTAGAGTAAGATATTATATAGTGTGCTCTATAAGCAATCCCTGTTAAGTCACACCCCTCTTGATCTTGTCAGCAGTATAGGTAGTGAATATTGTCTTCTTAGCATCTGGTACTGTTTGCTGTTAGTCTACAAGTCTCTGTTAAACATTATTGCATTTAACATGCCAGTCTTGACTTTATAGTACACATCATTTCCCTCAGCATTGTTCAGACGTAGCTGTCAGTTCTTTACCATCTCCCTCTCTTCAATCCATCAATAAACATTTATTAAGCACCTACCATATGCCAGGCACTGCACTAAGTGCTGTGGCATTGAACTGCCGCTACTGTATTTCTTCACTTTCATTTCTCGTCTCCACTGCTCCTGGTCACCCACTGATGCCAGAGAGCTCAGAACATAACTGCCATTCTTCCTCAATTATTGCCACTCCCTGCATCTTGTCCATAGTAATTTCACAGGCTGATTTCTCTTTAAAACTTTCAAGTTAAAAGCATGATGATCCAATCAGAGTACCACATTAGGTGACATAATGTAGCAAAATTTATACAGCCTTGTGTTCCCTAAAGGGAACATGAAGTCTAGGCAGAAACATAGACTCAATAGTGTGCTGGTAAATATTTAACAACTGACTCTCTGGATAAAAAATATATGAAAAACATGCTTTTAGGTTTAATCTACACTATTAACATTTTCTCCATCACTTTCTTAAATCTTAACAATCAACAAAGCAATAAATAAACACTGGGTTTGTAGCATTTGCTGATTTCTGAAGTATAAATGCTGACATTGAAATTTAACAATGATCTCTTATGTACCCATACAAGCTGGTTCTAGCACAGCCCTACATAAACTCCTATATACAGATCACAGAATAATAGAATCTCAGAGTTGGAAAGGACCTCAGAGATTATCTGGTCCAACCTATACCAGAATAAGAATTCCCCCACGACTTCCCAAGCAAGAAGACCTTAAGTGAAAGGGAAAATGGGATCCCACCACATCAAGTAACTGAAGGTCTGTGTAATTAGAGTGTGGAATAGAGCCTGGGGTCCCTGAATTCCAATACTGTTTTAAAAACAAAGGAGGAGTTTCTATTTACTTGTGACCTTCAATGACCACAGGAGCCCTAGGAGTGGGCCGAACTTTCCAGACCACTGGTTCTGCTTCCAGGCCAGCCCTCACAGTCATCAGCCAGGAAGCAAATTCTGTGGAGAAGGAGCCAGCTTTCCCTATCAACTCCCACCCACTGGTAAGGCAGGGCAGCCTAGAAGAGGCAACTAGGTACCCTCCTAGGGAGACAGGAAGCAGTATGTGCCAGGCAAATCAAATTACCACCACTCCATTGACCACTGTCCCCCCTCACACCTCAATGGAGACAGCGCTTTGAGAATAGCAAGCTTTCCAGCAGACTGCCTGTAGCCATTATCCTGGGAAGCAACCCCTGTGGAGATATAGCCTGGCATCCACTCCAGTAGGTGCTATAGCTCCCTCTGTTGAATTCCTAGAAAGGAAAAGTCTTGCCACTAAAATCCTTGGTGCTATCAAATGGTTAAATATCAGAAATTATATTAGTGATTATATTAGTGGAAATGACGTTAAAGAAGACAAATTACTATCATCTGTTTTGCTTCTGCACTCTAAGGATGACGGGAACTTTAAACTGAAACTTTCCCTATATGTTGTCTTCATCATTAGAACATAAGTGTCTTGAGAGCAGAGGTTAGTTTACTTTTCTATTTGTTTCCCTGGTACTTAGCACATAGTAAGTGATTAATAAATGTGGGGTTTTTCCCCATTCACTCAGTATTCATTCCACCAGTTTTTGGCTGGGATGGGAGCCACTATTTAGGCATCTGAATACCTATTTCAGCTTTTTACATAGTTTTAGTATAGATGAGTTTCCTGATAATTTTGGACTAGATATTCTAAATTTCACTTCCAGCTCGAAATCTGTCACATAAAATGGACTTTTTTTTAGGGTTGGGAGCTTGCCATGAAATTTTCAGGGAAATAATAATTCACATGCATGTAAATACATAATGGTTTTTTAAGTGCCTTCCTCCTCACAACCCTGTTAGGTAGGTAGTGAGAATACTATTGTCCTCATTTTAGAACTGAAGAAACTAAGATTCATACCAAGTCAAAATCATGCATCCAGATTCCAAGTCTAAGGCATACTCTGCTATACCACACTGACTTTCCAGTGAACATCAATCCTCCTTACACCTCATTTTTGGCAATAAGGTCTCTAGTGGAGGTTCTTAGGTGTCTGTGTTTGACCCTAAATTATTTAACATCTTTTTTCTATCAATGACTTTGATCAGTAATTCTCAAATTATCTGGCCTCAGGACCCTTTTATGTTCTTAAAAAAATCATTGAGGACCACAAAGTGTTTTTGTTTATCAGAGTTACATTTATCAGTATTTATAGTATTAGAAATTAAAATATCTTAATAAATTGACATTGTGAACCCCCTGAAGGACTCATGAACACCCCCCAGAGGTTCCTGGACCGTGATTTGAGAACCACTGACTTAGGTAAAGGCAAGGAGGGCATAATTATTAAATTTGCGAATGAAACAAACCCAATATGGACAAATAACACATTGGATGACAAAGTCAGATTTCCATAGGATAGGACATGGGACTAAGAAAAATAAGATGAAACTTAATGGGGATGAATGTAATATCTTACAATTGTGTTCAAAAAGTCAATTTCACATATGTGACATGAATCATTTATTAAGCATTTATAAATAAACCCACATTTATTAAGTATATGCCAGGTATCAGCAACTAGGGGGTACAGTAGATAGAGTGCCAGCCCTGGAGTCAGGAGGACCTGAGTTCAAATTCAGCCCCAGACATTTACTAGTTATGTGGCCCTGGACAAGTCACTTGATCCTATTTACCTCAGTTCTTCATCTGTAAAATAAGCTGGAAAAGGAAATGATATATCACTCAACCATCTTTGCCAAGAAAATCCCAAATGGGGTCACAGAGTCAGACATGACTGAAACAACTCAACAACAACAATAACAACAATGAAATGATGTACTGCATAAAGTGTGGTTAGATAACAATTTATCTCTTAAAACTATGGTTTTAGTGGACTATAAACTCAATATAAGTTGACAGTATGATATGGCAGCCAAAAAAGTACTTTGATTGCAATCTTGGACTATGTTAAGAAGCACTGTGTACAGAAAAAAGGAAGTGAAAGTTCAATTGCAGTACATTTTAGGAAGGATGTTGATAAACTGGAAAGCTCCCAGAGGATGGCAACCAGGATGGGCAAGGACCTTGAGATCATGCCATTTGTGGATTGGCTGAAGGAACAACTCAGGATGTTTAGCCTAGAAAAGACTTGAGTGGAATTTAATATCAGTTTTCAAGTCTGGGAAGGGTAATCTCGAGGGAAAGGGATTCATCTTGTTCTGCTTGACCACAGAGGGCAGAATTAGGATCAATAGGTGCAAGATCTAGAGTAGCAGACCTGAGCTTGATGTAAGGAAAAACTTCCTAACAATGAAATCTATTCATGTGCTATGTGCTACCTCAGGAAGTAATGGCTTCCCTTCAATTGGATATAAGACTGAAATTGATATAAGACTGGATGACCACCTATCTAGATGTTGTAGATATCATTCTTGCTACTTAGGTATTAGACTAAATAGCACCTGCTATTGCTTCCAACTTTGAGGTTCTGTTATGGTTTCCCTTGATACAAAGTGACATAAAGAAATATATGGAAATATACATCATATATAAAGAAATACAGAAGACAGAAAATATACATTTTCGCTACTATCACCTTAAACTGTATTACGGTAAGGACCTCCATCCCCTTTTCAGTAACACAGAGACTTCCTGATTTACCTAGACTTTATGGAAATGATTTTATAGATACCTAGCCAATGGTGCAGACACACAGCTCATAGGCATTCAGCCTCTTTTATTAACCCATTGTAGTCAGGGTTCCTGATTAATTTAATCAATAGTGTGCTTATATTGTAATAATGCAAGTGTGATTGGCACCTCCATTGCAAGAGCTGATTGAGACATAGCATAAGTCAGTGGAACTTGGAGTGGGGAAGAGAGACTTACCAATGATGTGACATCAGACAAGTGTCTTGGCTTCAGCTCCTTTACCCACAAAATGAAAATGTTGGACTTGATGGCCTCTAAAGCCTCTTCCAGATCTAAATCTACCATCCTGTGATTGATGTGCAAAGAAGAGACTCAAATTTTCCCAGCTATCTCTGCTTCAGCTATCCTGTTTCATTTCTTCAAATGCATCGTCCATATCCACTCTACTTCTGCTCTCTGTCTCTGTCTCTGTCTCTGTCTCTCTCTCTATATATATATATGTATATATATATATGTATATATGTATCTCTCTTCCTTCTCCTAAACATTCTTGCCCCTTTGTTGAAATGCTAATTGCAAACAATATATTCACCTGGCTTATAATTTGATGGCAACGGTGCTTTTCCCAACTACAACTATAACACAATCAGTGGTCTGGAGCTTCCATCAGCTGGCAGCTAAATGTATTCAGAGAGATGTTAGTTGAAGTGCTTTTTTCATTCCACTCCCAAATTCATGTTTGAAAGCTTCTTTGGTAAATTCTAATAAATTCCTCAGTGTGTACTGAGAAATGGTGAAAACTTTCAATCAGTGCTGTCAGAATTCAGCAGATATGCCTTATCAGTTTTATTGTACTGAAACTTCTTTCTCCAAGGTTTCTAATGACCTTCTTATGGAAAGAAACCAACAGGCTTTGTTCAAGTCTTCACCCTCCTTGACCCCCTCTTTAGTATGTGGCTCTGCTGACCAATATCTTTCTTTATATTTTCTCTTCCTTGGCTTCTAGAAGACTGTACTTTCATAGGGATCCTTGTTCCTCTCTGGCAGCTATTTCTTTTTCACGGGCTTCTCATCCTCCTATTGTCCTTTAAAAATGGGTGTCCTTATAAAGCTCATTCCTTAGCCCTTTTCCCTTTTTTCTCTACAGTTTCTCACTTAGTAATTTCATTCATTCCCTGGCTTCAGTTATCATATTTATGCAAATGACAGCCAAATTTATATATTTACCCATGATCTAGTTTATGTGAGACATAGAGCAGGACCAAACTAGGGTGGTTGTAACAGGAGTTGAAGGAGCTTCCATAATACATTTCTAACTACTTACTGGTGGAGTTGTAACTTGGTCAAAGTGAGCAGAGATTTCTCCTCAGGAGTCAAAATCTAGAGGTCCTTGCTTTTTTTAATCAGATAGAAATAATAGACAGGTCATGCAGGTAGCCAGCATCCAAGGGGCATGTTTCTTACCCCTGAAATTCTTCCAGCTTGCCATCACCCCACCCTGTGCTCCTCTACACTGTTTTGTCATGTACCCTTGCATATAGCCAATACTCACCCTATTCCTTTTTTCTGCCCTGGGCCATTATCCCTGATGGTTCTGTGATCTTCTCCAAAGTCCCAGCATTTTGGCTCCCAGAGTCCATTGATGATGCATTTTTACCACTCTCCCAAGACCAAGGGTAATGACCACTATTTCATCTTCCCCTACCACTTTGCTCTCCTTTGCTCCCTTCTGAGAGTTTGGGCATCAAATAATATAATAATAGATAGCATTTATATAGTACTTAAAAGTTTGCAGACCATACACACATACATATGGTTTATGTATGTATGTGTATGGCTTATGTTCATATCAGGTTGAATAAACCCTTCAGAAAAAATAGATCATCCTTCCCTCAGCGTGACTGCACCTAAGTGAGTAATGCAGCTGAATGTGGAGGGGTGTTGGTCATTCATTCAACTCATTTTGAGACATAAATTAGGGACTCTGTGTGTGTGTGTGTATGTTTATATATATATATGCATATATATAAACACACACACACACACACACACAGCCCAAGTATTGGCCCAAATCTCTCTCACACCACAGGTGTGCTCCTCTCCAGTTGATCCTTCCATTGATATAGATTAGCAATTTATCTCTAACTTGGAATCTTAAGAGACTTACAACCTTCAACTCTTCTCTGATGCACCAAGTTGTGAAGTGGGTTGCCCATGGTAACACTGCTAGTATGCATCAAAGATAAAACTTAGAACTAGGTCTTCCTGACCCTAAGGCCAATCCTTTCCCCAATATACCATGCTGCTTGCTAATTGTTTTTATTGTCTTCCTACCTGCCAAATTCACCTGTCTCTTCTTCAGCTAGACAAGAGGCAGATGGCATGCTGAAAGTTAGGAAGACCTAAGCTCAAATCCCACCTCATGTACTAATTTGGTGTGTGACCATGGGCAACTGACTTAACCTCTCTCAGACTCAGTTTCCTCATGTGTAAAATGGAGAGAATAATAGTACCCACTTCACATGGTTGTTGAGAGGATCAAATGAGATAACATATGTAAAGTGCTTTGCAAGCCTTAAAAAGGTATATAAATCCTAGCTATTTTTCCAATTTTTTTCTGTTAATGGCACCATTGTTCTTCCAGTCACTCAGGCTAAAAAAAATGACAGAATCATCTTTGACTTTACCTTCTCCTCCCATATTAGTCATTAAGACCAATTAGTTTACTTCCATACTATATCTTATATCATACTTCCTCTCTTTAACTCCTGCTACAACAACCCCAGTTTGGACCTGCTTTACTTCTCACATAGATCATTGTAATACATTCTGTGTTTTTCCTGGAGGGTCTCTATACATTCAGATTGTTCATCCTTCAGATTGCTCCCTAACTAATCTTCTCATCCTTCCTCTCCTCAAAAACCTCTAATGGCTCCCCATTACCTGCTGAATAAAATAAACACCTTATCCTAGCATTCAAGTTCTATCATCAGCTAGCTCCCACTTAACTTTCCAGCCTTATTCCATATCATCCCCCTTTATGTTCCCTTCAAACTGCATTGCTCCCTGTCCTGACTCCTTGTCTTGCCCTCTTTTGTTTCTGCTCACAATGTCCCTCGTGCCTGGAGTAGACTCCCCTTCATTCCTTCCAACTCTGCCATTTGAAATCTTTGTCTTCCTTCAAAGACTCACTCAAATTTTACTGCCTTCTCTTACCCCCCAACTGAAAGTGACCTTGTTCTCACATTTTTCATAGCACTTTTTCTAAACCTCTCCTCCAGGCTTATCCCATTCTGCCTTCAGTTACAGTATGTCTAAGAGCTAGGTGGGGTTACATGAGGGTAGACAGAGGAGTAGATAAGAGGGAAGTGACTGGTATACCACCTTTCCCAGAATGAAGCTTCCTGGAACCTATCTTTTATGTCAATCAAATAATCCTGGTTATAGAGATACCATTCTCCTTCTTCCACATTATTATCCTGATTCAAGACTACAAAGATTCCTCCTAGCCTTTCTTTCCTATTTATAAATGCAACCCACCCTTTCTTTCCAGTTGCCTGGATCTGGGATTGCTGCATTTGTTAAATTTCTGGCTTTGAACTTTGCACTGTGCTTGCTTTTTTGATCTGTTGACTCCCTGACTCAGGCTTTGTGCTTGAATTATGCTGCCTTGTATCCCCCCAGACTTGTTGACTCTCTTATACTCTGAGCCACAGTGTGCTAATTGCTCACTAACCTCCTGCTAAACTCTGGCTTGTGTTTGTTTTTCTGTGGCCCAGTCAACAGGAAAAGATGGCCATTTATGTACATGTCTTATTCTCCCTATTAGATTATATACTCCTTGAGGGCAGATTCTCTGTCTTATTTCATCTTTATTTTGCTAGCACCTAACATAGTACCTTCAACGTAGTAGGTGCTGAATAAATGTTCATTGGGTTAAATTGGATTTGATTGGATTGAATTGGATTGGATTGAATCAAATTGGAGCACTAAAGGCCTGAGCTGTTATGCCTGGTTAGTAGTACTTTTGTCAATGTAGAAATTTCAGGAAAGATCCACAAAACAAAGCAAAGAATAGTGTAAGAGAAGTGGAGATGGATCAAAAGAATCACTAATAAATTTGATGAGCTCCCCAATCAACTTGATGAAATTGCAGGGTATGAGCCTATGGAGAAAGCTAAGGGTCAGCTCCCTATTAGGTATATAGTAATTGTCTAACAAAAGTGTCTTTTTTTCATTCATTCCCTATGGAATGTGAGTATGCTAACTGGTGCTATGTTGATTGAGTTTCAGAGACTGGGACTATGCCTGGATGACTGCCTGAATGAGAATCAGCTGCCTCTCCCATTATCAGTAAAATCAAGCTGGTTGGTTTCTCTCTTTTTAGGGCTTCCTCTTTGCCATTTTCCTTTGTGCCTTCTTCTGGATGGGGGTTGGATGAAATATCACCACTCCTTGACCCCAGAACTTGATGATGGTAACTTGTGACAGAAATTCATGGCATTAACAGACAAGTGTTTGCACTCAGACTGAGAGAAGAGATCATCAGAGTGAACTTTCTTGACTTAATGGATAGCAGCAAGCAGGGCACTGAGATGTTTCCTGCAAAAACACATAGCAGCTCATGACATGGCCACCCCCACTCAGCCCAGTAGTAATGTCTTAATTTTGGGACTTGCTTCATGGGTTAGCCATAAATTCAAGGACAGTATAGGTACTAGAGTGTCTAAAGAGAGAATTCCTGACCAAAAAAAAAAAAATTCCATAAACTGATGCAAAAAACACATTAAAATCTTAGTAAACCCATCAGCTTCTTGAAGAGGCAAAGGAGAGAAAAATCCCCTCTCCCATTTCTTGCTGCAGTCTGGAAGAAGGCAATGAGGAGAAAAGGCCAAGAGGAACTCCTAAAGGAAGCTCACTTGCTCAGTTGTGTAGACCAAGTAACTGATTCTTACTCAGCCAATCGGCAAAAGACATCTCTATACTTTGAAACCCTGTTAGGAACTCATGGTAGTAGACATGCTCACAGTCCCTAAAGACAACACCCTTTGCTTCTTCCAGATACCCCGATCCTGTAATTTCATCAAGTTGGTTGGGGGAACTCATCAAAGTGATCAGTACTTCTCCTAATCTCCTAACCCCTTCCCCCTTACGATAATATAATTGCAGGGAGTATGAGTCCATATATATGTATATATGTATATATGTATATATACACATACATCACACTTTAATTTATGTTGTATTCATCTTTTGGCAGTGTTAATTTGTGACAAGGCCACTGCTATGTTAAAACTCCAGCTTTTTCCTTTACCACCCTTCTTAGCAAGTAGCACAAGTATTAAGTTGGGATATTAGAGGGTCTCTTGCCTCTAAAACCATATTATGTCACTAAAGCACAATTGCGAGTGACAATTCCATTTTAATTCATTATTCAACATTTACATAAGCTTAGACTTCGTTTGGTATATGTAATAGCTAGCAAGTCCAGTTTCTTGTATGAAAACCAAGAATCCAAACACAAGGTAATTACTCTGAGGAGGGAAAAAACCACCCTTGGTTAAACAGTGCCATTCTAAATATTGACATTGTATGCTTTCCATTCCACATTAACTGTTTGATATGGGAGTGATTCCTCACTGGTGAGTGGGTGGATAAGATAACCTCTAAGGTTCTTTCCAACGCTAAAATTCTATGCTTTTATCAATCCCCAAGGTCACAAAATGGGAAACAGTAGCTGGGCGAAAAATTGCTGAAGATGGCAGAAATTATGGGCTCTAATATAACAGCATGAAAGTTGAGAGTCTAACAAAAGTGGACACAGATACTTAAACACATAAAGAGTGAAATGGCCAAAATAGGAAAAGAAAAAAGAAAGACCTAAACCATCATTACAACTCTTCCTCCAGATATACAAGCAATTCTAAAATTACCGTGGTGTCTTATATTGCTAGCAAACCAATCCTATGGGGTCCTTTGCCCTGGGTAATATTTTTCATCAAGATACTTCAGGAACCAGCTACCACAACCTATGCTATGACTAATAGGATAGAACTCTGCCTGACTTGTGGAACTAATTGAAAATTTCTAGTATCATTGAGGAACTGCAGCTTCCATTCCTAGTGGGTTCTCGAGGGTAAAATAATTGCCACCATCTATGAATGTTAATTTCCAGGTGGCTGTGTTCCATCCCAAAGTGGAACAGATTCTCTTGGGAGGTGGTGGCTTCATTTCACCAAAGGTCTTCAAACTTAGGTTAGATTAATACTTGTCAGAAATGTTAAATAAGGAATTTTTGTTGGATATGGGTTGGGCTGAGTGGTTTCTAGGCTCCCTAAAACCCAAAAATTCTGTGATTCTGTGTTAGCATAACAAAACAGAAAATAAAAGGGATTTTTCAGTTCCTTATTCCCCTACATGAGAATAATATAGGCATATAGGTTGAGAGTTGGTGTATATCACTCATAATTAGCAGACCAAGAAGGAAAGAGCGTGTCTGAGCCATATTCTGGCCATAGTCCAAGCTGAGATCCAATCAAGCAAACAGAAAGCTGGATCGAGGCCAAAGCCAGGAATTCAGGAAAGCAACTAATCCAGGGGTCTAGGTTTAAAAAAAAAAGTCCAAAGCCAGAGTAGGTGGACATAAAGCAAATTCAGAAAAATGCCATGAGGCAGGGTTAGGTCAGAGCACTAACTTACAGTTTTCCATTCAAGGAGTCAGCCTGAGATGGTTTCAGGCAAGCTATGTATGCTATGTACACAGACACTGTTCCTCCACTCTTTATATCTTCCTAAAGTTAGAGATTGCTACTTAATGAGACAACACTGGTGCTGTATTTCTCTATATGTCCCAAGGGCAGAGGACACAATTTCAGTCAATTAGATAGGGTCCTTGGTAGTCCAAAGCCTTTCCTATACTAGACTGAGAAGGAAACAGGAATAATGATGTGCCATTAGAGATAGAGTTTAGGAATCCAGAAGACAATGATGAATCAATGATCAGTGGTTGCATGATCCTGTCAGAGGTAAAAGGAAATATCAGTGATGGAAGTGAGGTTCAAACCAGGGGTACACAACAAGGTGTAAATGGTGCTTGTTAAGAGCTAAGGTTCAGGTCTTCATGCTGACAAGTTCAGTATTAAGAAATAGGAGACTGCGATAGAAAAGATACATGGGAGTCATTTGTTGTACTCATTTACTGCATAGGCACATGAAAATTTCTTCTCTAGCTGAGCCCTCCCTGTGTGATTCTCCCAACTTGCCCAAATCCCTATCAGTTGGAGTAACTCTTTATACCTTCATGAACTTCCTCAGATTGAATGCAATTTATGAGGATCAAACACCTCTTATGCCAACTCTTTATCACCCATATTTCCATCAGTTTTTCATGCCAGTTCCATCATTCTCATTCCATTCCATTCTCATCATTAAATTCACTAGGGCCATTCACCATTAAATCCCTGGGACAATAGACGGGTAAAAGACCTCCAACAATTATAGGATATGCAAGTTGAATGATAGGATCCGTGTTCTCTGTGTGGACCTATAGCACCTCCTGGTCTATCCACTTCTAGTTTGCCAGTATTTCTATGTGTCCAAGATCTCTCAAACTACATATTTTCTTCCTGTCCATAGAATCCATTATTAGTGGATGAGGATCTGTAGATGAAGTTTAGGGTGGTCACAAGAACTAATGGAAAACAGGAAGTGTGTGTACCAAGGAATGTAATCCTAGCTGGTTGCATATGAAATTCATGACCTCTTTGATTGGGAAGGATCCCTTTGCCTGGTCTACCAGTTTTCTGGAGGCTCACTATTGAGCAGTTTTCAGACAACCATCTAGACTTCACATTCTATACCTACAGTCTCCCAGGTATGTGATAGAAGTCAGACTCCTGTTTATAAGCAATTTTGTCTGTACGTAAGAACCATTATGAGTCAACCTGGGCAACCTCTTACATACATCCCCTCCCTGGTAAATATTGACAGTTTGTCCATTGGTCTGGGAATGATAGGCAATGGAAGGATGAATCTTTCCTAAAAGAGCCATGGATACAGTACAGAATACAGTATAATACAGTACAAAAATAAGAGAAAACCAGGAACCCTGATCAGAATTGAAAGAGAAGGAAAGATTGTGGAGCCAAAAAATTCCTTTCAGGAATAAGTAAGTGACTTAAAATGCCTTCCATGCTTCAAAATTCAGTTCAGATACCACTTTCTACATGAAGCCTTCCCTTTTCCTCCCCCAAATTACCTTTTATTTAATTTGAGTTTATTTTATATATACTTATATTAGTATATGCAGTTTCTTGCAATAGAATGTAAGCTCCTAGAAGGCAGGAATTGTCTTGTTTTGTCTTTGTATCCCCAGTGGCTAACTTGATGGTTGGCATAGAGTAGGTGCTTAATAAATGTTTATCAATTGATTGATTGAGTAGAGTGAAAATGCAGGCAGACATTTTGTCAAATGAAAGGAGAAGATGGAAAGGAGTCTTCAACACCCAACCTGGCCTGGATGAATACAGCTGTTTCATTTGGCTCATCTAACATCTCTGCAGTCTTTCAAAGATACATTGGCTCTGTTTTTCAGGATCTTCTGGACTGAGGAATGCTGGTTTGTCTTGACAATGTCCTTATCTACTCCCAAGCCCTTGTTCAGCATGCGTAATTGATTTGGGCTGTCTTCTGGTGCCTACGCCAATAACATCTATTTGCCAAGTTGGTGAAGTGCCAATGTGAGAAGAATATGAAATATCAGAGACACATGATAGGTTGGTGGGAAGAAGTGTTTCCACACTAGAATTCTTTTCCAGCATTTTTCAAGAAATTTATGTGTTTCTAAATCTCAACTCCCAAGAAAAAATAAATCAAGAAATCAGGGGATAGTATTATAATTATCCTATGATAATTAAAGATAAACAATCAACATAGAAACATTACTTATTCAAAGGAATCCAATGATGTCAGGTTGAAAGAAAGAGCAGGAAAAACTGACACATGGAGTCAGTGGTTAAATTTGACATTTCTTAGAATTAGGAGAGGAGCAAGTAGGAGATAATTGGTCACAATCTCATCAGTCAGTCTTGCTTGTAGCTATTGCCATGTTTTAGTGTGTTTGTGGTCCTGTTTTCTGCTAATGGTGAGTCATTCTTGCAAATGAAATAATATTAAACAAGTTTATACACATAGTATACTTTTCACTTACCTGTAAGTTTGTTTCCAAGAACTAATGTCTTAAAAGCAAAATAAGTCCTGAAACAGTCAAATTTGACAACTAATTCTGTGTAGTGCTGTTAAGCTTGCTAAGATATTTTAATCTTACATCATTCAAATACTATCTAATAATGTTCATGGGCATTTTCCAGTATTTGGATACATATATTTCATATGGCATGTATGCTATAAAGTTCTTTTAAATACTACTAAACTTAGTATTTCTTGTTTATTAAACAAATTTTAGGCATTCATAATAATGAGTAAAGAGCATGAAGAATGTCAGAAACATTTTAAGAAAAATAAAGGGAATCAGCCAGCATCTTGCCAGGTATGTTCTAAATCACTGTCACAATATATTAGCTAATAGTAACAATAAACTATTCATTTATTCTTACTTTATTTTCTTTCAGAAAAGCTATCTCAGAAAAAATTATTCACTTTTTATTATTATGGTCACTCATTATTTTAATACTCATTGATAAAATGTAATGAAAAATACAGAATAATATGATTCCTGAGAATTCCTGTGATTTTGTGTTCCTGAATCCAGAAATTTGCTCTCTGTCAGGAATTTGGAAACACTAGTAGGGAGTAAAAGGAAGGGGAGGTCCATGCTCCAGTAGGAAATGGATGGACAGTGAAAAACCTGCAACAGTTCCAGTTTAGGAGGACACTTACCACTGCTTCATCCCCAGGTTGTGTTTTCTGGCAATGTCTCTTAGAGAACTACTGAACTGAAGTAAAGCATTGGATGCTGGAGTTAGAGGAAAGTCAATAAACTCAAGCCCTGTTTCAATTCAACCCCCACCTTAACTTAAGACCATTCATCATAGAGATCCACTCATCCAATATCACAATGGTAGTCGCAAGCCCTAGCCTAGCCCATCCCCCGGGCCAGGTATGCACTTCTCCAAATTGAGTTGCTACACTATATGAGAAAGAGATGTACTTATGGTCAATGCTATATTTAGGTGTAAAGGTGCTGCTGTGTGGGAATCTGATCATGTTGTCATTATCTTTGCTGTTATTATTGTTGAGTTCTTTTTCTTCATGACCCATTTGGGGTTTTCTTTGCAAAGATATTAGAGTGATTTACCATTTCTTTCTCCAGTTCATTTTACAGAGGAGGAAATGGACACAAACAGGGTTAAATGACTTCCTCAGGGTCACACAGCTAGTAAATGTCTGAGGTCAGACTTGAACTCAGGAAGGAATCTTACTGACTCCAGGCCTGGAACTCTATCCACTGAGCCACCTAGTGGCCTGTCATTATCCTTACCAACTGAAAGCCTAGAATAACTTCATACAGCTTATTAGCTAAATTACTATAAAAATCACTGGATATTATTTTGATCAGGTCTAAATTTAATGTCTCTCTGCTACCTTCTCATATATGGATCAAATTATACCCAGGGCTTTCCTCTGCTACCCTTCTCCACCCCCAACAACTTCAGTCCAATTTGATAAATACCTCTTAAATAGCCATTTGGTCCCTTAGGTTAAATATAAGGGGCCTCATGGCGTTCAAGGTCCTATAATCATAGCAGAACTGCCACTTCCCAATCCTTTTCTTGATAGGTCCCTAATGAGGGAAATGGATAACTAGATGAAGACCTTCTATGAATCTTCTTGCAGAAATTCTTTCAGAACCACGGTTCTTTAGCTTGGTCAACCAATATATCTGACTGGCCAGAACTGGTGCTCTCAAGATCAGGTGAATGGGAAGTAGAGGAGGGGGAAGGGAAGAAATATGCATTACGCACCTACTCTGCACCAAGCACTGTTCTAAGCACTCGACAAGAATTATCTTCTTTGATCCTCACAAAAACCTGGAGGTTGGTACCATTATTATCCCTATCTTACAGAGGAGAAAATGGAGGCAAATGGAGGTTAAGCGACTTGTCACACAGCTAGTAAGTGTCTGAGCTAGGATTTGAACTCAAGTCTTCCAAACTCCAAGCCCAGCTCTTTATGGCACTGGACCACCTAGATGCGTGTGACACATCATAAGACCAATGAGGTGGCAATGTCTTCCTTGACTGTGCTAATTATGTACCCCACTTTCAGATTGGAGGGAGTTCTGACAATCCCTCTACCCCCCTCCCTTAGGGATATTTTGGCTGCTTACACAAGTTATACTTCTAGTAGTATAGGGAGCAGAATGTTATTTTCCCTGAACTCCCCACAATGTATAGATTATGCAAATATAGCCCAAAGACTTCAAAAACCACTGAGAAAGGGAAGGGCTGAGGAACAGGACATTTCAGTTCAGGACGATTGACTCATATCTCCCTCTCAGGATCCAGACAGGGGAGCTTGGTCCCTTAGGTCCCTAGTTTGAACAGAAGTACTTGCCGGTCAGTCATCAAATAGAAAAGCAGGTCACTAATCCAAACAGAGGCAGCTAGGTGGCTTAGTGGATAGAACAATGGGCCTGGAGTCAGGAAGACCTGAGTTCAAATCCAGCTTCAGACACTCAATAACTGTGTGACCCTAAAGAAGTCACTTAACCTCTGTTTGCCTAGGAGGCAGCTAGGTGGCTCAGTGGATAGAGCTCTGGAACTGGAGTCAGGAAGACCTGAGTTCAAATCTAGCCTCAGATACTCACTAGCTATGTGATCCAGGGCAAGTCACTCTACCTCTGTTTGCCTTAATCCACTGGAGAAGGAAATAGCAACCATTCCAGTGTCTTTGCCAAGAAAACCTCATGGACAGTATGATTCATGGCAAGATGAAGAGTCTGATACAAATGATCAACAACAATCCATACATAAGGACCTCTGTAGGCCACAGACTCATTTTGTTTTAAAATGTAATGTTATCTATGTTTTATTTTTATTTATTTCATTAAATTTTTCACAGTTACATTTTAATTTGGTTCTGGCCCATTCTGGAGTGTTGCAGGATGCAACCCAAGCAACGTGTTATACACTTGGAAGATACAGGACGACAGTGATCTTTATTATCGCTACATGAGGACCAAATGTGTAACATTTCCCAAAGCTTCAGAGTGTGCCAAAGCTGGGACCTATAGCATCTATAGTTGGGAAATTCAATTTCAAGGGTCAAGAGCAGGTGGGCTTCTGGAAGGACTCAGTCAGGTGTTATTCAATGCTAGATTGTGTTGGTTTGAGTCTGGTGGAGAGCTTTGCAATGGCAATTGACTGGGCCAATCGTTGGACAGACCTGTTCCTTGTTTGTGCATGGTACATGGGAAGTGAAGCTTGGCCAGGCACTAGCAGTACCTCGGCTGCATAAGCTTCCCCACATTCAGCACTGTGCTGCTGGCAGTGGGTAGAGAGGCTGCTGGAGGGACTTTAGTAGCTTCTGGCACAACTGAAGGCAAGACTCTATGCTGGCCAAATTGATTGAATAGGACAGGTACATTCCATGACAAATCCTAACGTTAGGTCCTGAAGGAGCTGGCCTATTATACTACGGCCCCTTATGCTTGCCAGGGCTAGTGAGTGTAATACTTGGCAAGTCTGAATACAGCATAGAATAACAGAAAGAATTCTGGATTTTGGATCAAGAGACCTGGGTTTGAATCCCTGCTTCATCACTCATTAAATCTTATCAGAGGCATACCATGTCATCTTTCTGATCCTCAGTCTTCTCATCTGCAAAATGGAGATCAAATACATATTATCTACCTCTCACAAATTTATTTTTTAATCAAAAATCTTCAGGAGATTTTGGAAGAATTCCACTGAATTACTCAATGAGGACCTCTTGCTCATGAGATACAGGGTAACCTAGCAAGTGTCCTGTGCTGACAAGACACTAGAAAAGTCACCTTGACCCAAGCTATGGGGTGCTTCTAAAGCTCTGTAAAAAAATCTGACTTGTTCCAGAGTCCCCAGGAGAGTCACGGGCTGCATGGTGAGCCAGTCAGGGGGGTTTACTATGTGGCCGGTAATCAGGACAACTACTACTATGCACTTCCAGAACTAGCCATTTATTTCTTGAAAAACCTGTTGCCTCAGAGACTCCCTGAATATACCTAGTCCTTTTATGGCCTGGCCCAAGTGTCACTGGAGCATCTCCAAAGCTTCCCGTTAGAGGGTCCTGTTGTTGTTCAATCACGTCTAACTCTTTGCGATTCCCTTTTGGATTTTCTTGGCAAAGATACTGGAGTGCTTTGCCATTTTCTTCTCCAGCTCATTTTACAGATAAGGAAACTGAGGCAAGCAGAGTTAAGTGACTTGCCCAGGGTCACACAGCTAGTAAACATCTGAGGCTGGATTTGAACTCAGGTCCTTCTGACTCCATTCTGGTGCTCTATCCACTACTCCACCTAACTGCTTTTAGTGGATCTACACATCAGGTAAATGGTTTTTCTATTGTCTGAGCTTGGGTTGAGAGGTTGTTGTTGTTGTTTTTTTTTTTAATTTGGCATGAGAAAGGAATGTTGGATCTCAACCCTACTCCTCCCTGAGGAAGAAGGAAGACTGAGGAAATGCAGCAAACACACCTTGGCAGAGAAGGAAGGTGTAAGGCTATGATCCAAGCTGAGATTTGAAAGAGTAAACGGAATACCACCAGGCTAAGGCCAAAGACAGATGTTCACAGAGGCAAATGATTCAGAAGATTAAACAGGAAATCTTAAATTGAGTCCAAGAGTTAGAAGGATTAAACTTAGGAGTGTCAAAAGAACACCATGAAGAGAGAAAGGCTGACTGATGGTTGGTCTCATACAAACAATCAGTTAAAGATACTACCTTTTTATAGCACATTAGTCATACCTTCTCCTTAGTCAGGTCCACAGTTATGTATGTAGTAGACTCATAGTTTCATACACAATCCATATTTTATTACTTTTGTGCAAAGAATTGTTTATTCTTGCTGATGATTTTCTCGTTCTTTGTAGGGCATTAACAGCTGCAGGCCATGACATTCAGAGATGGAAGTAGCCTTAAATTGCCTGGTAAAACCCACTCTTTTTATAGGGGCATCCAAAGTGATTTAGCCAGCATCATCCTACTGGACAGTGCCATGCCTGGGACTTGAACCCAGATCGACTGACTTCCAGTTTAGCACTCTTTCCATTGTGCCCCATTGCCTCCCAAATAGATTTTTGTTTCAGACTTATATCAGCTGGATGAATAGGTAACATTAGCTTCCCAACTTCAGTAGAAATCACACTAAATTTAAAATCAGAGTTTGAATCCCAGCTCTCTGCCTTACTATTTTCTTGACAAGTTACTTGAACTTTCAGTTTTCTCAATTGTAAAAGGAGAGCATCAGAACAAGTGACCTCTACAATCCCTCTCGTACCTACAACCCATAAGCCTATGAACATAGGAGGAGTACTCCCTATATGCAGATGCCTGCTGGTGCCAGCTCAAACTGGCCCACAAAAGCCAAGTGTTCAATGTTCAGTGTGAGCATTTGTTGTAGTTGTTGTTGTGTCATTTTTCAGTATCTGATTCTTCATGACCCTATTTGGGGTTTTCTTGGTGAAGATACTGGAGTGGTTTTTGCCATTTCCTTCTCCAGCTCATTTTATAGACGAGGAAACTAAGGTCAATAGGATTAAGTGACTTGCCCAGGGTCACAGAGTTAGTGTCTGAGACTGGATTTAAACTCAAGATGAGTTGTCCTGACTCCAGGCCCAGTGCTCTTATCCACTGCAGCACCTAGCTGCATATATACCCCAGAAATTGGCAAATGCTACAAATCAGGACTTGATTTACTGTTTTGTTAATTGTCTAGACTTAAGGAAGTGATGAAGAAAAAGTTAATACACATTAAACTTGAGCATGTTTTGAATTTTCAAAGAGCTAGTTGTTAAACATTTATCATCACACTGCTGCCTATGTGTCTCTGAGCTCTGTGGTAGAACCACCCTACTTTACCCTAGGGCTATATTTTTAAGGAATTGTGTGCTATTTCTAGTGTAGTCTCACTGGTGATCCCTTGTTATGGTCATGTACATGCTAGTATAGAAAATCGCCCTAAGTTCCTACTACTTGTCCTGCTGATTCATCTGGGTTTCTAAAATCTATTTTAGTAGATCATCTACTCACAACTGCTGCTCAAGAACTCCCTAAGCCACATTTAGCCTAGACTAGCTAGTATTAAACATGTGACATTGTAGTGAGTCAAAAGGACATTTACTTAAAACCCAGAATTCTCAGAATGTGATACAGACAAGCACTGCAATATTGGTACTACCATGTTGAATTTTAATATATGTTAAAAGGAACAAGCCAGATGTAGTAGACTCATGGTCTCATGTACAATCCCCATTTCCTGGTCTTCTTTGAGTATGGAAAGGTTCACGCTTGCTGATAATTTTCCAATTCATATAATTTATTTAAACCACAGAATACAAGGTAAATAACAAAGAATTAAAATAAGTACTACAACCTGTTTCTCAAAACTACCACCTTCTAAGCTTCCAGTCCCCAAAAAGAGAATTTGTCTCTGCTCCTCATGTCATCTCATCAACATAGCATTATAAGCTTAAGAACCTGAAGGGTATTCATGTCATGTTGGGGGAAAAAACAAACTCAAATCTTGATGCATGGTGAAACATTGGAATTCTAGAACCCTCCTCAGAAAGAAATGGTGAATTTCCAATACTTATTCTCAGCATGGATATGGTGTCTCTTAGAGTCTTATAGCCATTTTTTTTGCATGAAACTAATGAAGTCTCAGTATCTAAAAGGTGCTTCTGCTCCAATATCTGCAAGTTTTTGTGCCAGCACAAGTAAGAGAAAGACTCTTACTAATATAAGCTGGAATGAGATAGTCTAGGAAAAAGTCCTATTTTTCTCCTCCTCTCTCTTATCTCTTTTTTCTCTTCCAGAATTCCAGTTCCTATGGGTAATCCAAAACTGTGTTGCTATAAAGGGTAATCTTTTTAGTTAGCCATTACATCCTCCCTTCCCCTCCTCACAATACTGTAGTCCCTGCAAATTTTACAGAGTACACAGGTAATCTGTACACATACATTATGAACATTTTTAAAATTGCCATATTCAAGAGGAAACATGGCATAATGATTGAGTGCTAAAATTGGAGTCAGAAAGACATGTTCAAACCTTACTTGTAACATTTCTTAGCTATATAATCCTAAGTAAATGCCTTACTTTGTGTCTCAAGTAACTTCCTAGGACTTATCAACTAAACCATGGATAGGTTACAATTTGCATTGGCAGAGAAATTTTATATACTAATGAAACCACAGATTTTCCTAATATTTACATAATTGTCATATAACATAACTATGGGCAAGTACCCCAAATAGACATATTCTCATGCACTTACTTCACCTATCGTCCATAGTTACATGGCATGCAGCAAATAGGAGTCATGTACAGAAACATTTAACAAAGTACATAAGAATGAAGTACATGTAACAAGACTGTATATAGCAGAGCCAACATAAGTCACAGGCAATACATAATATCACATGTAGAAGTTACATAGCAAATACATATTACATGCATTCTGTCAATCAGCATTATCTGGCTCCCATGCAGAACATCTTTTCCCATTATGCCTGGATCGTCAGAAGTCAGCTTGACCTCTGGCCAAATAGTTTTGGCACTCCTACCTACTATCATTGGTGTGCCCTTAAAACCACCAGGCCCATATGCCTGTCATCTCAAGTCTGAGCTCAGGGATGATCTAAGTTGGCTCCCAGTGAATCAGGTATGGGTTTTTGTTATTGTTGGGTTTGTTTGTTTTTTTCCCTCCAGGGTCTCTGCTGATCTCTGGAGCTACTTTGTAGACAGACAGATTGCCTAGTCTTTCAACTTCTTGGTATGACATGAGTTTCTACCATGCTTGCCCTGAATATCAGTATCTTTTAGCAGTATGCTATCTGCAGACTGGAGTTCCTGGTGGTTACTGGCAGCAGAAATCTCTACAGTGCTTTACAATATATACTGACCATTGATCAAGACCTCTCACCTACACTGGGAGTAATTTTGGTATCATTGCTAACTCAGTCTGTTAAGAACAGTTTAAAGTTGTCAAACACATTTACCATGGGCCTCATGCAGATCACAAGACTCCCTAGTGCTGCCTAAACCAGATTAAAATGTTATTGGTAATTTTTTTAACAACACATTAAAGTGAAATAAAACATAGATAAAGTTGATACGTGGTTTCCTAAGTCAACATTCTGCCCTTACGTAAGGTTTAGTGGTTCTTATTTCTATTTGAGTTTGACCTCACTGACTTAGACTTTTTCATTGCCAGGTACTGGTTTTCATTTTTGTTTTTAAGATGCTATATCACTATGTAAGGGAATGGTCTTATAGAGACACCAATCAGCTGTGGAAACTTTCACTTGGAAACAGACTCTTGGAGCAGGAAAAAAATCTTGGAAACGATATAGTCATCTTCTTCATTTTATTGGTTAGGAAATAGGACCAACATGGCTAAAGGACTTGCCCAAAGACATAGGACTTGCAGAGAAAGTAGGAGAACTCTGGTCTCCTGGCTCTCAGTACAATTCAAAATCCACTCACTACACTGTGTTGTTTCTCTTTACCTACAGAGTTAGTTTTGGAAGTGGAATTGGGGAGGACCACAGCAAAATAAAATGAGTTCAGCACCCTGGCTCCCACATGAGTCCCAAATTCTTCACTATTACATTATGTTTTTTAAAGCCTTGAAAAGACCAGGAAGAATATGCCAAGAGACCCATTCAGGAAAATCAAGGTTTCAGAGAAGACCTCCACCATGGAAGACAGAGAGAGGCTTAGTCATAGTTTCATCATTTGCAGAATGAGGGAGTTGGCCCAGAGGACCTCTAGAGAACGTTTCAGCTGTTTAAATGTCTATGATTTAAATCATTGCTGCCCCCTCCCTCGATGGCTCATCTTGCTTTTTTAAAAATGTTCTTCTTTATTTTTAACGTTCATTTTTTATTTTGAGTTCCAAATTCTCCCTCTCCCTCCAACCCCTTCCCCAACCATTTAGAAGGTAAGAAATATGATACCCATTTTACATGTAAAGTCATGCAAAACAAATTTCTATATTAGCCATGTTACAAAAAAAAATAAGAAAGAGAAAGAAAGTAAAAAAATATGCTCCAATCTATATTCAAGTTCATCAGTTCTCTCTCTGTAAGTGGATAGCATTTTTCATCATGAGTCCTATGGAATTGTCATGGATCATTGTACTGCTCAGAGTAACTAAATCTTTCACAGCTGATCATCATTACAATATTGCTGTTACTAGGTACAATGCTCTCCTGGTTCTACTCACTTCACTTTGTATCAGTTCATATATCTTCCCAGGTCTTTCCGAATCCAATCACCTCATCATTTTTTATAGCACAATAGCAGTCCATCACAATAGTTCATGATTTTTAATTAGGATTGCCAACCTTTGATACTTCTTTTGGTGTGTTGTTAGTCAATCTTCTATTGTTATTTACCTTTTTATCTATGTATGTGTCATTTCTCCATGGTATGTTTCATGAAGGGAAGGAGTTGATAGACCCTGCCCATCTCCTACAAGGCCTAACTTGGTGATGCATATATAGTAGGTACAAAATGAAGATTTAATGATTAATTGATGATTGACCATTAGGATTCCCATTAATGTCTAAGGTGAGCCTATAGTAGGCTACAGACCTTTTATCATAGCAGGTTAACATTAAGAGCCAGAGAAAGCTTCACATGGATCTTGCCACTTTTGCATAAAACACTTCATGTTGTTCCTTACGTCTGTGAGATTAGCACTATATATGTGTGTGTGTGTGTGTGTGTGTGTGTGTGTGTATATATATATATATACTATACATAGAGTTCAACCCTACAATCCAATGAGCCTTTATTAAGTACCTATTATGTACAAGATAATGTGCTAGGTACTGGGGATACAGAGACGAAATCAAAAAGCAGTAACTGATTTTGATATTACCTTCTGCTAGGCTGGGGAGAGAGGAGAAACAAAGGAAAAACATGAAAACTGGCAAGAAAATGTAAAATAATTGATAGCGATGCACGTGAATTCATTGCTTATTTATTGATAGTTATTTTTGTCACCCTATAATATAATGAAATGCTTGGATTAAAAAAGAAAATATCAAAGTGGAGGGAGGAATAAGAGAATTCTCCCAACCCATTTAGCCTTTATGAAAAATCCCTTTTCATTGATATCAATAGCCATCAGTGTTTTGGAAACTAATGATAAATGGATTCTTATTTTGATGGAACTTAAGGGAGAAGAAGGAAATTTGGTAATAAGAAGACCGTATCTCAAGCTGCTCATCTGCCATGGGACTCTGTTTACATCTTAAATTACTCAAATGAAATGTAAAAACAGCTCACTGCATCTTAAAGTGCTCATTACTTTAATTCAAATAGCACAGAGTTCCCCTCAAAATAAATGAGTTTGTCCATCTGTTTATTTTCCTCAGCTAGATTGATTTTGTGCTTTTCTCAAGATGCTGAAAAACCCTTCCAAAACAGCTGATGCAGCCAAGTAGGGAAGTCCACAGCCCACATCATGACTTGCCTGTAGGAGCTAGTCAGCTCCAAGAAGAGAACATTGTGACTCTGGCCACTTGTAGTGGTAACAGAATCAAAGAATTTTGGAGTCTAAAGGGACTTCCATGACCATCTTCCCAAACACACACCTAAAAAGGAATCCTTCACTATAACATATTCAGCAAGTAATCATCCAGCCTCTACTCAAAGACCTCCAATGAGACAGAACTCAGTATATTAGAGGCCACACATTTCATTACTCAATGACTGCAATTGTAACAATGGAGCAGAGTTGGTTACAAGCATAGGTAGTCCACATATTAGGTGTTTTTTTTTTTTAATGCTGAGTCCCACCTGGGTCCCACCAGTAAGTAAGATAGGTAGCTGTCTACACAATATCATTTGTGGTGTACAAGACTTTGTTTGCCTCCAGTATTTCTTGTCCTCCATGAGTTTGGGGTTTCCTGTCTGCCTGATCTGAAGTTACTCATTTGGATTAGACAACAAAGGCAGAAGCACTGTCTTTGGAAGGTCACTGTTAAAATGAGAAAAGAAAAGGGTGAATCTAACTATCTCCCCATTTGTCACCCATGAACAAAGATTAATCAGCTTGATGAGTTTTAATTTAAAAATGAAGTGTAACCTTCCAGACAAAGTGAATGGGGCAGGGGTGGAGGAAGATGACAGAAAGGATTCTGAAACAAGGCACTGTCCATTGAGGCAGCTTGAATGGAATGAAAATTTAGGGGCAATGGGGGCGTTCCACAATGGCTTGACTTGGCTGCTATCAAAGGAACGACAGTACTGAAAAAGAAATTAGGGAGAGTACAAAGGATGAACTTAGTTGAGATTGCAATTTGTGAGGGGTTTACCCTAACCAAGCTTATATGAAAATCTCAAATGAGCTGCAATGACTAATTAGTAAACCAGCAGGAAAATCCACAGCCCATATCATTACTTTTTTTTTTGTAGGAGCCAGCCAACTCCAGTAGAGAACAGGAGTGAAAACACCAAAGTTCTATGACCCTGTGCTCAATACCCTTAGTGAATTTTCTAGGATCTTCAACTGAGGCTCATTCATAGATAGATAAACTTTGCTAGTTCTGTAAAAAATGCAATAACAAAAAATAAGCATTTCACCTTCTGAAATTCAGGAAATTTTCAAATGTGAGGTCTTTTCCAGTTTTGACTTTCTAAGGCTCTGTGGAAATGAAACAAGTGCCAAAGTATTGAGAATAATGTGAAAGTTCCCTATGAATTCTAATAATAAAATATAATATTAAAAATTAACCAACAGTAATATGAGTAAACAAATAAGAGCAATGTTGAGTGTTTAGTTAAATAAAAAATGATGTAGCTTTGCTTTCACTCGGAAATAACTGTCCAATAAGAATTCCGTCTAGGAGAGCTAGACAAACATAAAATAGAATCTCAGTTTCCTAAATAGATTTTTCTACATTCCATCAAATAGTAATCTGTATTCCTAATGTTGTACTTGTAAATCCACTTGTTTATTGTTCTTGTTTAGAAGATTTTCCTGCTAGGCATTCAGCCTGGTAAGACGTTTACATGATGAGGCTCCTGTATTCACAGGAATACATGAATTAGGTGGTTTTAAATATAAATTGTCAATTATTCAAAGCTTTCTTCATGTAAAATCTGTAAAATAAGAGCTTAGGATGCTGAAAACAAGAGGTTTTTATACATGAAACAACCAAATTAGATGTTACAGAATTATTATTGCTTTGCTTTTGTTGGAGATTCACATTGATGGACCTTTATTTACTTTTATTAACTAAAGCTATGCATACATTCACTTAGCTATCATGTGCTTCAGGGAATTCACTTAATCTCTCTCAGCTTCAGTTTCCTCATCTGTAAAATGGAGATATTAATACCAGTTCTGACCAGCTTACCAGGGTTATTGTCATCAAATTAGTTTAATGAAAATAACATAGGTGAAAGTTCTTTGAAAATTACCATCCAAATGAAAGGTATTTTCATCTCTCCACCTACACTGTAATCAAGGATCATGTCTCCCAGGAATCTTTGCCTACTGTTGCCTAGCACAATATATGCAGTCAGTGGATGATGATGATGATGATGATGATAATGACGATGATGATGATGATGATGATGACAATGATGTCAAATAAATAGGAATTCCCCCTGTTATCAGTCATTGACTGTTTTGACTTTGGAACAATACCAGCCATCACCTTGGTCAACTCTGGCTCCCAGGAAAAGGTAACTAAGACTTTGCCCCAGAATAATGAATTCAAAGGGTACCTAATTTAGAGTATTTGATAGCACTTAAAATACTTTAGGAAGGATAAACAAAGCTTAGCATCTAATTAGCATGACTAATTAAAGTAGTGAGTTATCAGATGCCAACTGGGATGAACTTTTATCCCCTCCAACTTGGCTTTTTCTCTCCTCAATAGGGAAAATGCTTTGTGCCACTTGCTCCAGGTGCAATTTGTGGTACTTGGCTCCAACTAAATATTACTAGTTATGCTCTGTAGCTTCTCTTAGCCTTCCCATACTCACTACAACAAAGAAATAATAGGAAAAAAAAACAACAAAAAAACTCAAGTCCATTAGTATTGTTATGAACCACTCCTCTCAATCCAAGAAATTTCCTCACCTTACTTTCACCATACTCTTTCTGATTACCATCCCTTATGTTAGTTTAATCAACAATGCACCAGTTCTCTTTATACTAACACCCCTAAATGCTCTGAGTAGTGAAAACTCCTGGGAAAAGTACTTTGCAGACACACTACAACTAAACTCAGCTATTCCCCATAGCCCTAGTGTGTCAGGAATAGGCTGACATGTAAACCATCTTTTTCCATTTCTAGCTGCTGTAGTCCTTCACTCTCCCTAATATACTAATAATTACTTTTTGGAGGTGCACTAGTTATGCTAGTGGTGCATTAGGACACATTCTGTATTAGCAACAACAAGAGATTTTGATTCTATTACACCCTCCACCATTATTTATTTGATTTTGGGAAAATCAGATAGAGTGAGCACTATTAAGTACTTATTATGGGATAGGCACTGTGGTAAGCACTAGGGATGCAAATATAAAAAAGAAAGATAGCCCTTACCTCTAAGGAGCTTAGATTTTAGTGAGCAAAGATGACACATAAAAGGGAGCTGGAAAATGTAGTGGGGGGAGGAAGCAGGCTTGGTGATGTAGTTTGGAGCTGGTGACTGGATGGAGAGCCCAGTTTGGGCTAGATAAAGCATAATGTCAACAATAACAGCCCATGGTGGTTCCAAGTGGAGTATCTAAGGTTCTAGTAGGGAGGAGATGGAAATGATGGCTGGGACACAGACCACTCTCTTTGAGCTGGTGACCAAAATGGGCCTACCTGGACCTGAACTGCCTCATCTATAAAATGAAAATGTTAATACCTTGCCCACTTGAAGATAATTGTTTCAAATTTCTTCCAAGACTAATATCTCCAAAATGTCCAATCTTTTATTCTATACTAATGAGGCACTTTATTGAAAAGTAGCATGGAAAACTGTATGAACTGCAGCCAAATGATCTGTATTCACACCCCACTTCTGATCCTGAAAAGTGCTAGGAACTGAAGATACAAAGACAAAAATAAAATATTCTCTGACTTCAAGGAGGTCCTACTGGAGGAGACAACCTGTACACATACAAGTTTATGCTGATAAATATAAAATCAGTACAAGGTAATTTGGTGAAGAGGGGCACTAGCAACTGAGAGCATCAGTTAAGTCTTCATGTAGAAGGTGGTACTATTGCCATTACTCTTGGAGGTTTGAAGGAGCACATTCCTGGCATTAGGAATAGTCAATTCAAAAATGTGAAAGTGGGATGTTATATATGAAGAACAGCAAAAGGCCAGTTTAGCTGGAGTATAGAATGCCAAAGGTAGAATAATTTAAATTAGACTGGAAAAAACAGGTTCTGAAGGACTTTAAAAGCTTAATGGGGAAGTTCTTGTTTTCATTTAGAACCAATACAAAGCCATTAAAGTTTATAGAATAAGAGAGTGACATGGTCAGAGCTACACATAAGAAAGATCCCTTTGGCAGATGGTGGAGATTGAATTGGAGTGGAGAGAGACTTGGGGCAAGGAACCAACTAGAAGGCCATTGGAGCGGTCCAGACAAGAAGTATGAGAATCTGAACTAAGGCATTGGCTGTGGGAGTAGAGTAAAGGGTACAGATACGAGAGATGTTGTGGAGATAAAACATCAAGATTTGGCAGCTGATTGGAATGAGGGATGGGGAATCAGAGTGATAGATTTAGAGCTCTATAGAAAGGACCTCGAGGTCCTAACTGCTTTGTTTTAGAGATGAGGAAACTGAGGCTGGGAGAGATTAAGTGCCTTCTTCAGAGTCACACAACTAGGAAGCATATTAGGCAAGACTGGAGCCCAGGTCTTCCTAACTCCAAGTTCAATACCCTATCTACTACAAGATTTTGAATCTGAGAAGCTGGAAGGTTGGCAATGACCTGAATACAAATAAGGAAGTTCAAAAGAGGGGTGAGTTTTCTGGAAAAGATGTTGGGATCTGTTGTGGACATGTTGTGTTTGAGATGTCTGGGACATTCAGTTTGATATGTATAATAGGATTTGGTGATGAGGGACTGGTCTATGGAGAAAGAAGAAAAGATATGGTCCATAGTGACCAGAGGTGGGGAACCTGTGGTTTGGTGGCCTTCTAAGGTCCTTGGGTGCAGCCTTCTGTTGTTTTTTTGGGTTTTTTGGGGGGGTGTAGCCTTCTGAGTCCAAGTTTTACAAAACAAATCCTTTTATTGAGGGGATTTGTTCTGTGAAGTTTGGATTCAGTCAAAAGGCCACACCCAAAGACCTAGAGGGCCACAGGTTCCCCACCCCTGGTCATACCCTCAAGGAGCTTATTCTTTATTTAGAAAGAAAACCTATATTAAAGTAGCTGACAAACCAAGGTTGTGCACTATGTGAAAAGCAGTTAAATGGATATATAAGGAATCAATTTAAGTGTGTAAGAATAAGAGCCATTCCCCAAATGATAAATGGTCAACATATATAAACAGGCAGTTTTCAGAGAAAGAAATCCAAGCTATTATTATTTATATATAAAAAAGTTCAAATCACTGGAAATTAGAGAAATGCAAAGTGAAGCAACTCTGAGCTTTCTCGTCAGCCCCATCAGATTGGCAAAGTTGACAAAAATAGAAAACGACAAATGTTGGAGGAAAAACAGGGACAATGTGACAACGGCAATAACATACTGTTGTAATAGTGAACTTGTCCATTTATTCTGAAAAACAATTTAGAACTATGTACCAAATGTTACTAAACTGTGCATACCCTTTGACCCAGCAACACTACTACTATGATTACCACCAACCCAACATCCCCCAAAGAGATCAAAGAAAAAAAAAAAGACTCTTATATACACAATTATCTATGGCAGCATTTTTTTGTGGTAACAAAGAAATGGAAACCGAGGGAGATTAATTGGGGAATGACTGAACAAATTATGGTATATGAATGTAATTGAATAGTATTTTTTTAAATGAAGAATAGGATGGTTTTAGAGAAATCTGGAAAGATTTGTATGTACTGATACAGAAAGAAGTGAGCAGAACCAGGAGAATAACTTATACAATAAAGACAATATTGTAGAGACAAACAACTTTGAAAGACTTAGAACTCTGATGAAAACAATAACCAACCACTATGCCAAAGAACCAATGATAAAACATACTACCAATCTGCTAACAGAAAGGTGATAGACTCAGGACAAAGACTGAAACATACATCTTTTTTTGGACGTGGTCAATGTGGAAATTTGTTTTGTTAGACTATGCATATTTATTATAAGGGTTACATATTTATTATAAGCCCTCTCCTGAGAAAATAGATTTTTACTAATTGGAAAAAAAAGAAATTTAAAAGAAATAAAAAGGAAAGCAGTAAATCAGTGGTAGAGACAGTGCCAAGTGCTATAGATCTTCAATGGAGGGAGAGATCAGAGTTATCAGAAGCAATTTCAGTAATCAGAAGTAGATTAGAACTTGGAATTTGAAAGGTTAAGTGTGTTAAGTTGAAAGGAGATCACTGGGCATTTCAGTTTTGTGGAAGACCCTACACAGGGGATAGGAATACTGGATGTGTGATTTCATTGGTGGGCAATTACAGGTGAGGAAAACTTCACCTACCAACGTAGCACTTTCTCTGTAACTTAAGAGGCTTGAGAGTTGCCTAGAGCCCTAAGAGGCTAAGTGACTTGCTCAGAGACCTTCAGCTACTATGTGTCAGAGGCAAGTTGTCATTTTTCAGTCATATCTGACTCTCTGTGACCCCATTTGGGGTTTTCTTGGCAAAGATATTGGAGATGTTTGCCATTTCCTTCTCCAGCTAATTTTACAGATTAGTAAGCTGAGACAAACAAGGTTAAGTGACTTGCCCAGGATCACACAGCCAATAAGTGTCTGAGGCCACATTTGAACTGAGGAAGATTAGTCTTCCTGATTCCATACCCAGCCACTGTGCCACCTAGCTGCCCGAGGCAAGAGGCAACAATTGAATACAAATCTTCCCCGGCTTTCAGGATGGCCCTGTATCTTGCTGCCTTTCATAGTCTGCTTTCGTCATATTTATTTGTTTATATACTTCATTCTCTGGCTACATTGTAAGCTACTACCAAGATCATCTTGTATAGCCATTCCCTGCTGTTCTTTCTGTCCACCCCTTCCTCCACTCCCATAACACAATATAAATCAAGAAGCATTTGTTAAATGCCTACAATATACCGAGCACTATCTTAGATTCTGGAGCTATAAATACAAAAGTGAAAATAGTCTCTGCAAGGGTCATAGATTCATAGGTCTGGAGTTGGGAGGAGCCTAAGAGTCCACCTAGTGCCACTAGACTTTCTAGTCCAACTTCCTCATTTTATAGGTGAAGAAATTAAAAATCCAGGCAAGTTAATTGACTTGCTCAAAGCCACACAGGTAACAGGTACATCACATCTTGCATACAATGACTCATATTTTTCTAAGGAGGCTTTCCATTCTACCGGGGTGAGGGCAAAGGATTTTCACATCTAGCAGAGTAATTTGAACACAGTGGCATGCTCATTTATAGAAGAGATATGTGAGATCTCAGCTCAATAAAAGGAAAAGGTTGCAATTATAACTCTCTACAAGTGGATTGGACTGCCTCAGTGAGTACCCTATCACCACAGGACTGCAAGCCGAGGCTGGATGGACATTTGTTGGGGACACTATAGCATGGATTCCTATTCTGGTAAGGGTTGGACTAAATGACCACTGAAGACCCTTTGATCTCATCCCACTTCTCTGATTATTCTTTGTTAACATTTAAGCAACTTAGTCCTATATGTGAATTATAATTAAGGCAGGCTACAACCAAATAGATAGGTGTGTCTTTAGTTTTCTGCACATATTTTCTTGGATATTTTTCACTTTCCAACTAGTGTTGGTATCACATGCCAGAATCCATGTAGTCCCTCTAGTGTTCATTGACTAAAGAGTGAATAGATAGCTAATAGATTGAAAATATTTTCTGTTGGTGGTAATTCATATTAAAATGTATACCTTGGTCTCTTTGGTTAGGGCCTTAAATCAGTTTTTTCCACATTGTTTGGTCTCCCTGCCTAATGAATTATTTGTTTCAAAATTTAAAAGTCTCCTTTTCCTAACTTTCTTACAGGCTTTTGGAGGACATCCATTCAGTATATGTTGCAAATTTAGTCTTGCATTCATAACTAGATCATGAGTTCTTTGCAGGCTAAGACGATATCACAAGCTTCTTCAGGAGACCGCAGAGTGCATGCAATAAATATTTGTCTATTTATTGATTGCTAGTTTTAAATTGTGCTTGTAGAGAAGTAACAGTGAGAAGAAATGCTGCATTTGGAGTCAAAGGACTTGAGTTCAAATCCTGTCTCAGTCACTTACTATCTGTGTGACTTCAGGGTAATCATTAAACCTCTCTGGGCCTCAGTTTCCTCATCTGTAAGATGAGAAGCCTAGAGTCAATGACCTCTGGGGTCCCTTCCAGTTCTAAATGTATAATGACTTTGCATAACCTTGACAGGTACAGTAGTGCCTGCTAGAAGAATAAAAAAACATAGAGTAATAAAAACAATAGAAAACATTACCCCTGAGGAAAAAATCCTAAGCTTATATAGCAGACTGAGTGGATATTAACAGCCGGCAGATTCTTCATACATAATATAAAGTGAATGATAAACAGAACAGGGAGAAGATTGAGAAAATAACAAACAAATCAAAAAGGAGTTAGGAGCTTTCAAAGACAAGTCATTCAATGGGTATTTACTGAGAGCAAGGACTTGTGTGAGGTGCTGAGATGGTTGTAAGATTAGTTTATCATGCTCTCCAGAAATTTACAATCTAGTTGAATCTCCTATCAGGAGCTTCAGTAAGCTCAACTACAGTAAGTCAACTACAAGTTCCTATCAATTCAGCCTAGTTAATCGTAAGCCTTCACAGATGTTCAAAAATGCTTTTATCAATTTCTTATGGACTCCCAATCACATTCCCCGTAATGACTCCCACAAGTTTTTTCTCATTTTCTATAGTCCACAATCTATTCCCACTCTCCTTATGTTCTGCAGATAACCTTGCAATCTTTTTTTGTTTTAATTCAAAAGATCAGAGCCCTCTATTAACTACACTCCTTCATTCCTCAAAACTCTGTGCCTTTAATTTGCTGTTGGTGCTCAGTTGTTTAGTTATGTCCAACTCTTCATCCATGAGGTTTTCTTGGCAAAGATACTGTAATGGTTTGCCATTACCTTCTCCATTGTGTCCTCATTTTACAGGTAAGGAACTGAAGCAAACAGCGGTTAAGAGACTTGCCCAGAGTCACACAGCTAGTAAGTGTCTGAGGTCAGATTTGAACTTAGATCTTCCTGACACCAGGCCCAGTGCTCTATCCACTGCATCATCTAGCTGCCCCCAATATCTTTAATACCCAGATTCCATTTTCTGACTACAAAGTAGAATATGCTGCTGTTGCCTAATGTAGAATCTCCCTGGTCTGACTACCTGTCTACTTGCCTATACCTCCTCTTCCTGCTTACTGCAACAGGGACCTCCCTCAATCATCTGTTCTACCCCTGTGGTTCTATCTGTTTTCTAGGTTCCAGCCATTCCTAGGTCAATCTATTCTTCCTTTCAGACCACCATGTCATCATTAAGAGATAAGTTCTCTGACCGGTATGTAAAAAAATGTCTTGTGAGTTATTTCAATTATTCTCTTGCTTGCTTGTTTGGTTGTTTCAGTCATGTACAACTCTTTGTGATCCCATTTGGAGTTTTCTTGGCAAAGATACTGGAGTGGTTTGCCATTTCCTTTTCCAGCTCATTTTTACAGATGAGGAACTGAAGCAAACAAGGTTAATTGACTTGCCCAGGGGCACATAGTTAGTATCTAAAGCTATATTTGAACTCAGGAAGATGAGTCTTTCTGACATTCAACTCAGGCACTTTATCCACTGCACCACCTAGCTACCCCATTCCAATTACTCTCAGAGGAGGCAAATAAACCCTCTCTGAAACATAACTTTGGGTGGAATTATTTATCTGAAGGCTATGAATTTTACAAACTTTGTTATTTTGCAGATCAATTCTGATGCCTTTTATTAGAGAAAGTGGGCATAGACTTTGCTTAATTGATATGAATATACAAGAGAAAGAATCATTCCTCAATAGATGAATATCCAAAATGTAAGAAAGAGTAGGCAATTTTCAAAAGAAGAAATGAAAACCATCAACAACCATATGAAAAAATGCTCCAAATCATTAATAATAAGTGAAATGAAAATATAAGGACCTCTAAGGGTTCACCTCACATCCATCAGATTAAGATCATAGGTTTAGAGCTAGAAAGGATCTCAGAAATCATCTAGT
Organism: Vombatus ursinus; assembly: GCF_900497805.2. Taxonomy (NCBI): domain Eukaryota; kingdom Metazoa; phylum Chordata; class Mammalia; order Diprotodontia; family Vombatidae; genus Vombatus; species Vombatus ursinus. The sequence goes on along the minus strand of NW_020948983.1, from coordinate 50,513,356 downwards.
CCAATCTTATTTTACATATGGGGATACTGAGGCCTAGAGAAGTTGTGACTTGCAAAAAAATTACAGAAGTAGTAAAAAGGAAAGCTAGAAAACCAGTGTCCTTTCCATTGTATCATGCTCGATTCACAAAGTAGAGAAAAATATTAAATGTTATAAAAATTTTGGAGAGATAGGCACATTAATATTCTATTGGTGAGGATATGGATTGGTCCAACTGCTCTAGAAAACAATTTTGAGCTGTACTAGAAATGTCAGTGAACTATACATACTCATCAACCTATAAATACCACTTCTGGAAATATTCCCCCAAGAAGGGCAAAAAGAGGAAAAGGTGTATAATATACTACTACTAATAGCAACATTTCGTGACAGCAAAAAAAAAAAAAATGTAGAAACAAAGTCTGCACCTATTTATTGGAGGATGACTAAACAAATTGTGAATATAAAATGTAATGGAAAATTACTGTGACAAATAACAAGAATTCAGAGCAACTCACTATACACACAATACTGAGAACAATTTACTCAATAACCTCAATAATATAAAGAAAAGAACATTGAAAGACATCAGAACACTGATCAAAAACAATGGTCAATCTTGATTCCAGGGGAAAAGGTAGTGAAACATACTTCCCTTCACTTAGAAGGGTGGTAGTGAAAAATAGGTGTGAAAAAAAAATTGGTGTGGAATGAGGAATATATTGACAACATGGCCAATCTTTGATTTGTTTTGCTGAATTACATTCCTTTGTTACGTGAGAGGGCACTATTGGAGGGGAAAGGGGTAATTGGGAAATGATAGTGATGTAAAAGCAATGAAAAAATATCAAACATTGTAAATTGTTTTCCATTTGCTTGAAGACATCCAGTGAGAGAGAAAACCTATTAGTTTCTGAGGCAGCCCATTCTGCCAGTTCTAATTGTCTACTTTGGACAGCTCTAACTATTACTAAGTTTTTCCTTATATTAAAATTTGCCCCTTTGCAATTTCCTCTCATGGTTCCTATGTCTCACCTCTGGGGCTAATCACAAGTCTAAGATATTTTCCATATGACAGCCCTTGAAATAGGTGAACATAGCCATCTTACCATCTGTCTCCAACCCTCACCATCCACCTCCAGCAACATAATCCATCTCTTCTCTAGGCTAAGCATACCCACTTCCTACATCCAGTTCTCATATGGCATAAATGTTAAGACCCTACAACATCTTAGTTGCCCCTCCTTTGGATGGTCTCCAACTTATCAGTGTTCTTCCTAAAATGTGGTTTACAGAACTGAACATAATTTTCCAAAAGCTTATGATCAGGCAGAGTAGAGAAGGACTTATTTCCTTATTCCTATAGTCTTTGCCTCTCTTTATATTTGGGGCTAAATGAGGCACAAAAGAAAAAAAGGAAAAACTGTTTTGTCTTGTTTTTCCAATTATAGGAAGAAGAGAAAAGAACAATGGAAATTTCACAGAGGCCTAAGGATGTATCATTTTTTTTCCTCTCAAGTCTTTGTGGTTTTGTTTGTGTTTTGTTTTGTTTTGTTTTATTTTGTTTTTTTACTTTAAAGCCACTAAGGAACATCGAGTGCTCAACAATCTTGGTTTTTTCCACAACATTTACTTTTTCCCTTGACAACGCTAGGAGAATTGCATCCATTTTCTTACAAAGAAATAGACACATTTGGGGGAGCCCACCGACATTTGGCAGCATGTTCTCTAAGATTTGTCACTTTTGAATGTCAGATGAGTCTCCTATCCTAGCCTGGTAAGCTCTCCAACATGGACTGCAGCCATTCTTTGCCACTAACTATGACAGTTTGCAGCAAGGTTTATGTTCCTATCTAATTTCAGTTACATCCCTTCTTTGTTCCCTTGAGGCCCATCTTTATGGAGAAATAGGCACTTGGCCGAGGATATTGGAATTGAAAATTCCTTGCTAATTATTTAATTTTCAGCTGGCACATACCACAGTCTTTTAAGTTGAGGGAAAGCTATGTCTATTATCTTGCTTAGCCACTGAGCAAACTACCACTTGTAATTAAATATAAATAAATAGCTCTGTCTCTTTAGTCCTTTCCTTCCTCCTCTACTTTTCTTCTTCTCCCCCTCCAATGTGCCTAGGATCACAAGCTGTTTCGCGTAGAATAATGAAAGCAGATTTTTCCCAATTCATTCTCCTATGACTTTCCAAAACTTCTCTTAAAACTCTTCGAGACTGGTGATGAAGAAAAGAATCTTTCAGACCAGTTCTTAATAAACCTAGTTAGTTCTCAAAGCAGGCATTTAGGATAATTTTCAGAATTGTATTTTTGTTTATATATTTAAAGCAGAGTACCATCCATCTCACCAATAACTGACTCATCTGTGGCTTGCTTATTCTTATCAAGTCTAGCAACGTTATTATACAGAGGATACCTTTGGCCGCACATTCTCCATGTCTACTGTGGACAGAGCAGAATGAAATAAACCATGCTATAACAGAAAAGCACTTGGTTGTCATTGTCGTCGTTGTTTAGTTATTCAGTTGTGTCTGACTCTTCATGATCCCATGAACCATACTGTGCAAAGATACTGGAGTGGTTTGCCATTTCCTTCTCCAGTGGATTAAGGCAGACAGAAGTTAAGTGACTTGCCCAGGGTCACACTACTAATAAGTGTCTGAGGCCAGATTTTAACTTGGGTCTTCTTGACTCCAGGTCCAGCACTCTATTCACTAAGCCATCTAGCTGCCCCAGCAGGTTAAATAAGAAAAATGTTTTGAAATTCACATTTAAGAATGGTCTCAGAGTTGTTTTTTTACCCTTGTCCCTAAAGATACTTTGTGTCACACACACATGCATCCAATGTGCACATGTGTGTGTCTCATTTACTTATCTGTGTACATGTAGTTTCTCCCAGTAGAATATAAGCTACCTGAGGACAATAACTTTTATTTTTTTCCTTTGTGTCCCCCACCCAACACTATACACCATGCCTAGATGAATAAATGGATGAATCTTAGAATCTCCTTCTATCTAGATTATTTTTTTAAATGGGAGTGACACCAACCTTCCCTAAAATTATATTAAGTATACTCTACACCTGCCTAAAAGCAGGGAGGCAGACTAATTGATTCTAAGAGAAGGTTTGAAGCTTTATGGTTTTATGCTACCCTCAATCTAGGCTGATTAGGGGAACCATTTATACATTTAACCAGATTTTCCCAGAGTAATAATTCCCCCCAGAGATAAGTGGAACACTTAAAGGGATACAATCCTTCTTTAAGGCCACTAGGGTACCATTTAGTACTCCATGGCAGTAATTTACTAAATGGCACCCTAGTGGCTCAAAGAGCAAGCATTCTTCTATAAAAAATAGCTTCATTTACAGCTAAGGAAGAATTCTCCCTATTGTGCATGGGCAGCATATGGTGGACTAAAGAATGTTATCATGCTCCTATTAGAATGAGAGTTATAAAACTCTCAAATGCTTGCCCCAAGCTTGTGGCCTTGGGCTGTTGAATACTCAGGATCAATCTGAGCAAATGATAAAGTAGGTGAGTTTTATCTCTTGCACTAGACTATCCCCATTTCAGACATTAGCATTGTAGGATGATGGAATGAGCTCTAGATTTTAGAGTCAAAGAATGTGAGTTGGATTTGCCACTTGGTAGATACGTGACTGCCAAAAGCTGGGCAGTTAATATACATTCTTGACTTGACTTAATGATAATTTCATTCTTGGAAAAATGGTGGAAAGAATGAAGGGAACTTTATTCTTGATCTGAACCTGACTAACAAGGATGAACTGATGACCAAAATAGGAATGATGGAAATATTGTCTTCAACCTTGGAATGCATGACAGAGGAAAAGAAAGCCTCACATAGTCTAATATGTATGCTAGGTTTCAGGAGAACAGATTCCAAAGAATTCAGAGATGGAATAGGTAGAATTCCCTGGCCTAAAATCATAGTTTTAACTAAGGCAGGGAAACTAGGGCTTTACCCCAAATCACTGAAAATAGAGATAGTTGACAGAATTTGCAATCTTCCAATAACTTAGAAACCACAAATGAGCTTTCTCCTTCCCACTGAAATGATATCCCAAATGACTTCCTCCCTGGCTCAACTCATCCTCTGGATCCCCACCCCTGCCCTATACTGTAATTCTGCCAGTGGCAGCCTCACCAACAATAGCCTCATAGGCTCATCCTGGGTGTGTTTTGGGGCATTTGTCTGCCCTGGAAACAAAAAAAAAAAATTCTAATTACAACTATGCCTACAATTTTACAACTAGAAGTTAACCCAGGAGGGTAGAGTGCACTCAGGAATGAAATTCTGATGATACAAACACAAAAACTCCTAGTGAGGAGGAAAAAGAGGAGTTGCCTGGAGAGATTGGTATGGATACACAGGAAAATCTTTGACATGTACAAATGATGGGAGCAAGGGTAGTGACCGATGATAAATAAAAAAAAGCATCACAAGTATGCATCGAATCTCACAGTGCTATGCAGGCTAACAATGATGTTCACTTCTCTCCCTGGAAGTGCTCCTGACTCTGAATTTTTCCACCTCTTCCCCAGGTATCTTCTCACTCTGGAGATGTGTCTGCCTTGGTGCCCCTCCTCCTGCAGTTAGCCTGCTCCTATCAAGAACTTCCATTGGAAAAAATCCCTAAGTCAGCAATGCTCACTTTCTCCCAGCACTGCTCCTGACTCTCTGGATTGTTACAAGTTGCCCTTAGGTAAGTAATTCCCCCATTCTTAACCCTGTTTTTCAATTCCCTCATTAGAATGTCAGCTCCTTAAGGATTGTTGTTTAGTACATTAGACATGTCCAGATCTCCTATTTGGGGTTTTGTCAACAAAGGTGTTGGAGTGGTTTGCCATTTCCTTCTCTAGCTCATTTTACAGATGGGGAAACTTAGGCAAACAAGGTTAAGTGACTTGTCCAAGGTCACAGCTTGAACTCAGGTTCTCCTGACTCCAAGACTAGCATTCTATCCACTGAGCCACTTACCTGTCCTTCCTGAAGGGTGGGGACTGTCTTTCTTTTTATTTGTATTTGTATGCATAGTGTTTAGCATAGTACCTAGCATAGACTATGTACTTTCTTTCCTTCTTTTCTTTCTTTCTTTCTTTCTTTCTTCTTTTCTTTCTTTCTTTCTTTCTTTCTTTCTTTCTTTCTTTCTTTCTTTCTTTCTTTCTTTCTTTCTTTCTTTCTTTTTCTATCTATCTATCTTATCTATCTATCTATTTATCTATCTGTCATTATTTGTCTGTGTCTGACTGTCTACATATCTGTCTTTCTATCTAATGAGCTTGGACTTGCTACAGATTCTAAATGTAACAAAAAAAGTTTGTTTTTAAACTATATTTGGGACAAGAGGAAGAACAGATTTAAAGTAGATGAGATAATGAAAACAGACAATTCTTAGAAGGTAGAACAAGTCAAATCTTATCTTATTTCATTTCTTTCTGCCAAGCAGAATGGTTCTTATACTAAGAAGAATAGAAAAAGAAAAAATTTAGTTAACAAGGAGTTGAAACCCAAGATATATGAGAAAATGGTAAAAACAAAAACAAAACAAAATAAAAAATTAGCTTTCCTCAATGCAGTAGAGGAATAGAGGGAGGGAACAATATTCCAGAGTACTTAAATAACCAGTTCATGTAAATTCTGAGTTACTATCACCCATCTTTGAAAGTTTTTGAGAATGGAAAAGGTTAGAGAAAGGCAAATGTCTCAATAAGATAAGATAGAAAAGAAGAAAGTAATGTCTTTAAACAAAAGCCAAATAAATTTGAATCTCATTCCTGGCAATGTATTGTAATTTGATTATAATATTACAATGCAATTCACAATTGGAAATATTACCGTAATTACAATTAGATAGTAATTCAATTAATAAATGTAAATCAGAATGTATTATCAAAGGGACACTTTCAGATTATTTAAAAAGAAAAATGGTGATCACCAAGAGCCAGTATGGCTTCATCAAGAAGAGATCATTTCAGTCTAACCTCATCCTTTTTCAATAGTCAGGGAAATGTCATAGCTATAGTGTACCTGTACTTCATCAAAACATTTGCCACAGTCTCTCATGCTATCCTTTTGAACACAATGGCAGCTATGGTGAATGAAGAAAATATAGGTAACAGACTGAGAACTGGTTGAATGACTAGACCCAAAGAATAGTCAACCATGGGTTAATAATAACTTGGAAGTAACTCTCTGTTGGAATTTCCCAATGATCTGTCCATAATGTTTTGCTGTAAACCACTTTTGTTAATGATTTGGATGAAGGCATAGATGATACATTTATAAAATTACAGATGACACAAAGCAGGGAAGGATTGCTAACACATGGGATGACACCCAAGATCCAGAAAGATCACAGCAGGTCAGAACAATGGACCAAATCTACTAAGGGATAAATATAAAGTCTTATACTTAGGCTCAAAATATCAATTTCATTAGAATAGGATCAATCAATCAATCAGTAAACATTTATTAAACATCTACTATGTGCTAGGCACTATATGAGGTATGTAACAGTTTATATGAAAACAGTATGCAGGTTTTAAGAGACTGAAGGTTTGGGCAGCTAGGTGGCACAATAGATAGAGCTCCAGCCTTGGAATCAGGAGGACCTGAATTCAAATCCATCCCCAGACACTTGACAATTACTAGCTGTGTGACTCTGGGCAAGTCACTTAACCCCAACTGCCTCAACAAAAAGCAAAAGAGAGAGAGAGAGAGATTGAAGGTTCAACATATACTAACAATGTGATATGGCAGCAAAACAAATAAATAAAAAACTTTAAGCCAAATTCAGGGAACACATAGTATTCATAAAGAGAGAGAAGCAAGGGCCTTCTTGTACCCTATCCTATTCCAACCATATTTTGAGTAATATGTTAAATTCTAGGTAACACTTTTTAGAAGGAACATTGACAGGGTAGAGAGGCTCCACAGGAGAATAACCAACATGGTAAAGGAAGACTATGCCACACAATGACTTATTGAAATAAAATAATAATAATAATATTAAACTGAGAATGTTTGGCCAGGAAAACAGAAAATCTAGACAGATGGGATTATAAATAGCTGCCTTTAAGTTTTGAAAGGGTTATCATATGAAGGAAATCAAGTCAAGTCAAGAAGCATTGCTTAAGTACTTACTATGAGCCACGCACCTTGCTAAACACTGGAGATACAAAGAAAGGTGACAAAATAGTCCCTGACCTTAAGGAGCTCACATTCTAAACAGAGAAAACAATATGCAAACAACTATGTACAAACAGGGGCAGCTAGGTGGCACCATAATGCACACAGTACAGAGCAGGGAATCGGGAAGACTCATCTTCCTGAGTTCAAATCTGGCCTCAGACACTTACTATCTCTGTGACCTTGGGCAAATTACTTAACTCTGTTTGCCTCAGTTTCCTCATCTGTAAAATGAACTGGAGAAGGAAATAGCAAACCACTCTACCATCTTCGTCAGGAAAACCCCAAATGGGATCATGAAAAATCGTATATGACTGAAATGACTGAACAACAAACAAGTACAAATAAGATATATATATGTGTGTGTGTGTGTGTGTGTGTGTGTGTATACATATATAGGATAAATTGCAGATAAACTCAAAGGGAAGGCATGAAGATTAAGGAAGACTGGGATGACACATCTGCTTGATCTAGAAGCCAGAACTTGGAGAAATGTATAGAAGTTACAAAGACGCAGATTTTGGCCTCTTTAGTATATGATAGTAAGGAAAAACTTCTTAACAATTAGAACTGCTTAAAAGTGAAATGTACTACTTGAGTAGGTAGTGTCTACCACATCAGTTGAGGTCTTCCAGCAGAGGCCAGAGGACCAATTGTTAGGGATACTGTAGAGAGCATTCCTGTTTAGATAAGGGTTGAATTACAAAACTGCTGAGGTCCCTTGTAGCTTTGAGAGTCGTGATTCTAGATTTTGTCTGTTACTATACTTAATCTCTTCAAACCACAGTTTCCTCATGTAGTCCCTCCTCATCTCTGCCTCACAGAGTCATTTCAAGAATCCCAAGTACTACCTTGTACATAAATCCTTTCTTGATCTCTACTACTGCTAGTTCGCTCCCTTCCTAACTACCTTGTATCATTTATTCTCTCAGTCTCTCTCTCTCGGTCTCTCTCTCTACCTCTTTCTCTCTTTCTCTCTCTGCCTCTCTCTCTCTCTTTTTCTACATACATATGAATGTATATGTGTGTATATATGTACACATATGTATGTACACATATACACACATACATATATACACACATATATGCATAGGCTTATTGTGTACTTCTTGTCTTCATCATTAGAATGTAAGGTCCTTGAGAGCAGGGATTGTTTTATTCTCCTATTTGTATCCCCAGCATCTAGCTCTGTGTATGGACCTTAGCAGGAGCTTAAAAAATGCCCCATCCACTGGCTGAGTGTTTGAGCTACAAAGATAATAAAACTTGCACTACCTAACCCACAGGTTTATTTTGAGGATAAGAGTATATAATGTATATGATAGCATTGTCCTAGACAAGAGATAAAACTATGAGCCCTCCCTATGTTACTGTGGTAGACATTTGAATTCTATTTGTGAATCATGTGGTGGTGTTTGGGTTTTTTTCATTTAGTTTGAGGATACTCCCCTAGGGAAGGCATCTTCTCTACCTAGCTGAGGGTAAGGAGAGATGCTTAGTCTCTCTTGGGCTTCACCTGTGTCTATCAGCTAAATTCAGCCAATAGAATGAAATCTTAAGATCATAGAGTTAGAGCTGAAAGAGACCAAAAAGGTTATGGAGTCCAACCCTCTTCGTTTAGAGATGAATAAACTAAGAGTCAAAGAGGTTATGTAACTTGCCTAAGTCACACATGCTGTAAGAAACAAAGCAAGAATTCAAACTCAGATCCTCTCACTCCCAAACCAGTACTCTTTCCAATGGACCATGCTAAGGATAAGTCAGGCTTACTTGTGAGTCCAGGTTCAATTCTAGAGAACACGTTGGCTTGGAACAAAGAGCCATAGAGAGAAGATGAGAAGGGACACGTGTCAAGGTTGGGGTGGAGTCAGGAAGAGGCAGGAATAACGACCTGAGCCTTAAGATCAGGGTCCCTGGTGATGTAGGTAGAAGAGCATTTTCATAAAGGATTGACTCAGTCTGTTCCTCACACAAAGACACTCCATCTCCCAACTCAAGGCACTTTCATTGGATGGAATGCCTGGAATGCTTTCCCTCTTTATTTCAGTTTTCTGGCTTGCCTAGCTTCCTTCAAGTCCCAGCAGGAATCCTGCTCCTACCCTCCTTAATTCTAGTGCCTTCTCTCTTTTGATTATTTCCAGTTTATCATGCATGTAGCTTGTTTGTACAGAGTTGTTTTCACATTGTCTCCCTCCATTATATTGTGAGATCTTTGAGAGTGGGGACTAATTTTTTTCTTTTCTTGTATCCCCAGCACTTGGCACATAGTAGGTACTTAATACATGCTTATTGATTGATTGATTCAGAACATTGACAGTCCTCTGAATCTAGAGCCAAGTAATTCTCCTGAACTAGTTACCTCCCTGGCAGCCACAGGCTGGAGTCGTTGAAGAATACAGGAGGATGTCCTGGGAGAGTGTCCTGGAAGTCTGTACAGAACCTTTCACAGTGACAAGTGTATTTCTTTATTTGTAAAAGGGTCTTCTGCACCCCAACCCCAATTAATAGAAAGAACAAGATACTAGCTCTATGCATTGATATCTTTAGCAGGTGAGAAGTCTTTACTGAGTTACAGAATCAATCAATCAAAGATATTATATAGGTGTGAACAATTCCTAAGCACCTCTTTTGGATCAAAGACATAAAGGAAGTGCTAATAATACAGTTAATCAAGTTGGGAAAAGACAGAAGTACTTCAGCCATTAGATACATTCAGATGATGAGTGTATTGGGATTAGTTGGAAGAATTAAACACATCTCTGGACTTCATGTACACCAGAGAAGGAGATTTTATCAACTATTTTGAGAGGTCAGTTAAGCTTTGGGAGCACATTTAGTAGTCATACCCTAAAGCAGGAATGGGGAACCTTAGACACTGAATCCGATTCAGTCAAAGGGCTGCACTTGAAGACCTAGAGGGCCACTTGTGGCCTCAAGGCTAAGGCCACAGGTTCCCCACCCCTGCCCTAAAGGAATCTGGAAAAGGTATAAGTTTCCTTTCTCCTTGCTCCTTGGCCAGAAAATTTTGTGACTTCCAAAGGTCAGAGGATTTAGACTTCCCTTTAATGATTGTAGCAATGTCTGCAGAGCAGTAGTGGCTGACAGCACCGTCTGCATCAGCAGCTAAGGACAAACTATACGTACTGAAGACAGGTCTCTATAAGGGCACTGACTCTGGGAGTGTAGAAGGGAGCTATACCCATACCTCAGAGGAACTGAATGAGAACTTCAAGTAAGGAAAAAGAATTTCTAACCTACCTGGAACTCAGAGTTAACCACTTTGCCACATGTGCTCTTGAAACTTAAGTCAACTTTCCCCCTGGACTCTGTATATATTTGTGGGAATATGTGTTCCAGACTTTCAGGAGGAACATCTTGTACAAGTTTTTCTTACCATGTCATCTCAACAAATACTCCTTTTCTAAAAGCTAATTCAGTCTGGATGGCTGCTAATCAACAGAGGACCATACCAGATAGGAGTATTAGAAAACTCAAACCCTCAGGGTTACCCCCTAGAACTCTGTTGTATGGAACACAAAATGTTCTATGGGAACTCAACCTTCCAGTGCTTGTGGGAATTGGAAGACGGACCTCAGAGAGGGTGCTACACACTCATAAAATTTTTAAGTTGATAAAGACTTTTGTGATCAACTAGTCCAATCTCCTCAATTTACAAAAAAGTAAACTGAGGCCCAGTGAGGTTAAGCAAGTTGCCCAAAGTTAAAAAGTATTTAGGGGTAGAGGACAGGTAGACTAGATCTTATAAATCCTATTCCAGTGCTTTTTTCCCTCCTCCATCACACTGCTTCTAATAATTGTTGTGTGAAGATGATGGCGTTATGTCCCTATGGTAGTCACATTACCAGCCATATCAGAGTACCTCATTTTGGCAGGAGTGGTAAGGAAAGGAGCTGCAGTAACACAAATATTACTTTCACTGTTATGGCAATATAGAAGAGAAAATATTTTCAGATCTGACTTCTGGACATAAGAAAGCTTCCTAAACTGGAATGCTATTGACTCTATATGGATTCATACTCTAATAAATGTAACCAATATGTTCCTGTGACTCACTGGGAACAGGGATGTGTCTTTTTCTCCTCTGTCTGACATTTTTTGTTTGTTTTTCATGGATCCTTTCTCCTAAAATCTGCATATGCATTGATAATTAACTGCAGCATTTTAGAATTTCAGTCACAAAATTAATAATTTGATTGGTTATTCAACATCTTGAGCACCCTCACAACAGGCAATCAATCGAGGCAAGAAAGTGAAAACTACTCGATATGCAATCTGGAGATTTATTTTTCCTCTCCTTCCCACAAATGAGCTCCTCTCCAGTGGCCAGATACCACAGTGAGAAGGGGAGATGTTTTTCTTTCTTGCTACATCAAGAAAATCCCTGAAAGATCCAGAGGAGACAAGGGGCACCCTTGAGTGTTGCCTTCCTAAAGAAGGGGCTCTGACATTGCACATTCTGTTTTAGCATCTCATCAGAAGATCAGGAGAGATTTCATGCTGAAAATTTTTGTAAAATAAGATGAGAGATGGAGAAAATACTTGAATTTTTGAGACCAAAAATATTCAGACAGCTGAAAGTGACAAAAGCTTTGACAGAAGAGAGTGTTTAAAAAGGACTAGGGCTGCCTGTTTTTACAATCAAACCCAGGTTTTACCTGACCAAAATAGGGCTGAAAACCACAGAACAGACTTTATGGGCCCTTTGAGAATCAAACTACAGTACTGCTTGCAACCCAGAGCTTTTATAGAATCTCATAATGCCAGAAGACACAAGAAAGATTAAATCTTTCTCCCTACATATATGCAAACAATATAAAATAAACTAAAAGTGCAATAAATGTACATATTAGATATATTTGCCTTATATGCATAAACAGGAGATTCTAAATTCTAATCATAACCCAGCAGGATTCCAGGCTCCTGAAGGTTCTCCATAAAAGAAGAAACTTGGCAATTAGCACCCACTTACTATTTTCACTTTGAAGGTAGATAAGTAACAAACAGAAATTGGGTTTATTCATTTGGATTCAACTCCAGGAAAATCTCAAGTGATGCCTCCTTATGAATCTGACCTGAGGCTGCTCACTGGAGGGGACTGAAATTTCATCTGACAGAATAATGTGCTTTAACTGTAAAAGGCCTTAAAAGAGGGACTCCTAAACTGAATAGCAATTGGGCCACTCAGGAGCAATGGACAACATTCTATACCAAAAAAAAAAATGGGAAAAAAAAGTTTTAGATCAGTGGTAACATTTGAGTGTAGAGATAGATCATCTGTGGAATAAGATTATCTGAAAATACTATGGACAGCCAGGGAGGATCATTGATTTAGACCTGAAAGAGGGGTTCTTAACCTGTGCTGTGTGGGATTTGGGGAAATAGTCTAATAATTTTATTTCTATATAATTGCTTTTCTTTTTAATCCTATACTTTTTTAATATATATTTTAGCCTTTAAGAACATTATTTGGATAACAGGTCCATAGGCTTCACTAGACTGCCAAAAAGGTAAGATTACCAGCTCCTAACCTAGTACAGTCCTCTTATTTGAGGAAGAAATGAATACCTAAAAATTTGAAGGAATTTACCCAAGGTAACACCTATAGCAAGTTTGAACCTAGGTTCAACATTGGTTTGAACCAAGGCCCTCTAATCCAATATTCTTTCCACTCATCCACCTTGAAAAGCTGAACATTTCTACAGGCACAAGACATAGAGACCTCAATTGAAACTATTCTTTAACAATTGAAAAAAGAGTTTGGCCCATAATGCCTGGCTATGATGCAGATTGCTGGGAAGCTACAGTAGTATTTGTCACCCTTCTGATCTGTTAAGCAAAAAAATGTTTCCTCCTGATTTCTTAGTCAGTTTCACACAGGCCCTCCATCAAAATATCTCTCTTCACCAGTGCAGAACAGGCATTCTGAATCATCAGTGCCTCAGGCTAACTTAACAACTTTTTTTTTTTCATTTTCAGATTAACCCCAATCTTAGACATGTGTGGAAGAAGGGGGGGTGGGGGGGGGCGGGAACTATCCCTGCAACTGCCACCAGAATATGAAGGAATACGTGATCCTAGTTATCTCCATGTCCCTTAAGTTATACTATGAATTTAATACTCTTACTGCTAGCATGAGCCTGGTGGTTCAATTATTGAGTCACTCTCACAGTTCTGATTCTCAATAGTTAAACTGAACATATTTACTGGTAGACCTGTTGTGCACCCTAGGTGGTAGACCTGTCTTCAAAGGCATAAATGCCCTTTCAAAAATCATGGATAATTAGGAGTATTTATTTTTTAATTTAGTGAACTGGATTTTGGAAAGAGAAACTCTTATTCTAGGTGGGCTTATATATGGGAACATGGCTGTATACATAGAAATTTAAAATGGTGTCAGAGACATGGCTTCCATTTAATTGTTTTCCTAAAGCACAGACCTAGGGTCTGTGAACTTTTTTTTTCATTTTATACATATCTATATCTATCTATCTATCTATATATATATATGTAACTGTATTTTTAATATGATGGGTTTATTTTGTAATCCTATGGATTTTATTTTATTCATTTAAAAACATTATTCTGAGGGAGAGTCAATAGCCTTCATCAGCCTGTCAAAGGGATTCACGATACCAAAAAAAAAAAGATGAAGAATCACAGACACAGAAGGAAAACAAAAAGTTTCTTTAGGAAAACAAGCCACCACAAAGCAGACCCAGATTAGAAGCTGAGTAACAGTGCCCAAAATTGGGTATAATAAACTAGAGATGATGTCCAATGTTCTTTCTATCTTAGACATTCCATGATTCACAATTCCAAGATTTAATGTCTGTGGGAATGCACAATGATTTCTCCAAATTTCATGCCTGATGAAATGACAAGAAAGTCTCCAGGCATTGAGGAGGTTAAAATAATTAAGAATATTTAGAATAAAACAATGTTCCTTTCCTCAAGGAGCTTATTGTCTTGCAGGGTAGGTAAGAGAGAAAAATAACAAGGTAGAATATGAAAATGCATTGAAGAGATATTAGATCAAGAAAGGCTTTACAGAGGAGATGTTTGAACTTGGCTTGAAGGATGTGCAAAAATTGGCCATGGTGAGGGGACAGGGAGGGAGAGGTGGCATGGCAGCAGGGAACATTGATAGCATTTGGTAGCAAGGGAGTGCATTTGACGAATGTTGAGTAGCACAGTTTCACTGTAATATGAAGCACACAGAGGCAGAGGGAGCCTTGCTTCATCAGAGTTTGGACAGAGTTTGATGCTTCATGCTCCACTAGGCTCAGTCCCTAAATTCAATGTTGTTTGTCTGACATTTGAGTAATATCAATTATCAAAAGTGAGCCAACTTAAGAAGTAGGCATAAAGCATTCCCATCTCTTTATTTCTCTTCTCAATATATACAGCCTGGCTTTCAGAAGACATCAAATAGAAGATTTGCTGTCTCCAAGGGGTTAAAAAATAAAAGATTATTTTTGCTTAAGCCATTCCTAAACAGTTTCCCCACTGTGGTCTTTTGCCCCTAGGGCAGAATAGGATTATTCCATGCCATTCAATGAGTAAGAAAGGGAGTTCTTTCCTATTAACACCATAAGGTCACAGATTCATAAGATTTAGAGATGGAAGGAAATAGAGAGATCATTTGATTTAATCCCCTCATTTTATAGAAGGAGAAACTCAGGCCCAAATATCGGAAATGACTTGCCCAGGGCCATAAATCATTAGTGAAGCAAAGGCAAGATTCAGATCAAGGTCCACTTCCAATCCCTTTTCCTCTGTTCAACAAGCTAAGAAACACTGTCTTAGTAACTCCCTTAGTTAGCCTAGTGTTAAGTGCAAAACTGCTTTTGAAAGACACATAGCAGGTACATCATAAGTATTTGTTGAATTGAATCAAACTGAAAGAGCCTTATTGATACCAAAGACACATTGGCTGAGCCCTGGGCAGTTAGGTGTTATAGTGGATAGTGGATTGGGCCTGGAGTTAGGAAGAGCTGAGTTCAAGTCTGGCCTCAGACATTTACTAGTTGTGTGATCCTAAGCAAATCACTTAAACTGTTATCTTCCTCAGTTTCCCCATCTGTAAAATAAGGATAATAATAGCACCTACTTCCAGATATTGCTGTGAGGATGAAATGAGATAATATTTGTAAAGAAGACAGCATATAGTAGGCACTTAACAAATGCTTGTTCCCTTCTCTTTCTGTCTAGGCATTGACCTACTGTTGTAGAGTCAAGTATGCCCACTGCATTTACTATGAAGCTGAAATTTTTTCTCTCACTCTATTTATAGAGGGCTCCTCTGAATTTGTTGCTTGGGTGCTGCTGCTGGCTGCAAATCTTGCAGTAAAACCAAGCAACTCCAGAGCCTGAGGGCGGTGTTGCATTTTTATTTGTGCTCTGGATTCAGCATATGGCCTGGCTTCAGCTGCTTTCAGCTCTCTTGAAAGAGAGGAAACTTGTTGTCTGGGGACTTGGTTTTAATTTTCTCTTTTCTTTGTTCTTGGGCACACTGTAGAAGGCTCCATTATTCCAAGGAAATATTGTACATTTCCATCACCTTCCTTCTCTCCCCCTTTCCTCTTTAATAATGCAAGGAAAATAACTTTTTAAAAAAACACACACATATGTATGTGTACATACATATATATGCATATATGTCTGTATATATATTTGCATCCAGAGGTTTAGTAACTCTTAATGTCAAATAATCTCTCCCAGGAGTTATTTTGAATGATTGAAAGACAAAATGCTTGGATTCCCTTTCTGACCCTACAATGGAGTCCGTGTATGTGCATGTTTGTGTGCATACATGCATGTTTGTTTGCATGTATATATGTAGAGAGACAGAGAGACAGATAATAGATAGATAGATAGATAATAGATAGATGATTATTTTTCAGTAGTATATTAAGAAGAGGTTTTCTAAACCAATGTATCTCTGAGACAACATAAGAATGCAAAATAAGAGATCATTCTACAGCAAATTTAATGCCTTTGGTCAATCACTAAATAACTAAGACAAGAACCCCACCCAACCAAATGTTATAAAATCTTGAAACCCACAACAGAAATCAGAAAAATGGCAAAGGGGGCAAGAAAGAAACATTTAAACTTAATCACTGTGGGGTTTTTTTTCCCCCCAGATTTAAAATACTTTGCCAAACCTGGTAACTTACACTTTAGTAACAATGATTGACAGCCAAGGAATATATCTATCTCAGTTTTATTTTTCCCTTGGGGAAGGCACTTGAGTTCCCAATTGTTTTAAATTGCAGAAGCCAGTAATTGTCTTCGAGAGTTAGGAGAAATGGCTTATTCCTAGCCAGAATCTATTCCTGGAGGGAATTCGGAATCTATCCTAAATTATTAAGGTCACCAAGTCCATACTAGGAGTGGTAACCTGCCATGGTTACCAGACATCACAGCATTAAAAGGAGGACAGCAAAGGTGGGAATCAAGGACATGAGGACAGATTTATTATATTATTATCATAGCAAAAAAAGTCATTAAACCGATCAATGAAAAAGGCAGAGAACCAACAAAAATACACTTGCAAACAAAATTGTTATTTGTGAAACTGAGCACCATAAAATTGAAAATAATTTAGCATTAATGTTTTTAAAGCCTTAAATAAAATACTGGGCAATGTCAAATATATTTTAAATGCAGACTAGACTAGAGGAAGTCTTTATTATTATATGACATATACTGATATATCTGTTTACTTAAAAAAATCCAAGTGTGACTAACTGTGAAAATTGCATCAAGGACACTAACTGAATAACCAACTGTAAATCATTTTGAAGACCCCTCTGGAGATCTGTGCTTTGTTTGCTTTGGGAAAACCACAGACATGATTTGGGAATAAAGTGCAAAATCACTGGCATCATTTTTAGGTGCTAACAGACTGTTTGGAGTACTGTATCCTTGTAGAGACTGGATTTCAGTATTAGAACTTTCACATTTTATTTACATCACACTGGAAAAGACCAGAGCATAAGTTTTGCTGGTTAACACACAGCACAAGGCAAACAGCATTGTGTATTTGAAATTCTACCAATATCAGTAACAGAAACCATGTGTGAAGTTTGGCATATGGAAGTTGCTCTTAGTCTATTATCTAACTGAATTTTTTTCCCCATTTTTTAGAATGTCCTCACACCAGGAAATCAGAGGGGGTGGGGAATATGTTTCCCAACCTTTCCTCCACCTCCTCCCATTCATACCATTTTATATTATATAACAGTGGGATGTTGATGAGCATAATAATAATAACAAACATTTATACATATTTTAAGATTTTCAAAGCACTTTGCACAACTTATTTGAGTCTCACTGCAATTCTGTGAGGTGAGTGCTCTTATTATCTCCATTTTACAGATGAGGGAACAGAGATGGAGAAGGAGGTTAAGTGCCTGGCCCAGGGTCACATAGCCTGTGAATCAGGTTCAAACTCAAATGGTGTGGAGGATGTTAATGATTTTTTTAAATTAACAGACTCTAGACTTGTAGAGGAAAAGTGGGGAGGGGTGAAGTGAGTAGGAGTATTTTTTTTTTAATGATAATTAGTGGAAGGCTTAGGTCAGTTTCTTCAGTGGTTAAGTGAAAGGGTGGGTTGAACTTTTACCTTGGAGGGATGATCTGAATCTTTCAGGTTCCCCAAGCCCATCCCACCCTGTTCCTCCAAGATGGTGTTTGGGGGTACTCTTCACTTTGTTTAGTATATTTGCTAGGATAGACCAGGTGGCCAGAAGAAAGAGAATCACTTCAGCAATTATCAGGCATATTCTTCATTCAGTCAATCAATAAGCATTTATTAAGCACTTACCAAGAGCCCCACCCTATGCAAAGTGTTGAGGAGTGAAACTGTCCCTGCCTTCAAGGAGTTTACATTCTAATAAAAGAGACTACAGGTACAAATCACTCAATACAGTTGTTAAACTGTAGTTGCCGCTAAACATCTCTCTTACAGTTTTATATTTTATGGCTGAGAGTTTTCATTTAATAACAAAAGGTCTGGAGGGAGTTGACAATTAACTTCTTTTAAGATAAAAGGGTGGCTTTCATTACTTACGCTCAGGTATTTCTTGATATTGCCATTTACCATGCAGGTAAAAGTTCTCTCCGTATGAATGGGCCTATTAAAAAAAAAATACAGAAAAAGGTGAGGACATGCTTTGGGCCGTCCACATCATGACCACAAAGGAAAGGTGACCTCTTTCTGCTGGGCCGGAAAATAGTTTGAGTTCAACAAAGCATCCCACTTATTGGGGTCTGATCTAGGCAACGTTGAAAACCCAGTGCCTGCCCCATCCCCCAATTCAGTCCAATCTGAAAGATTGCTACCTCCTCGAATTCCCAACGTTACTCTGAGTGTCATCCTGGTCCCGAAGCCCTTTTTTCTTCTCTTGGCCTCGGGCACAACAAAAACCCTGTCAACTTCTCCACTTGGGATCATCGGACTTTGCTCTTTCTAGGGTCTCAGGCTGGAAGGAGATGGGGACTGAGTTGTGTTTCTGAGAGACTCTCAGAAGCATTCACTGAATCATCTTGTCAATTATCATTTGATTGGGGGAGGAGGGGAAAACTCTTTCCCCCTATTAGCCCCTTTCATTCTCTCACCTCCCCAAAATTTGCAGCCCGTTTATGGCTCGGTGTCTGGAGCGCAGAGGGTGGGGTATGTGGAGTGTGGGGGATGGATGGAGGAGCTCTCGCTAGCGCTGCCTGTGGTCAAATCTGTTTTCAGTCCCATCTCCAGCGCGCACACACAGACACACACACACACACACACAGACACACACACACACACACACAGACACAGACACAGACACATACACACACACACACACACACACACACCCGCACTCTCGCTCTAGCTCTCTTCTTCTCTCCCTCTCTCCCTCTCATTCCCTGTCTCCTTCTCCTTTTTTTTTTTTTTTTTGGTACCATAGAGTTGCACTGAAAACAGAAGATAGAGGGAGTCTCGGAGCTCGCCATCTCCAGCGATCTCTACATTGGGAAAAAACATGGAGTCAGCTCCCGCAGCCCCCGACCCAGCCGCCAGTGAGCCGGGCAGCAGCGGCTCCGAAGCGGCCGCCGGCTCCAGGGAGACCCCGCTGAACCAGGAATCCGCCCGGAAAAGCGAGCCGCCGGCTCCAGTGCGCAGACAGAGCTATTCCAGCACCAGCAGAGGTAGGGAGGCTGGAGAGAGGGGGCTAAGGGGGGGTGGGAGAAGAGTGAGGGGTGATGGGGGGAGGACAGCAGAGGGATGGCCCAGGAGGCCGGGGGCATGGGCTAGGGGGAAGGTCGGGCTGCAGGGCACAGGCAGCCCGGGCGCTGGCAGCAGTACTCCGACGTCGGGGCACCCCACTGCCCGCCCCCCCCGGCGCCCCCCACAAATGTTGCAAACTTTTGCAGCACGTTCCCCCGTTGCAGGAGGAGGTGGGCAGCTGAGGAGTGGGGAGCGGCAGGGTTGACAGGAGCAGGCTATCCCAGGGTTTATATATGTATGTATATATGTGTGTATGTATGTATTATTTCTGCAAAGAGAAGGAAAACTGCGTTGCCGAAATTAAATACGTTACCAAAAAAAATTTTTTTGAAGAGGAGTGTGGGGACCGGGGACCGAAAGAAACTTTTAAAGTGGCAGTGTCCTTTTTAAAAAGAAAAAAAATATTGTCACCCCGGTTCCCTCCCCTTTACCTCCTTGTTTCTTCTTGACAAGTTTTTATCTCCCCAGGCTATGTGTGTTGGGGTTTCTTTGGTGGGGGGTAAGGGGGCGGAGTCAATGATCCGTGAAGTCTGGGGGCTGGGGAGATTGCCGAGGTCTGAGTGCGTGTCTTCACTTTGAGACGCTTGTCAGTGGTTTTTTTTTTTTTTTTTAACTTCGGGGATGGCGTTTATGTATATGTATGAGTGTGTGTTGGGGGGTGCGTGTGTGAGAGGAGGGTAGGAGATAGCACCAGAAACATTCCCACAAATTTGTTGAGCAGACAACTGCCATAGTGGATACGCAAGTTTAAAGAACCAGGGTAGCCCAACTCCCCCGCCCCGGGATGGAGTGCGTGTGCGTTTGTGTGTGCGCACGTTTATGTGTGTATGTGTGAGTGAGTGTGTATGAGTGAGAGTGTGAGTCCCTCTTTTTAGGAGATGGCATTAAAAAAAAAATCCAATGTTAAGAAAGGGGGAGAGGGGAAGAGAAAGCCAAACTTATTTCTGCTTAGAAAATTGTCTCCCTCCTCGCGGTTCATGGAGTGTTTCCGCCAGAGCCTGGGGATGGTCAGTGTAAGTTGAAAGCTGGTTGGATGTTGAGATCAACACTCCCACAACACCCCCCCCCCAGATCAGGGTGCTTCTTGAATTTTATTTTGATGTTCTCGGGGAGACCCGTCAACCCCCTCCTCTGCGACTCCTCCACCCCCTATCCCCCCAAGGTTGCCAAGTGGAATGGAGAGGGGCTAGGGGAGCGCACTCTCCTCCCTCTGCCGGGGAGACGGGTAGCCAAACCTGGCTGCTGGTGTGTTGTACTTGGGCGGCGGATTGGGGGGGGGTGGGGTGGTAGTGGTGGATTAGGGAATGTATTTATCTGAATGTGCCTAGAGTTTGCAAAGAAGAGAGGGAAGCTGCGGTTTTAATTACTGTCGTAAATAATTGATAAATCACGCCTGTCATTCAGGAGGAAGCGAGCTTGCGTGGGGGGGTGGGGGCCTTCAACCCCCCCCGGGGCTTGGGCGCCAGAATCCTGCAGCGGCCCTGATCCTGCACCCCGTGGTCCCTTTTCCCAGTCCCTGTCCGGGATCAGGAAGAGCCCACAGAGGGGGCCAGGATGCGTCCCCACCCCCTTTGCTCTCTATTTTAGTTGGTGGGAGAAATATGGCTGATCATGTGTTGGCTGTTTTACAGTATCCCACCCCACCCCCCCCCCCCCCCCCCTTTGCCCCCCCCCCCCCCCCGGCCAGGCGTCTTCCCATTCACGGAATCCAAGTACAGTAAAAGCCATCAAGATGACACAGGCGAAAAAAACATTTAATTAAAGGCGATTTCCGAAGAGTGACCGCGTGGAACAACAGCAGCTTGGGTGGGGAGGGGGACAGTCCGGGGAGGAGGGTTTTCTGGGAGTGGGGGTGTTAGGGATCGGAGCCTGGGGGCTCATGCCAGCCGCTGGGTGAGTTTGAGTGCAGAAGGCTTTTGGCTGCAAAGAGTATATTTAGACCCTGAGACGGTGGATTTGGAATGCGAGCCGGTTATGTAACAGGGTTAATCAGAAACACTGGAGAAAATTCCCTTCATGTGTTTCGGAGACTTTTTTTTTTTTTTTTGGAAGAAGCACTAGCAGTGATAGTATTTAGAAAGCTCTGATACTTTCGGGCCCTGAACTAGCCCCCGCCCCTTTCCTCTTTCCCCTCTCCTTGGCTCTCCCCTCCCCACTCCCAACCCCCTTTGCTGCTAGCATCTTCAGGTGTCATCCTCGCCAGAAGGTGTTCTTGCAGGAGGAGGATGGGGTGGCAGGCAGCAGAACTGACTAGCAATTGGGTAACTTGCTGTTCTTGCAAATTACATAACGCCCGGGCAGTTGGCCCCCTCTTGCACTGCTAAAAGAGACCAGGGGCCGAGCTGTCCCCAGAATCATAGGGCTGAGGCAGCAGTTGGGTTTTGACACTGCTAACCTGCTGACCCACATCCCCCCAGGATCTTCTGCCCCCCTCCTTCTCCAATCTCTAATCTTTAATAATGGTGTTTAATGAAGGGGAGGAAAGAAAGTAGGGGTTTTTTTTGGTTGTCTTTTTTTTTTTTTTAAACCAAAACATCCAACTCACATACTGCACGCAGGCTCTAGGTTATATAACAGTCTGAATGGAAAAAGGAAGGTCAGAGATGGAGGCATCCTTGTAGCTAACACAGCAGTAGTAAAAGCTTCCAGAAATTGTGTGCATTTGCAGACTTTAACCTCAGATGGAGCCTGTACTTCTCAGGGGTACTAATCTTTCTAGTATGTATGTGTGAGTGTGTGTGTGTGAGAGAGAGAGGGAGAGAGAGAGAGAGAGAGAGAGAGAGAGAGAGAGAGAGCATGTTTGCCTGGTGGAGGAGAGTGATTTGAAAATGGGAAATGTTTGGGTTTTCAGATGATGTAATGGAGTTGGCAGAATATTCAAGTCTGCTCTCTGAGTGTAAGCAGTAAGAAAATTGGAGCTGGCATTCACTATTAATGTTGCATTAATTAAAATATCGAAAAGAAATTAACCTACATACTAGGTGATTATGCCTTTTTAATACTTAAAACATAAAGACTCATAACTCTACAGCAAAAGCAAACATGACCACTTTATTGTAATTAACATTTTTAGCTTCATTGAGAGGAGATTTTGGCATTGGGTGAGACAGGATCCTTTGTGATTAGGAAGTTATGTTGTTACTGTTGTGGGTTGTTTTTTTTTTTTTTTTTTCCCAAAGTAAATTTTGAGGCAGGCCACATCTGGAATCCAAGAAGGATGTGGAATTAAATCCTAATGACATTGAGGTGACCTTATGGGACATTACCAAGCATGGATTCAAGTAGAGAACAGTAATTGAATGTTGTTAAATTCCTAAGCCTCTGTGAATGAGTGAGGGTGGGCTGTGTACCATATTTCCTAAGCTTGAAGAGCCAATGTTAGAATTTTTTTTTAACCTGAAAGAAGTGTACCTACCTCTGTACCTCTCCCCTCCCCTCCCCATACACACAAAAGTGCACAGAATACTAATGATTGTATTGAAACTATTCAGTTTTCTAGGTGGTGTTAATCATGGCTGGTGTGATACTGCCCCATCTTAAAAGTACAGTGAAATTAGGAAAAAAAAAAAGAGAGAGAGAAGGCAAAACGGGAAGCAGGAATGCAGCAGAAAAACCACAGTGAATCTTTAATTTAACAAGGCTTTCAGTGACTTCAGGGAGCTATGAGCATTGTGACATAACTGCTGTTAAAACCCTTTTTCAGGATCTCATTATTATATGCATGCCAGAAGCCTACATATTTTATTTCACTAAAGTTATCCTCACAGGACTATATACAGTGCAGTCAGTTTACAACATACAGACTGATGGTTGAAGGCTTTTAGGGCAGGCCTACCCAAGGGAAAAAATGAAACTGAGAGATGGAATTAACACTCAAAAGCCTGGCTAGATAAGGCTTAACCCACCCAGAGTTGAGTTTAAATGGACTTAAAGTCAGTTAAGCAGGCCTGTAGGACATTTGCAGGCTAGTGGACCTCTAGAAAACCATAATGAAATCTACAGAAGGTCTTTGACTTTGAATGTACTTCTCCCTCCTTACTTCCCCCCCCATACCCCACCCCCACTCCAGTAAGTTATTGGAACTCTTTCTAAAGCTGATTCTCAGATCAGTGTTTCCCCCATGTGGACCTGATTCTCCATAGTAAACAAATAATGACCGCCATGGATTGAGAGGATTCAAATCCCTTATCAGAGGGATAAAATAATTATTTTTTAAACCAAGCAACTTTAATTTTCCAGTAAATTGCTCTTAAAAACATTTATAATTATACCCTTTAAAATGTAATAGAATAATTTTAGAAATGTATTGGATGATAGTTATGATAACATTTTCTAATGCTTCTCCCATTATTTCTGAAAAGAACTGAATTATTAATACAAAAACTAGGTTTCTGCTGGCTAAATACATTCACCTCGGGCTCTTTTTACATGCATCACCTGCTGCAATTTTCCAAATTCTACTGGTACCATGAAGGATTCTTGGCATTAGAATATTTCTGTCTTTCTGAAACTGAACTTGGGCCTTCTTTGAAGTCTCCTCAGAGCAGTATTGTAAGGTAACAGGGACAGGTAGGTCCTTTCAGGAAGCAGAAGGGATGTAGATATTCACAACGTATTCCTCTGTTAAGCTTTATACCAGACTTCTAAAGTTTCAAGTGGAGAGACATAGAATTTTAATTTCAGTAGTCACACTACAGGATGGAAATATACCAAAGTTCTTTGGTGACACCTGGAAGCAAAGAGTATGGTGCCCTGCATGCAGAGGTCTTTGAAAGGAGGGAAGTGTCAAACCAGTAGTTTGTTCCCTGCAAGTAACTAGTACTTCTCCTTTTGTTACTTTTCGAAGATCATAGATCATATATTTCAAGCTGAAAGCAGTCTTAGAGGTCATCAATAAAACTGAGGCTTGGAGTGATTAAGTGACTTGTTCAGAGTCACTCGATTAGTAAGTATCAGAAGCAGGATTTGAATTCAGAACTACCAGACTCCAATTTAGCACTCTACCCAATAAGTAATCCAGCTATGTTTCCTCATTCCCTTGTTTTTCCTACTCTGAAACTCCTTGATGTGATATCTGAGGGAATAGATGGGATATATTCGTTTGGGAAATAAAGATACCATTGGTGTGAATCTATGTCTGTCTGACGGAGTACTCAAGCCACCTACCTCCCCATGTATCTGGCTGTTCTGATAAATTTTGCTGCTTTGTCGACTTCAAACATTTATTTTTGTAACATATAAAAACAAAACACAGCCTTCATTTCAGGCTCCTGGAAGAGAGTGATGATACTGAAAGTCCTCATCATGGCTGACATCCTGCAGCTGTGGTTCTCCAAGAGGCCCAGAGACCCTTTCAGGTGGTCCAGGAGGTCAAAACTAATTGCATGATAATGTTAAGATGTCTTGGTGTCTGTATTCAATTTTATGTTCAGTTCCAAATTTTCTCCCTCTCCCTTCCCCTCCTCCACTCATTGAGAAGGCAAAAAAGGAAAATTATTGCAAGTGTATATAGACATGCAAAACACATTTCCATAGATGTTTTAATTTCTAATATGTAAATATCAATAGCTGTAACCTGCATAAACAAAGTTCTTTGGGCAGGATCTTTTAAGAGTGTAAAGAAGTCCTAAGTCTAGTCAATCAGCTAATAAGCATATATTAAGCACTTACTATGTGCCAGGTACTGTGCTAAGCACTGGTAATAGAAATATAAGCTGAAGGACAGTCCTTGCCTTCAAGAAACTCACATTACAGTGGGGGAAATCAAGTAAAAGGAAGCTGAAAGGGGATGGGAGGGAGATGATGAAGGTACCTGAAACGTAGAGAGGGATGAGAGTGCAGCCTGGAGAGAAACGATGACAAGGCTAGCCTGGGCACCATTTTAAAAATGGTGGATCTAGGAGGAACCATCCAGTCAGAGGGAGCAGCCCTCTGGTGGGGGTGAGGGTGGGGGTGGGAGTCAGGTAGGGAGGTATGAGGTGAGGTTACTTAAATTGTGTGAATTCCAGGACTGGAGTGAGCTTCCAAGATAAAGAGGTTTCTGAGGTATGATAAAGTCCAAAGTGCAGCCTGGAGAAGACCAAAAAGTTTGAGTTACAGTGAGTTGCATGTAATCTACAAGAAATTAATTTGTTGCCTTCTAAAGCCATAGGTCAATCTTTTAATAAAGACCTTGTGTCTATGGGGCTACTACAAAACTCTCCAAGCTAAATTGGCCCCTTTGGTTCACTCTTTTAGTTGATTCCCCTACACATAACACACCTTCAAAAAACTGAACTATTGTTTGTATCAAGCAGATATGGGCCAATTGGGAATGATTTCATCAAATTGTTAATCTAGAAGATATGATTGATCAGCCAACCATTAGTTTAGATGTAGGAACCAAGCAACATCTGAGTTGCAGGGCATTTCTACCCAGAAAATTATTTTTCCCAAGTGGTTTCATGCTCTGCTAACTCCTTGAAATATTTGCTTTACCATCCCCCAAATAATTAGTTATAACATCAGGCAAAATCTCTCAACATCCTTATCCTGCCCCACCTTCTCACTCTAGATAGCTACTCAGATATTTAGTTACACATCAGTATATTTTTTGATGATGGTGCACATCCATAGGTCAATGAAGAGAAATATATTTGGGTGAGTGAGCTCCAAAAGTTAAGTCAGTAGAGGAGAGAGAGTGAAGGGGGCATCTGTCCAACTTCTGCAAGAGCTTAGTAGTAAAAGCCTCAATAGCAAGATGAGCTCATCTTGACAGGGCCCTCAGTGATTAAGTCAACAGCCATCTAGAATACAGATCTGACTTTATTTTTATAACAGCTATTTATTTTTGGTCATAATGCTGTAGTAAAAGTATACTTTTTGCTTTTAAATTTGGTAAAGAACTCGTAATAGAGGTCAGTTTGAAAATTCACTTTAAATCAGCTTTGAACATAATTTATTAAAATATGTTCTAAGAAATTAGAAACATATACTTTAACTCCAGTCTTTAAAAAAATAATTCTGTCAGTATATATTAATATACTCAAATAGTTGGGGAGAGGTTCTAGTAAACTAATTTTTCTGGATAGCTTAAGATAAAGCAGGAATCTTTTTTTGTTTGAACATTTATTGAAAACATTTTTTAAAGTATATCAGTCTCATTTCCTGCCTTAGCATATAAAGCACAGTCAATATAATTGGATAGGTCATGATTTGACATTGAGTTTCTTTCATTGCTGGAAAGTTGATTATTTCTTTCTTGGAAAAAAGTATCTGTGTCTCTGATATCACTTTGTTCGGTTGGAATATTGCCTCTTTCTCTTCATGGTGACATGCCAAACTTATGATTAATTATTTTCTCCCATTTAATTTAATGTTTTACTGTATAAGAAAACTGGAACTTAAAGAGTGTAGGGTCCTGGTTGTACTTCCTCCTGATCTCTGTGTACTGGTTTCCCTGGCTTCCTTTAAGTCCCAACTAAAATTCCCAATTCTAATCTACAGAAAGCCTTTCCCAACCCCTCTTCATTCTGGTGCCTTCCCTTTCCAAATTATTTCCTATTGATCCTTGTAGATAGCTTGTTTGTACCTATTTATCCCCTTGTCTCCCCCATTAAATTGTGAACTTGAGGGTAGGGACTATTTTTTGTCTCTTTTGATATCCCTGGTACTTAGTACACTGCTTTACCCAATAGTAAGCACTTTATTGACTGACTGATTCTTCTCATAGAATTATAATGAATGCAGGTTCTCTACTTAATACTCAAGCAAGATATTTAACTTATTGGTAAGATGTGTGTTCAGTAAGCTAGTGTACTTGTGATGTGAATTTTCATTTATTGTAGTAGAAATTCTAGTCTATATTCCTTTCTTTTCAAAGAGGCAAGTATTCATAATGGATGTATTTCAAATTCCTAGTGGAACATTTTAAAACCTGAAAATGAGTAAGCTTTATGAAGGAAAAAAAAGTTAGAGATTGTCAGTTGTAAACAATTTCATTCCCTCCTCCAAAAAAAAAAAAGTCTTTCTCAAAGTATAGGGTAGGTTCATTGGACTGACATGGAATGAGCACCTGGAACTTTAAACTCTGGGAAAACTGAATTTTGTTAGAATTGTCCCATTCACCTTCATGATTCTCTGTGGTTATCTTGATAAATCTTTGATGTCACCATCTGTATTATTCACCCCACGCTTCTTGGAGTTCTCTTGTGGTGGTGCAGTTATTTTTGCTTTTGGAGGAAGAAATAAAAGTGATTGTCTAAGAAAAGTTTAGAATTCTGGAGTTTGGCATGATAAGGACTAATATGCCTCATGTAGTTAGAGTTTTCAGCAGCCACAATTTCAGCTTCAAAATTTTCCCCTTAATTTCAGGAAAAATGACAGCAGGATTCCAGGTACCTCGGGTTAATGCTAAAAGGAAGATTTAGTAATAATTCCCTTGTGTTGGTAAGAGAATAAGGATCTTTTTTTTAAAGCAATTCACATCCTTAAATGACATTTTATCATTATACTCTGTCTTATTGCAATGACTTGCATGGCTCATTAGAAAAATGCTATTCAGCAACAGTGAGGTGGAGCCCATTACCAGGCTGCTGTGTCCAAAATTCCCAGTGTCCCAGCCCTGGGAGTTGTAATGTGTCAGATGCTAAAGATCTTCAGCACTCAAGCCATAGTGACCAGTTGGGTATCCTTCAATAGTGACTACTTGCTGCTGAGATCATAGGCTTTCCCCCATCCTGCTGAATATGGGATAGTCCTCTATGTTGTCAGCCAGAGGGTCCTTCATGCTGCCATTGCCTTCTAGAAAGCCCAGTTAGAGAGTTGAGAATAAGGAGCAGAGGTCACAGCTTTATAATTGAGAAGACAGATACCCATAAAGGGCAAGTGACAAGGAAAAGATCGTCTGACTTTTGTCAGTATGCTTTGTCCTGTACCATTATTTATCTCCAACAAATTTCTTTTGACAAATACATTTTGTAAATCTCAAAGTGCTACACGAACATCCTAGTGCAGTGGAAGTGTTGCTTTGGGAGTCAGAGGACTTGGGCTTGAATTCTAGATCTACCATGTACTGCCCATATGACTGTGGGAACCTCACTTAACTGATCTTCTTATCTATAAAATGAAAGTGTTGAATTAGATTAGTCATGTCAAACTCAAATAGAAATGGGGGTTACATAAGGATCCCCGAGGACCACATAATGACTTATTTTTAAGATGTAAAGTGATCTGTTTTATTGTATTTTTATTTATTTTATTTACTATTTCCCAATTACATTTTAATCTGATTTGGGTTGCACTAGGGAATGATGTAGTCCAAAATCCAGCAGTGAGTTTGACACTTCTGGACTAGACATCTTTTAAGGTCCTTTTCAACTTTCAATCTTTGAGCTTTATAATTAGCCATCTGACTCTTCTCATCTTTTTCAATGGAGTTCAGATGGAACTGGTCCTGGGATAAACCACTATCATGCTATTATACTTTATAAGGCAGTAGGGACCCTCTGTACAGGTGGATAAAGCAACTACTTCTTGTAGAAGAATTGAGGTTTTAGCTCACCTTCAGTAGGCTTACTCCAAGTATCTTTAGCAAACTTCATTAGCAAACAAAGTGACAGGGATGATGATTATTTTAAGTTTTTATTTCAAAAGGGCCTCAAATCTTTAAAATGTGTAGTATATATGACTTCACATGTATAACAGGTATCATATTGCTTGCCTTTTCAGTGGGTGGGGGAGGAGCAAGAGGGAGGGAGATAATTTGAAACTCAAAATTTTAAAAATGAATGTTTAAAAAAATTAAAAAATAAAAACACTATGCCAAGGGCTGGGGTGGAGGGCAGCAAGGATTACTGAACAATAGATTACATTTTCAGGGTCCTGGGCATGGACAGGATTTCCTAAGTGATGCTCACCTAAAGTATAGATATTAGGGTACCATCCACAAGAGAAAATGTTCCCTTGCTTTGGAAGATGATTTGGCTGAATAATGATAAAGTTTATAAAAAAAGAAGGTACTGAAGTTGCTGATGGTAAATGATAGGAGGTTTGGAAAGAATTAAACAAAAATGTAAGCAGGTATGCATGGCAAGAAGACATGACAAGAATGTTGTTGTTTGGGTTGGTACTTAATGGAGAAAACTAAGCATTTAACATCTTATTGTTCCCCCACCCACTCAGTGGTTTTTATTTACTTAATTTATAATATTTATTTATTTCAGCATTCTTTTCTTTTTAAATTCTGAGTTCCAAATTTTCTCCCTCTCTCCCCCACCAACCGAGAAAGCAAGCAAAATGTTAATTATATATGTGAAAACATGCAGAACAGATTTCTGTATTAGCTATATCTGAAAAAAAAAAGCATAAAAAAGAGATAGAAGAAATCATACTTCAGTTTGCACTCAGAGTTCCATCAGTTTTTTCTGTGGAGGTGCCATCATGAGTCTTTTGGAATTGTCTTAGATCATTGTATTGATCAGAGTAGTCAAGTTTTTTTCACAGTTGATCATTAGTACAGCATCGCTGTTATCATGGTACAATGATCTCCTGGTTCTTCTCACTTCACTTTGCATCTGTTCACATAGGTATTGCCATTTTTTTCTGAAACTACCCCCTCATCATTTTTATACCACAGTATTATTTCATCACAATCATATGTCATAGCTTGTTCAGTCATTCCGCAATTGATGAGCAGCCCCTCAATTTTTGGCCACCACAAAAAAGGCTGCAATAAATGTTTTTGTACATAAAGGTCCTTTTCCTTCTTCTTTAATCTCTTTGGAGTACAGACCTACTAGTGGTATTGCCGAATCAAAAAGTATGCACAATTTTATAACCCTTTGGGTGTGGTTCTAGATTGTTCTCTAGAGCAGCTGGACCAGTTCACTATTCTACCAACAATTCATTAATATACCTATTTTCCCTCAACCTCTCCAGTGTTTGTCATTTCTGATAGGGGTGGTTCCTCAGAGTTGTTTTAATTTGCCTTTAATCAATAGTGATTTAGGACGTTTTTTCATATAACTAGATATAGCTTTGATTTCTTCTGAAAATTGCCTGTTCATATCCTTTGACCATTTATCAATTGGGGAATGACTCTTATTTTTTATAAATTTGACTCATTCCCTATATATTTGAGAAATGAGTCATTCATCAAATAAACTTGCTGTAAAAAAATTTTTTTTATATTATTTCATTATCTATGGTACGATTTAGCAAAATGTAGTTTCCTTGATTTTATCTTTTAATTAGGCCTACTTTTGCTTTTGCTTTGTTTGAGATCATGATTGCTACCCCTACCTTTTTTTTTTACTTAAGCTGAAGCATAATAGATTCTGTTCCAGCCCTTTATATTAACTCTGTGTATGTTTTTATGTTTCAAGTGTGTTTTTTGTATACAACTTATTGTTGGATTCTGGTTTCTAATCCATTCTGCTATCTGCTTCCATTTTATGGGTTAGCTCATCCCATTCACATTCATAGTTTTGATTATTAACTGTGTATTTCCCTCCATCGTATTTTCTTCTCTTTATCCTTCTCTCTCTCTTTTTATCCTATCCCTCCTCAAAAACCTATTTTGCTTCTGACCACCACCTCCCTTAATCTACCTCTCTTTTGTCATTCCTCCCCCTTCCACCCTCATCTCTTATCCCCTTGCCCTCCTATTTCTCTGTTGCACAAGATGGATTTCTATACCCAACTGAGTGTGTGCTATATATATATTCTTCCCTCTTTGAACTCATTCTGATGAGAGCAAGGTTCAAATATTGCCCTCTACCCTCCCATGTTTCCCTCCACTGTCAAAGCTCTTCCTTACACACCTGTTTTATGTGAGAAATTTTTTCCTATTCTACCTTTCCCTTCCCCATTCTCACAGTGCATCCTTCTTTCTCACACCTTAATTTTGTTTTGTTTTGTTTTGTTTTTATATAATCCCAACCTAATTGACTCACACTTGTGCCCTCTGTCTTTGTAGACACCTTTTAACTGCCCTAATAATGATAAAATCCTTAAGAGTTACATGTATCATATTCCCATTCAGGTATGTTAAACAATTTAACTTTATTAAGACCTTTATGTTTACTCTTTCATGTTTACCTTTTTATGCTTCTCTTGAGTGTTGTATTTCAAAGTCAGACTTTCTATTCAGCTCTGTTCTTTCCATCAGGAATGCTTGGAAGTCCTCTCTTTCATTATATATCCATTTTTCCCATGAAAGATTATACTCAGTTTTCCTGGGTAGGTTATTCTTGGTTGCAAGTCTTAGCTTTTTGCCTTCTAGAATAAATATTCAATCCCTCCATCCCTTTAACATGGAAGCTGCTAAATGTTATGTGATCCTGACTATGGTTGCATGATATTTGAATTGTTTCTTTCTGGCTGCTTGCAATATTTTCTTCTTGACCTAGAAGCTCTGGAATTTAGCTACAATATTTCTGGGATTTTTCATTTTGGGATCTTTTTCAGGAAGTGATCAATGGATTCATTTGATTTCTATTTTACCCTCTGGATCTAAGATATCAGGACAGTTTTCCTTGGTAATTTCTTAAAATGTGATGTCTAGGCTTTTTTTTTTTTAATCATGGTTTTCAGGTAGTCCAATAATTCTTAAATTCTGTCTCCTGGATCTACTTTCCAGATCAGCTATTTTTCCAGTGAGATATTTCACATTTTCTTCTTTTTTTTCCATTCTTTTGACTTTATTTCTTGTTGTTTCTTGAAGTCTCATGGAGTCATTAGTTCTAATTTTTAAGGAGTTGTTGTCTTCAATGAGCTTTTGTGCCTCCTTTTCCATTTGACCAGTTCTGTTTTTTAAGGTGTTATTTTCTTCAGTATTTTTGTGCCTCTTTTGCTAAGCTGCTAATTCTCTATTCCTAAGTTTCTTTCACTGCTCTTATTCTATTTCCCAATTTTTCCTCTACCACTCTTTATCTTTTTCTTTAACTCTTCCAGGAATTCTTGCTGGCCTTGGGTCCAATAAGCATTTTTCTTTGAGGCTTTTACTTGAAGCTGGTTTACATTATTGTCTTCTGAATTTCTGTCTTGATCTTCCCTGCCATCATAATAGTTTTTTTTTTATGATTAAATTCCTTTTTTGTTTGTTTGCTCATTTTCCCAGTCTGTTTCTTTACTTTGAATTTTATGTTGGAGTTGGTCTCTGCTCACCTAGGGGCGGGGAATCACTGTCCCAGACTTCAGGCTTTTTCATGCTACTGTTTTCAGAGGTAACTTTCGGGGTCTGCAAGTTTTTGGTGCTTCCAAAGTAGTTATCCTGGGAGAGTCATGGTCACTGCTCTCTTGATCTATACTCTGTTCTTTCCCCAGGAAGGGTCCTTGCTACCCTACAGTCAAAAGTATTAGTGTTCTTCTTGGTCCTGGAACTGTGACCAGGGCCTCTGCTCTTTTGTGATTCATTACAAGTGCTCCTTTCTACCCTGGAATTGCCACCCAGAACTGATCATGGGCAATAGCATTGCCAATCAGTGCCAGATACAGCCAGTGCCAGCATAGGCTCCCCTATAACCTTTTTTTTTTTGACTGGTTGTTTGATACCATTAATGTCTCTGAGCTGAGAGCTCCTGAACCTGCTGATGCTGTCTTAGGCTGGAAAAAATGTCTCCTTTTGATCTTTTGTTGACTCTGTTGCTCCAAAATTTGATTTGAGGCAGTATTTCAAAGATTGGGAGGGGAATGTTGGGAAGGTTCAACTGGGACCCAGCTTATATTCTGCCACTTGGCTCCACCCCTTACCATCTTATTGGTTTTTTTTTTCCTAAGTAGATCTTGGAATTAAAGAGAGTTTATTTTGTTTTGTTTTTAGTACACAGATTAGAAAAAAATAACAAAAGAGGAACTATGTCACAAGTTTCTGAGGCAGAATGAAAGAATAAATAAGGTGAACACTTGAATTGGCTGTAAAACTTGGCGACCACAACTCTGAGTTATCCAATTTAATGTTCTAACTACCAAACCGCTGAATGATCAATAACCAACCATCTGAAATCCAGTTTGTAGTTAATAATATGATCTTTAATGGAGAGAATGTAGCTTTTTAAAAGAAATATTAAATAATATTTACTTTATTTTTATCCTGATTGACAGTTGCTTGTATTTGTCTTCCCTGATGGGGGCTTAAAATCTTAAGGCATCAATATTAATTTCCAGAATTAGAGTAAAGGAAAGAGAAACAAACTTAACTAATCTTAGAATCAGAAAAAAAATAATACTGAAGTCTATTGTGGTGATACTATTCAGAGGGTATACTCTGAAATAAGAATATCTCTTTACAAATATATTTTTATTTTAAGGTATAATCAAATAGGTGAGGGCATGGACCCCTCTGGTAGTATGTGAAGTCTATGGACCCCTTCTCAGGATAACATTTTTAATTATGTAAAATAAAATACAAAGGAAACCAATTATATGAAATAAATGTGGGTTTTTTCCCCATTCAAGCTCACAGACCCCCTGAAATCTGTCCACCAACTGGAGTCTGTGAATCCCTGATTAAGAACACTTGCATTAGAAAGAAAACAACCCTGCTCAAAAATAAGG
Organism: Vombatus ursinus; assembly: GCF_900497805.2. Classification (NCBI taxonomy): domain Eukaryota; kingdom Metazoa; phylum Chordata; class Mammalia; order Diprotodontia; family Vombatidae; genus Vombatus; species Vombatus ursinus. Next base: position 50,479,324 of record NW_020948983.1, on the reverse strand, counting down.
AAGAAAATAAAATTGATGATAATTCTGAAATTACTCTGAAAGTAAATTCCACATTTAAAATTGTCTTTAACCACCAAAGTGAAAAGGAGAAATTTGAGTCATTAAGAGGTAATGGTGAATTCATCAAGAATGTCAGTTGACCAAAGAGCAGATAAGGGAATAGTTGTAGAAACAGAAAATCTAGAGATCTGAAGGTCAAGATGACACGTATCCTGGAGTGTTAAGGGAATTTGCTGGCATATTTATTGACTCCTTGAATTAGTTCTGAAGAATCATAAAGAATTGGACAAATATGGAGAAAAAAGGAACCAGATGTGATTTTGACCTTCAAGAAAAATAGTCCTGTTCCTGTCCTATATGATACCAAAAATGGGGTAAGGGGAGAAAAAAGGAAGCAATTTTCTAAGTATCAAGAAGAAAAAAGTATGCAAATGTCTAGAATACCAAAGAAAAATGAACAATAAACATATCTTAAGAAGTCTAAAATGTGGCAGATTAATAGACTTATTTTTATAGAATTGCAAAATTAGTGAATAGAAAAATATGATGATGATGATGATAAATACTTGTAAGCATTAATTTAGTTCTTCCAACATACTCCTGGTGAGGATATTGCATTAGAAAGGGTGAGGCATCCATGCGACTAAGCTGCAGGTATAACTCTTAGTTGTCCAGTAGGATGGAGTCCTGAGAGCGAATGGACAATAGAAAGCCAGAGATAAGCAAAAAAGTCTGATTTTAGCATTTCCAGCTGTCTCTTTCACTAGTATTGTTTTCTGGACTTCCTAACAAGTATAAAAATTCACTGAGTTGGGTTTCCTTTCTATTGAATTCTTATCCCTTAATTTTTCTCATTAAGTCATTCCATTTGTGTCTCTTTGTGACCCAATATTGGGTTTTCTTGGCAAAGATACTGGAGTGGTTTGCCATTTCCTTCTCCAGCTCATTTTACAGATGAGGAAACTGAGGCAAAGAGGGTGAAGTGACTTACCCAAGGTCACACAGCGTGTAAGTGTCTGAGGTCAGATTTGAACTCAGAAAGATGAGCCTCTCTGAATCCAGCTCTGGTACACTAGCTGCTGCACCACTTAGCTGCCCATCTATTCCTTAAAGCCCAATTCAAATTTTCCTCCAGGAAGGCTTCCCCCATTCTCACAGTTGCTGTGACGTTCCCCCCCTTCACACTGTAATTAGCACTTTATTTGCACCTTTCTTCCACACATATTGAGGTACTGAAGTCATTTGTGTTTGGGTCATATTCCCTTACTAGATTATAAGTTCCTTGATATACAGAACTAGATCTTATCTCAACTTTGAATCTTCTCTATTGGGATCAGCAGTGCGTGCTTTGCATGTAGATTAAATATTTTGTTAGTTGAAGTAAATAAAATTGAGTTAAGTTTATCTTCTCTTTTTCTCCATTCCCTCTGTTTGCAAGAGTATAAATGAAAAAAATAAGGATTCATACCAAAGGACCATAGATTTAGAGCAGGTAGGGACCTTGGGGATCATGTAGTCCAGGGGTGTTTAATCTGAAGGTTGTGACTTTTAAAAGAATTTTGATAACTATTTCAATATAATTTTTTCTGTAATACTATGTATTATGTTTCATGCACTTAAAATTTGCTCTGAAAATACGAACAAAATGTATGACATACAAAAAGTTTAAGAATCTCTGATCTAGTCCAATTCTCTCATTTTATAGATGAGGAAATTGAGACCCAGAAAGGTTAAGTGACTAATCCAAAATCCTAAGTAACAGAGCCATGATTTGAATTTGGGCCTTCTTCCTCTAGATCTAGTGTTCAGATCTATAAACTTTCTGATTAGTCCCTAAATATATCAATTTTTTTTGTATTAAGGATTAGGTACTAAGGAAGAATATATAGGGATTTTCTCAAGGCCAGACTAGAACCTGAACCTCTTCATTTGCAATTCAACCTCTCCTCATTAAATCAGTGGTATTCAGTAGGAAATTGATGCTAGTCAACCTTGTAGCCCTCAGGTTATCATGGCCTATGGAGCTGGGGAACTGTAAAACTGAAAGAAAACTTAGGAATTATAGCTAACCCCTCCATTTTACAGATGATAAAACTGAGGCCCATTGATATGACCTGCCTCCATTCACTCATCTAGTTAGTAGAAGAGCCCAGAAAAGAGCCAAGGACCTTAAGCTTCCTGGTCTAGTATTCTTAACATTACAGCAAGCTTCATAGTGGGAGGCAAAAAGAAGTACAGGAGATGGGCCCTTGTCTTCCAGACATTACGGTAATCTTGGGAGAAGACATGTACATAAATAAGCACCATGGATGTCAGGAAGATATGATAGTCCCATGAGTGGCAATGGTGAGCTGGGAAAAAGGATGGATTTAGTGGCCATTTCAGAATCAATGTTATTTTTCCTCACATGACAATGTTTATTATTGATCAAAAATATATATCACAATAATTAACTACCGTGCACATGAGCAAAGCAGTTTTTTAAGGTGTAGTGAACATCATGCTTGCATCTTATTATTTGTAATCATATAGTATCTTTTTGTCATGTGTAATGTTTAACATAATGGAGTTATGTGTCAGAATATGGGGATGTTACCAAAGCAGAGAACAGTATTCGTCCCAGAACCTTGCACATAGTAGACTCTCAATCAATATTTTCCACCATGGCAGCTGTTCTGTTTGTTAAGTAGTGCTGTCCCAAAGTTGCCCAATGACAAAATGCCACTTAGGGTTCTTTTTTGCTCCTCTTTGGAGTATTTGACGTTCTCAAGTTTAGGGCTGCTCCAGATTAAGAATTTCCCATTTTCTCACCATTCACACAAATGTGAAGGAGCTCAGTGGGAGCTAAACAACTGTTATTATTGATGTTTTGAGAAGTGCATGGTCTGCCTAGATGGTGATCAGTTAAGCAACACGTTTTACATAGCTGTTTGATCAGGAATAGTTAAATAAAACTTGCAACAGGGAAAGTTTAGATTAAATTTTAAAAGATGTTGCCTGACATGGAGAGCTATTGGCTGATGAAGGCATTTCGCAGGGCATCTGGGCAAAAATTCTTGAAAAGTTATTGGAGGGAGTGTTTCCACAGTAACTGTCTACTCTGTCAAGTACCAGGTGTTATTCATTATGACTCTGGAAAGAAGATGGGAGATGAAAAATAATGTAAATACTTATTATTTATAATCATACAGCATCTTTCTGCCACTTTTAGCACATATTCATTAATGTCTTATTACATTTAGGCCTGCATCTGGCATGCTTGTCTGCTATAGAATGTAAATTCTTGGTGGGCAGGTATCATTTTTCTATTTGAGGAATTGATGGCATTTTGATTGCTTGTCTAAATCTGATTGTTTTTCCACTGATGACCCCATAGCTTCTCACTAAATACTTTCCAAGGCTGTTACCAAAACATTCGTTGTACTTTCTTTACCTTTGTACATTCTGAGCTGCCATCCTGGAATGTCGTCCAGCTCTGCTCACCACTTAAGGAAATCTTATCTGATCTTCAAGGGACAGCTCAGATCCAGTGTCCTTCCTGAAGCCTTCTCTTACCACCCCAGGCCCTAAGTGGACCCTTACTCCTTCTGAATTCTCTTATTCTCTGTTTCTCTCTCTCTCTCTCTCATGTGATATGTATATACACACATATGAAATGTATATATACATATACTAATATATACATATACACACATGTGTATGTGTGTGTGCACATACATATACATGTATACATATATATGTTCCACACACTGCTTTGTAGTGTGTCTTTGTGTATTTTCTATTTATACATGTATTCTCTTCCCAAATAGACTATAGGCTCCTATAAGGCAAAGACCCTATCAGATTTTTTTGTCACTCTTTCCACCCCTTCTCTAGCCCAGTGCTTCCCCTTTCCCCTCACCCCCCAGTGCCTAGCACAGTGCCTTGCTCATGGCAGAAGCTCCCTGAATGTTTGGCAAACATGATGAAAGTAGCTTCAACATGTTAGTGCATCAAGGGTCCCCTTTTCAACCTTTACTGAGCTTACTCAGAAAGCAGCAGGGGCCCTGTTGCTTCTGGCTGGAAAGCAGGACTTGGGCCCAGAAGTCCAGCCTCTTGCATCTAGCAGACCTAACACTCCATTCTCTTCCCTCATTCTCTCCTCCCTGCCAAAAATCATGTCAAAGAAGCATGTCTGTGAGTGTTCCATTCAACTTGTTTTACATTAATGTGCCACTATGGTGACCCCCTGCTGAGTCTTTCACTTGTAATGTAATCTAATAATTTACATGCACTTTGCAAGCAGTACACTAGGAAACTCACAACTCGTTTGAAATTGCTTTGTGCTTGCAGCATTTGAGCCCATGTGCTAGCAGCCTGAGAGGTGTGGTACGGTAGAGCCACATGAGTGAATAGGGCTGAGCAAAAATAGGCGTTGGCAGACAGTGAAGGTGTGCTCTTGGATTAGAATTACCTCCCTTAGAGAATCAGATTAAACCTTCTTAAAGGTTTTTTTTTTCCTTCAGAATAGTTTTTCTTGATTTGAGTTTGTGGTTACACTTTTTCATCAGGGACAGGGGAATAATTAGGAAGAGGAAATGAACCAAGAGGGAAAACTCAGCTCTCTGAGTTGCTGCAAAAATATATAATTTTTTTTTTTTTGCAGAACTAATTGGCACCATTATCATGTTGTTTTGTTCTTTTCCCACTTAAATATGTTGAAAGCTGATTCTTATATGCAGCCCCAAATTAAAATGGAGTAATGCCATAATTGTTTCAGTTACAAAGTGGATGTCAACATGAAACATAATTTTTTTCCTTTAGTTTGTATTGTGTTGGTATATCTAGCTAGCTAACTAGCTTCCTCTCTATCAATATATCGATATAGAATGATAATAATACTCATAGCTCACACTTATATAGCACTTTAAGATTTGCAAAGTGCTTTACATATACTATCTCATTTCATCCACAGTAACCCTATGTGGTAGGTACTATTATTATACCCATTTTATAGATAAGGAAACAAAGACTGAGAGTTTTGAGTTGCTTGCTAATGGTTAAAGCAGCTAGAAGGCATCTAAGATAGGATTTGATCTCAGGACTTCCCAAAACTAAGACCAGTCCCACCTATGTTTCTCTGTCTGCAGATAAAAGTTCCCTTGAGGTATTATGTCTTTACAAAATAGTTCCTATTTCAAAGCACCGTGGCTTTAATATGGAGAAACTCATGAATACCATGAAGAACCTGTGATTTCCCCAGTAGGGAGGCCTCCTTCTACCAAGAAAGATCAGAACTCAGCCAGAGCTTAGTAGAAACATTGCAGAGGCACATAGGGATTAAGTACAGGGTCTCACAGCTAGAAAGTGTCACAGGAAGAATCTGATCCAATTTTCCCTGAGACCAAGTCCAGCATTCAATATATTATACCATATTGCCTGTGTGGTCAATGAGTATTGTTGTTCAGTTGTTTTTCAGTCCTGTCTGACTCTTAATGACCCTATTTGGGGTTTTCTTGGCAAAGATACTGGAGTGGTTTGCCATCTCCTTCTCCAGCTTATTTTACAGATGAGGAAACTGAGGCAAACAGAGTGAAGTGACTTGCCCAGAGTCACACAGCTAGTAAGTGTTGGAAGCCAGACTTGAACTCAGTCTTCCGAACTCCAGGCCCAGAACTTTGTCTACTGCACCAATTTTTTAAATGGTTAATTTAAAAAGTGATGTCTATGCAAATTCTTTGATACTAAGGCAGAGAAAGAGAAATATTTATGAATACTGAAGATAAACATGTGACATGCTATCTTTTCACAGGAAGCTGTTAGCCACATTTCAAAGCCAGGATTTGTTAAGAAGGTTTTGGGTTTTCTTCCTTGTCTTCTTCTTCTTCTTCTTCTTCTTCTTCTTCTTCTTCTCCTTCTTCTTTTCATGTCAAGACCTTATTTTTTTATTTTAATATATTTTACTTATTTTGTTAAACATTTCCTAGTTATATTTAAAAAATTTAAAACATTCATTTTTTAAAAAATTTGAGTTTTATATTCTCTTCCTCCTTCCTGCCCTTCTCTTCCCCTGCTTTGAGAAGACAAGTAATATGATCTCTGTTATAGGTGAAATTATGCAAAAAAATGTCCATATTAGCCATGTTGCAAAAGAACCGACACCCTCCCCCCCAAAAAAAGTAAAAGAATGCTCAGAGTTCATCAGTTTTCTCTTTGGAGAAATCATGGGTCCTTTGGAAATGTCTTAGATCGTTGTATTGATCAGAGTAGCTAAATCTTACACATTTGATTGTGGTTATAATACTGCTGTTACTATGTACAATGTTCTCTTGGTTCTGTTCATTCACTTAGCATCAGTTCATATAAGCAAGACCCCATTTTAAATGGCACTTCTCCATTTGAATTGGGGGTAGGAGAAGGTTAGTTATTGCAATATGGTAGAATGGACCCATTGCCATCATATAGCATTTGTCTTTGGCAGAACAGATTCGTCCATCACAGATATGTGTGTGTGTGTGTGTGTGTGTGTGTGTGTGTGTGTGTGTAATCACATATATGCACACATATATATATATGTATAAACACATACACACATATATTTAAATTGGCATGTTTTCATGATTTAAGTTTTAGTTTTACCTCTTAAAGAAACTGGTAGGAAAGATTCAACCATAGCTACTGTGCACAATTCACATAAATGTAAAGGCATTAAAGAATTTGATATATACTCAGAACAGTAGCACCTTTTCTCTTCTCCTATATTGATGTATGTTACAGGGATTGATTAGTAGTTTAGATCTTCAGTAATTACACTGGGATTTGGAGCTCAGAGCCTTTTGTGATAAATAAAGCTCTAACATGGTTTTACCATCTCTAGAATTTGCCCTGAATTTCTATTGAGGAGGAAATCACAGGGAGATTCCATTGTTGGAGTATTAGTAGCACCTTTGTCACAAGTCCATAGTATAGGAAAAAGAGCACTGACCTAGGAGTCAGAAGACTGCCAGCTATTAGCTGTATGACCTTGGAAAAGTTGCATAATCTCAGTTTCTCCATCTGTTACATGGGGATAATAATTTCTACTCTGACTAGCTCACAGACTGTTGTAAGGATCTAGTAAAATAGTGTATGTAAAGTAGTTGAATTCTAAAGAGTTATAAATATATTAGTGTGATATGCTATATAAATATAATACATTAATATAAATTATTTTATTAGTATGATATAATCTCCTTGAAAAAGGGGGCTCTTTCATTTATGGCTGTGTGTACGGAACTCCTGGTATAGTGCCTGACACATAGAAAGTGTTTAAAGGTGTTTGTCGATTGATTCATTAATTATAACCACCATCACCACTACCACTTTGTAGTCTTATGTAATCTGGGAAAATGAAAAGGAAGTCCTCCTTACCACAGTGAAAGAGGCCTTTACGTTAGCTGGTTGTGGTATAATATTCTTTAGTTTTAAAAGACTCTTTCCAAAGGTTTAGGAGTTGATTTGGTTTGGAATACATTCCAAGTTTGCTAGGTTTAGTGTCTAAAGTGTTGTTGAAATACCTTTAGAATGGAATAGAGAGTGAAATTTTGCTTCAGAAACGGTCTTCTTCTTCCCAGACCTCACCTAGAATTATGGAATGAGTCCATCTAGTCCAATCTGTGCCTGAACAAGAAACCACTCTTCGGCATCCTCAACTGGTGGTCATCCAAATTTTTACTTAATAACCTCTAATGAAGGCAAATCCACTACTTCCTATGAGCAGCCCATGTCTGCTTTTGGACAGTTCTCATTGTTAGTAAGTTTTTCCTTACAGTGAGCTGAAATCGGCCTCACTGAAGCTCCCACCTATTAATAACTTCTAGTCTTGCCCTCTGGGGCCAAAAAGAACAAATCTAATCTTACTTCCATATCTTTTGAGAGGGTGATGTAGAATTAAAGCAATATTAATTTCAAGCTATTCATAACACGTCTGTGTAAGGGGAGAGAGGAGGGCTGTGAGGAATCAGTAGCTAGCCCATTGTCAAAGAATACATGAAGGATAAATATGTTTATTGCAAGCTTTGAAGAGAAATATCCTAAGCACCAGTCCTAATGAAAAATTATTTCAGGTGCTTGACAACATCCTTTGTTAACTGATGTTCTTCTTTATTATTGTCTCAGCAGTAAATAATCAATGTAGCCATATGTGGGATCACTTGTATTCCCTTATTGAATTCACATTTTGCAACCTTAGCAATATTCCTCTGTCTTCTTGCCTCCCAGCATCATTATGTTGTAAGTTTCTTGACAGCAGAGTTTACAGGCTTACCTCTGATGTTCTGGCCACTACTTATCTGCCTCACCCTTGGGTGCTAAATAAGGGTGGTTGCACCCTAGTGGTAATTCAATTGAGAATCACTTTAGATAGAGAAGCCAACTGGAGGGTGGAAATGGGAATAATTGGATGAACCCAGAGAAGATATTATTGCTAAAGAACTTGGAGATGTATGTGGACCTTTCAGATTAAAACAATACCAAAAAAGAATATTCAACATAAAGGTTTGTTTTTTTCCATTGCTAAGATGGAGAGGTGGACTCTGGACAATGAGGAGCTATTTGGAAAATTGGCGTGAATGGATACCCTTTTTCAGATTTTTAAACAAAATGATGGGGTCCCCTTATTTGAGAATTAGCCATTAGTTGCTATGCTGGTAGATGAGAAGATGCAGTTTTTCCTGTTTTTAAAAATGTTTCATGAGTTTATATAACTTCCCTGGTTGGTTTTTAAAGCTTTTCACAATCTGGTCTCTCTACCTTTCTAATATTCTTACACATTCTTCCCCTCCATGCTCTCTTAGTCTAGTCATACTGACCTCCTTCATGTCTCTCACACATGATATTGCATCTCCTATCTCTGTGTTTTTGCATTGTCTCTCCCCTGTGCCTGAAATGCCTTTACTCCTCACCTTTTCTGTTTGGAATCCTTGGTTTCTTTTAAAACTCAGATCAAGTGTTGCCTTCTATATTAGCCTTCCCTGATCAGCCCAGTGCCCTCCTTACCCAAACTACGTCATAATCATTTTGTATACATTCTTTATGTATATATCCCCCACCCCATGTATGCTCCTTGAGGTCAAGAATCTATTCATTTGTTTGTTTTTTATTCCCAGTGCTGAGCACAGTGCTGAGCAAATAGTAGATGCTCAATGGATGCTTGTTGATAAGATTTAGGTTTTAATCAGATTGCCCAGTAACCTCAGGAAAGGATGACTCTCTGAGAAAAGTAAGAGTAGAGGAAAGATCACTCCTTCTGGAATGAGAGCAACTAGGGTTTAAATTGTGGTCCAGTGACCTGTGCAACCTTAGGTAAGTCATCTCAGTTCTCTGGACCCCTGTAATCTCATCTGTAAAGAGAGGAGGGTTGAGTTAGATGACCTCCAGGATGCTTTGCTACATCTTAGAAGGTTCTGGAATGGCTTGCTCTAGCTGCTGAGAAACCCTATGGGGTGAAAAAAAACTGGGTTTTAAGCTGTGGAGATTCAGACACATGCCATGCCTATGCTCAGAAGTCAATGGAGCTTCAAGATGAGGGTTGAGCCCTAATGCCCTTTGGGTTTTTAGATTTGAGGTGCTTTCCCCCCCAATCGCCTTATTGAAAAAAATATTTTCTTAATGATGATTGACTGGATTAAATAATTTAAAAAATTTTAGAGTCCATCCCCATTTTGAGCTATTTGAAAACATGTGTGTTATTGATTCATCCTTGTCCCCAAAGGGACCCAGCCTCACACTTGGCAGTGTCTCAGAGAGAGAAAAAGTCTGGTGAATAATAGTTCTGTATAGGTATAAAAGTGCTGGCATTGCTGAGACAATAAAGGCTGAGTGGGAAAAGGAACTGAAAGGGGGTTGGGTGGAGGAGAGCTTGAAAGGAAGGCCAGGAAAGAGTGTGAGAGCTACATTGGAGTGGTCTGAGCATGAGAAACTAAGAGGAAGATTAAAAAAAACAGGAGGGAAAAGGGCATTCCAGTGGGGAGTGAGGGGGAGACTAGTGGATGGTAACAGAGAACATAGATGCGCTGATTTGAAAGGGTCAGAAGGAACTTGGGAATATTGCAGTCGGAGGAGAAAGTAGAGGGAGAGCTATGTAATGATGGTGACCCATGGACTTTGAACAACTCTCATTTTGGTAGGATGACCTTGTCTTTGCTTCGTTGAAGTGAAGCTGAGAGGGGCTTAGCACCACATGAATATCCAACCCTTTGCTTTTCCAAGCAGTTGCTTAGCCCCCTATTGTTTCCAGTGAGCTAGGACTAAATGCTTTCAGTGTAGATATTCTGCTAATGTGTCATATGAATTATTTGTGTTATCTCTGTGCTGTGAAATTAGAGGCCTTTACCCAGTGTGGTAAGGAGATTAAAATGAAAGTCTTTTTTTTTTTTTATGATATGGGGGAACCAGGACAAATATAGGGGAAATGTGTGTGTGTGTGTGTGTGTGTGTGTGTGTGTGTGTGTGTGTGATCTAACCGTAGGGCGGCTTTCTGAAGCCAATGCCTTCTGTAACCTGAAAGCTGAGATCAGACCCAAGGTTTCTTCAAAGAGGTTTGTATTTTATTCTCTGGCACTTCTTAAGGGGGTTGGGATTGGGGAGGGGGGGAGGGGAGGAAGGCTTGGAGTGGGTGATCCTCTGATTCCTCTTTTTTTTTTTTTTTTTCATCTTGGTCTTTTTAACTTTGTGGAAAGCAGTTCCAGTTTGATGGTCAGACCCTTTTCAGGAGGTTAAGGCCCAAACAGTCCCCTTTTGTTAAACAGTTCTCCTATTTTTGTTTCTCTTGAAAGGTGCCCTTCAGTACAGCAGCTCCTTTATTTTGGCTGTTTATAATAGGGCCCTAAAAAAAACCTAAACAGAAATCAGACTGAACCCCAGTCAAGTGACTCCTCTGCCTGGGCAAAGTAGAACCCAGACAAGATGAAATCTTGTTACTTGAGCACTGCCTTAGGTTTGTAAGCCTGGGCTTCTCTTCCTACCTTACTTTTCTGGGAGCCAGTGGGGTCCAGGTTAGAAAATGCTTATGTGTGCAGTCAAAGTGAATGAGAATAGAGGTCTTAGTGATCTAGGCTGTGTATGTATTTATCGACTGATAGGCTGCTTATTAAGGGATAATGAGCTATAAACTTAGGAACGAAATCAGGGAAAAATCATTGTGATTTCAAGCCATTTTGATTCTTTCACTTATTCTTTCCCATGACAAGATAAAACTAGTTAGTTTAGTTAGGAAAGTCAGGGTCAAAGGGAAATAGAACATATGCTTAAAGGAGTTATAATTTTAATTTAGTTAGGAAAAAGGCAGAGTGGCACAGTAGTAGAAGGATCCATAAAGACCTAGGTTCAAATCCTGCTTCTGACAGAGACTGTGTGAGGTAACTTGGAAGCCAGTTCATATTATCTCTAGTTACAAAATTAGAGTCAATTCTTTTAAGTCGGCTGAGGACTGCATCTGTGGAGGAAATTTCCCACACAAGGAGTACCCACACTGATAAAAACTTCTGGATCAAAAAAAAAACAAAACAAAAAACCTCTAAACAAAGCTAGTATACTCTCAACAAATACAAATAAACAGATATGGAATGAATTCTTAAAATTTGAACTATTTTTACCTTTTGAACAGGAAGACAGTGTAAACCAACAAAATAACAAAAGCAATTCATCTGTTCTGTGTTCACTGTGAAATCAAACTACGTTTTTGTGTACAATGGAAAACCCTATTGGTTAGAAACAAACTCATTCCCAACGTAGGCTCTGGTTCATTTTGTCTCTAAAAGTCTTGTTGAAGGCTTTCTGCATCCGTGTTTAGGCTTTCTCTTCCTTCTTCTAGGCATCAATTGGGCCTTTCAGGTAGCATATAGGGACAGGTCTCAGGTTTTGCTTTGAAATGAAAGACTTCCTTGCTCTGAGTGAGTCCCTAAGGGAATCTGGCCTTTCTTGAGTATGCACAGACAATGGTATTTTAAAATATTGGGCCCTGAAGCAAAAAAAAAAAAATGCAAGAAAGGGCCTGCTTATGTTTGGTTAAATGCAAAATGAATAAATCTTCACGGCAGGGGGAAAAGGGACCTTCTCCATCTGTGAGACATCTAGCAATGTAAGGACTCTGAATACAGAGCAGTAGAAAAGTGAGAAACTTCTTGGGGTAGGCATTGATTTTATCCCGAAGTCATGAGTTTTGGGAAGTCAGGGCTTAATTCTGTGGCAGAAAAAAATGAGCTAAATATGCAATTCTATTTTAATTTTCACTTTGTGCCAAGGAAGAGGCACTGGGAGACAGACTATAAATGTATAAGTACATAGTTGCAGGAATAGCCCCTTACAAAAGTAGAGGGAGTAGATTCAGCAGAGAATAAATATTTTATCTTGTTTTGTAATGAATGTGAATGGTGCTTTAACTTTCCTTGACAGAATTCCTCAGTATAGGCTGTCCTCTTAATGAGCCGACCTTGATTTCTTGTTGATAATCACTGCATTTTGAATGTACGCATGTTTCAGTAACTGAGGCTTTAAAATATGAATATTTCAGGCTGAGGCTTTAAAATATGAATATACTAATGGTTTTTAGGGTGGTCAATGTATCTCAAACAAGCTGCTAAAATTTTTGACTTCCAGGTTTATTTGTTTATACATGGTCTTGTTTTTATCTGTGTGTTTTATCTTGAGCAGGACCATAGTGTATCTAATCACTTTTCATTCACTGTACAGTGAATATAGCCCAAGGTAGTTAAGAACATGGCATCATTTTAAAAAATGTATGTTGTTGTTTTTTTAAGTAAAGCAGGTTCCTTCATACTCAATGGATTTCTGATCCCATTGAAATGGATGTTGCTTTCCACAATGTACATCCTAATTCATCTAGACCTGCCAATCCTGTGGGACTCATCTACATGCTCCCATAAGTTTACCATGGGAACCCACCCAAAGTGCTGGGGGGCCTTCCTAGATTTCTCCTGACATCCTGAGGATACTGGTAGAGCAGCCTGGCTCTCCACCTGTTATACTTTGCTTTCTCCACATGACTAGTATATATCCTTTTTCCATCATACATTTCCTTGGAAACACATCTTATTCCATATCTTCATATTTCTTATTTGTTATCCTACTCACACCCACCATGAGCTTCATTTTTAATTCTCTGGATACTGTACTATTCCATGACTTGAAGTCATAGAACAATGCTGCTAGAATATTGCTATTAAGCAAGAAGGACTTTCGTTTTGGGGAGAAATTCGGGGTCAATAAAGGAATTTCCCTGATGGCAATCTAACCCACTTTCCTCTTGTTTAATTCTAGGGCAGTTCCTTGTGTAAGAGTACTCTATCCAAAATATGTTTACAGGGAACTGGGTTCAGGCAGCAATTTGCTGAAGAGCTAGGTGGACTAAGCCTTATTATGGTCAATGCATCCACCAAAAGTTCTCCTGGGAACAGCTTATGTATTAGTAGGAATTATTATTTCATTTGTTGTCCTTGTATTCTCAGCATCTAGCAGAATGCCTGGCACGTAGTAGGCATTTAATAAATAATTGTTGATTGATTGATTGAAGGCACTACTTATTGATGGATTGTGGAAAAAATTCTGCCTCACTCTATTTGAGAAAATCACAAATGTCTACTTTCCACATGGTTGAAACAAATGTGAGAAGACAGGAAATGGAAATGTGTAGCTAGCCAGCTCTCAATTATTTATACAAATGGAAGTGAACAGAGGCACAAATAAGACAAAATAGCAAATAATTTAAAAGTCACTTATATTTGACATAAATGTAAGTTCTTATGCTTCTGCTTGAATATGGGTATAGTCAGTGTTCTGGGAATCTGCTTCATACAAAACATGAAACCAAATCATGATGGCCAGCTAAGGAAACTGTCCAGTGTCCTTAACTTGACACCCTCTGTTCTGGCCTTCCCTGCAACCCACTCCAGACTGTGTATGAAAAGCCTTCAGACCAAGGCAAGGTTTACTCTCTCAGACTTTCCCTAGAGTGAAGAGTGTTTGTTTCAAAGAATTTCTCCCTATGTCACATTTGTGCAGGGCATTCATGGGATCATAGGGAGACCTTGGAGACCATGTAGTACAGACACCCCATATGATGAAGAACTGAAGCTGAGAAAGTTTATTTGACTTGTACGATGTCACACACTTTGTAAGCATCTAAGTCCAGATTTGCGCCCAGGTTTTCCTGACCCCAAGTCCAGTAGGGTATTACACCATAGTGAATGGATTAAAACAAAACAAAACATAACTACGATTGATAGGTGTAAGCCAGAAAGTCATTGATTGCAGTTGCTTTTGTATGTGTTAGAATTAATAACACATGTGAGGTATGCCACATTAGGGACCTTGGCTCAAAAGTATTCCCAATGACAGCCTGCCTGTTGTTTGCATTTAGCAGTCATGTGATGGAATTGTTGAAGCAAGTGCTGAGGATGCTTCAGGGCAAACTTGGTAACATCACATCCAGTGTTCTCTCTTCAGAATCACTGTGGACCGGAAAACAGGAAAATCCTTTCAAAGAAGTTCATAGCACTGTTATTCAAATGGAAATCACCAAGCACTCTGAATTTAATTGCTAATGAAAGGTGAACACAGACTCTGAGAGCTTGGTTAAATCCTTGATTTGCTTCTTGTTGATTACCTTTTGGGAAAAATAATCAACTCAGTCTTAATACTTTCCAGGGGTTCTTTGTGCTTCAAGTTAGGGGCCTGAGGTTCTCTTCCATTTTTTTAGATCTCTTTTTGGTCAACTATGGAATGATACAGAAGAGGAAGCCTAGAGAAGTATATAGAGAACAGGTCTTGGAGTTAGTTTTGTCTCTGACAGATAATAAATTGTGACCTTGGACTTGTTAGTGACCTAGGTGACTCTCTAAGACAAATTACAGACCAGTTGCTGATCTCCCTTTGGTGAAGGGAGTGTTCGCACTTGGAATGCCCTATACTGGGGTGGGGAACCTGTGGCCTTTAGGCCACATGTGACCTTCTAGGTCCCCAGGTGTGGCCTTTTGACTGAGTCCAAGCTTTACAGAACAAATCCTAAGGGGATACTAGAGGGCCACAGGTACCCCACCCCTGCCCCTTCTAAAGAACTCACAGATGCAAGAAAATAAATTGATAATGGTCAAGTCAACAAGCATTTTTTAGTTACGCACCAAATACCAGGCACTATGCTATGCATTAGAAATACAAAGAAAGGCAAATGTAAAAGTACCTGCTTCCAAGGAACTCACAGTCTAATGGGGGAGACAACATACAAACAAGATATATACAGGATAAATTGGAGATAATCTCAGAGGGAGGGCACTACATAAGATGCAAGGGGACTGAGAAAGGCTTCATGCAGAAGGTGTGGGACTTTTTCTAGGACATGGAGGAAGCCAGAGAAGCCAGGAGATGAAAATTAAAAAGAGAGTGTTCCAGGCATGGGGAACAGCCTGCAAAAATGCCAAGAGTTGGGAAATGGACTGTGCTGTTTAAGGAACAGCAAGGGAGCTTAGAGTCACTGTATCACAGAATATATAAATGGGAACAAGCTGTAAGAAGAGTGGAAAAGTAGGAAGGGGCCATATTATGAAAGGCTTTAAAAGCCAAAGAGAGTACTTTATATTCGATCCTGGAGGTAAGAGGGAATCAGTGGAATTTATTAAATGATTTGGGGAGGGGGGAAATCACACAGTCCTGTGATTTAGGAAGATCAGTTTGGACTGGAATAAGGAAATACTCAAAAGTAGGGAGGATGATCAGCAGGCTAGAGCAATAGTCCTGCCTTGAAGTGATGAGGGCCTACACCAGGGAAATGGCAGTGTCAGAGGAGAGAAGGATGCTAACACCCCTGTATTCCTCTTCCTGTTCTGTTATTTTCTGGCTTAAGGCCTACCAATGGAAATGTAGCTAATTTGCTGTATACTTCTCACTTTATCTAGGCAGTGGAATTTGGAGACAGAGTACCTGGGTTCAAATCCAAGTTCTACTGCTTATTACCTGTATGAGCCTGGGCAAGTAACTTAATATCTCTGGGCCTCAGTTTCACCAACAAAAAAATGAGGGGGTTGGACTAGATGACCTCTGGGGTCCTTCCAATTGTAAATCTATGGTCCTATAATCTCTTCACTTTCCTACAATCCATAGATGTCCAACTATCATGGATGAGGAAGAAAAAACATCAGTCTGCTTCCATTTCCCTTATTCTCTTGGTGGGTATGACTCAGTAAATACTCTGTTTTCTAAATTTGAGAAAAGTGGGTGCAAAGAAGTGGTGAAACCCTCTTTGCAGTATAAATACATAGAGACCTATGAAATCTAGCAGCTTGAATATATTATATTTAGCAAGCTAATTATAAACAGTATCAGTAACATCTTCTGAAATTTAGAAGTTAGATTGTTTACTATTCACAGAGATGGAGATGCCAATTTAGAGCATTGCGCCCTAGGGATTACTGCCTCTGGGCACAACTAGAAAGGCTGAGCTTTGGCTGTGGACAGCAGATGGATGGTCCTTCAGCAAAACAAACCTGAAAATTCCTCTATCAATTCCAGAGCAATCAAATTCAGATCATGCCTTAGATAGTGACTGACCGAGAAAACACATTTGTGGACTATCAGGGTTCGTAGGCCATTGTAGAATTCTTAGGAAGACTTAGACTATGAATGACTTAGAACAGGGGTTCTTAACCTCTTTTGTGTCATGGACCCTTTTGTCAGTCTGGTAAAATCTCTGGACCCCCTTCTCAGAATAATGCTTTTCAATGTATTTTTTAAAAACACATAGATTACTAAGAAATCAATTATATTGAAAAAGAGTTATAAATTTTTTTAAGTTCATGGACCCCCCAGTCAAGAAGCCTTTCCTTAGAAAATTCCCCAGATGAGTCATATCCACATTGCAGTATGTTCTAACAGTAGCTGAAGAAGGATTTTTCCCTTCTTTCTTTCTACTGATTATGAAGGAAACTTGTAGAACAAAAAATGGCGTCTCAACGTTTTATGTGTGTCTGTGTGGTAGACTAGTGGCACTTCATCCTCTATTGAAAAAGAATAAAAGATGATCTTCTTCTACAGTACAACTGATCATGGTGTGATGAATTGCTTGATTTTCTAATAACAAATCTAAGGTTCCTTTTAGCTCTAAAATCCCTTGATCCTAAGTAATACCGGAGAGATAGAGAGAAAGAGAGAGAGAGACAGAGAGAGAGAGAGATAGAGAGAGAGAGAGAGAGAGAGAATGATGAACAGCTGCCCACCCCTTCATTCACACCTTTCCCCAGTGTTCCTTCTGTTGTGCCAATCAGGTGTGAATGAGTGTGTGTTGGGGGTGCTGGGAGAGAAGAAAAGTGGGTGGAAGAATAGTAATTAGAGGGAAACTTACTGATTAGGATAGGGATTTTTCCCCCTCTGGTAGTAGGAGGAAGATGATGATAGCAGGATCAATCCTTTATGACCTCTAAGGTAGTAGCCTGGGGAACTCCTAGCAATTTCCAGGAAATCCTTATTCACACCTTCCTTTTGTTAAATACCACCTCCGTATTAGCCTTAGAGATGGCTTCCTTTCTCCTTTGCTTTGGAGGAAAAGAAATCTCTCTCTCTTTTTTTTTTCCAGTACCCTAGTCCTTCATGTTTGTTTTCCCGTTCTCCTGGGTTCCCTAATTTTCTTTTCGCTTGAGCATCTTGTTGCTCTTCGGGCCAGATGCCTGTGCCAGGCTGCTCCTTCAGACCGAACTCTCTCCTCTAGCTCCTAGCAAACTTCCGGGCTGGCTAGACAATGGTAAACTCTGAGCTCCTTGGAGAAATTCCTGCATGTGATTTTGACAAGTAACTTTAACTGATTGTTAAAAGCAGCTTATGATTCTGAGTTGGCAGGCACATGTGTTATAGACTCAGAATATTAAAGACACAGGGTTTAAAGCTGAAGGAGGATGGAAAAAAAACCAGCCCCTTACTCCAAAATAAACCTCCTGGGCTCCAACAGGAGCTGGTAAGAGAGTATCTGTTGAAAGTCATATTGGCTGTGGAAATGCCTTTTTTTTTTCGGCCTATAATTTATTGGCTAATCCTCCTTATTTCCCCTTTTCTGGAGGTCATCCATATGGAGAAAGCCCATATTGTGACATTTCACTATTCTGTGGTGATTCAGTAGTTTTCTTCCCTGTCTATACCACCTTCCCTTCCTTATTAGGAATGCATTCCTTATATGCAGGTTCCCTTTGTAAAATTAAATTTAATATTATCCTTTTTACCTTAAGTGTGGATACTGAGTAACTGGATCTGGATTTGATGGCACATTATCACTATAGACCATTCTTGGTCATACTGTTTTTGCAAGAAAGGTGAACAGTCTGCATCTCATAAAAATAAGCACTTTGTGTAAAGGTCAAGTCCTCTTAGATGTTGGGAGTTACAGGTTGGTATTTCAAGGCAGAATTTAGGCTCAGCATAAACTGAGTATAGCAACTGCATGACCTGCAGACTGAAGTTACAAAGGGAAAAGCCAGAAGATTGTGCAGCTGAAGCTAGATAAGCATTTGTTGTTGTTCAGTCATTTCAGTTGTGTCCAACTCTTCATGTCCCCGTTTGGGGTTTTCTTGGCAAAGATACTGGGGTGGTTTACCATTTTCTTCTCCAGCTCATTTTACAGATGAGGAAACTGAGGCAAACAGGGTTAAGTGACTTGCCCAGAGATGCACTGCTTCATTTTATCTCTGCTGTGAGTTTGGGCACCTTTGAAAACACACCCATTGCAAGATTTCCATCACCGGGCTTTCACATTTAGTTCTTAGACCTGGGCTGGGTTGTACTTGCTGTTTGATTTGTTTTTGGTTTTGTTTTTGTTTTGTTAGGGAGAAGGGGAGAGGGGAGGGAAAAGAGACTGGGTCTCCCTATCTGGCCCAGGGTGGAAGTACAATAGGCACTCACTGGCTGATCTGCACAAAAGCTTTGACCTCCTCATTTCCCACTTGGGTGAGTTGTCCTTTCCACAGGAAGCTTGGAGGCTCCTCCGCTCCTAGAGCCGTAGGCTCCATATTAATGAAGGCCAGGCAGAAAACTGGAATCATCTGAGCCCTACTGTTGTTCAGAACTCCCAAATTTAAGCAATTCATTGGCCTCAGCCTCCCTAGTAGTAGGGACTCCAGTGGTGTTACCACCATGCCTATCTGTTTCCTTGATTTTTAACACGAGTTCAAAGCCCCAAAGCTGACCTTCATATTTCCAACCTTACAGGATGAAACTAGCCACATTGTGTCTTAGTCAATGCCAAGATCTTCAAAAGCGTATCGGTCCCCATTTCTAACATAGTTCCTAGGGATTTTCTCCATGCAAGGAATCCACAATACACTTGACACAAAAGTATCTATTGAGAGCCAAGTACCTTATCTTTAGGAGACATGTTGATTAGTATTTTAAGGGATGGGATGCTACTTTGAAATATACGAGTGAAGTTGCTCCAATCAAGGGGTTCTTAAGCCAGAAAGTCTGTGAACTTAAATATATATATATATGTATATATAGATAATTGTATTTCAATATAATTGATTTTCTTTGTAATTCTTATTTTTAATTTTATGCATTTAAAAGCATTATTATTTGAGAAGGGTTCATAGGCTTTACCAGAAGGTCAAAGGAGTCCATGACACAAAAAAGTTAAAAACCCATGCTCTTGCTGCACATCTCCAGTGGCTGTCTCTGGTAATGAAGGACCTTTTTTCCTTCTTGAAGCTAATATGAACAGTGATTTTATGAACTAAGGGGCATAGCATCTTTGTTCGTGTTTAACAAGTCTAAATTGATAGGACTTTTTTGTTTTGTGATCATGATGGGGTTGTCTGAAATGTCTTAGCTTAGCGTCCTGTCCTTTAGCCTAATGAGGGAGGGGAAAAAAGGATTTCTTCCTTGAGCCTATTTTTCTGTGTCCCTGATCCCCACCTCATGCCCATTTGATTTTTAATGTTAATGCCACCAGTTTTTTTTTCCTTCTGTTGTTCCTGATTGGTTAGAAAAGTAACTATCCAAAACTTAATTACTCTTTCAAAGCAGCTGTGTTAGATATTTGATTTGATATCTTGTTGAAAAGGACTGAGAAAGCATGTTGGGAATTTGGATTCTGTCACTAGATGATTCTGTACATTGACAATGGAGAAGCCATTGAGTTGGCATGAAAATGACAAGCTTCAGAGCCAAAGTTAGAAAAATATTAATGAACTTACAGTACCTTTTTAAGTTTAGGAATATGACCTCATTTGCATTATCTATTTACTCTATACTCACAGGCGATATCCCTGGATATAGCATTCTGTTGTTCTATTTTTTTAATTTTCATTTTTTAAAATTCAAAAGCACTTATATTCCCTCTCTCCAACCCTTTCCCAGCTCAACAAAGATGAGTCCCTCCTCCGTATTGCAGAGTGAAATTGAACCATTGTTGTGATTCACATGTGAGGGTAGAGTTATCATTTTAAAGCCTTGTTCTCCTTACTACTATTGCATTATTCCTTCCTTCCCTTGAGTCCTACTCCAGGGTCCTCTTTAGGATGTTGTGATCACCCCTAAATTCTTGAAGGTTATGCAAATGAGGCAAGCCTTGGCAGGTCCTGCAGAGTGTAGTGTATAGGCCTGGTCTCAGAGCCAATCTAACTCAATTTGGAGAGGCTCATTACCATACTGGACACTGGTTGGTTAATCTTAAGTTTCTGCCACTCTTGAAGGCTATCTAATGAGTCTAATAATAAATCTAATAAGGAGTTGTCTTCTGCATCAGTGGGGTTGACAGCTATGAAATCACAGGTCCTTGAAGTACGGACCTACCTATTCTCCTATACTAGACTGTGAGCTCATTCTTTGTGTCCCTCACTGGCCTTTTCACTGTAAGTTCTCAATAAATATTTGTTGAAATGAATGAATGAATTTGCGCAAATTCCCAAATGCTTTTATCTTCAGTTTAGCATTATTATTATATCATACAAGAATCTAGTAGTCTAGTCAATACTTGTGACTTGAGTCATGCAAGATGGCTAACACCTGAAAAATTTATGTGCATACTGCATCCAGTTTCTAGCCTTTAAATAAAATATGTATGTATATATATACATATATATAGTTAAGGGAGAGAATACACTGAGAGAATTTGCTCAGGTTGAGTTTCAAAAGTTTGAGAACGTGATGTAATGCTCATGGATTGGATTTTCATTTAATGTGGCAGGCCACAGACGTTGAATTTGCATAGCTGGGCAATGGACACCAGAGATGAGAGGGTCAGAAAAAATCGTAGGAAAATGGAACACTGGTGATTGTTATGGTAGAAAGAATATTAAAATGAGAAAACCTAGAGTTTTGTCCTTGACTCTCCCGTTACCTGCCTGTGTGACTTTGGGCAGGTCACTTTATCTCCCTTGGGCCTAAGTTTACTAATCTGTGAAATGAGGAATCAATAAGGTTACCACCTAGCTTTGACATTTCATGATCCTGTGATTCATCTGTGATTTTCTTCCCCTTTGTACCATCTACTCTTCCCCACTGGAAATACAGGCTCTTTTTCTTTTTTATGGTTTCAACAGTTTATACCCTGATTATGAATACTGAACAGTCTGATCTAGATGCAATAACAAAACTAATTTGCCTCACTGGGTTTGAGTAAATTAATTATCACCTAGACTAATATTGGATAGACATATCTAG
This sequence comes from Vombatus ursinus, assembly GCF_900497805.2. Taxonomy (NCBI): domain Eukaryota; kingdom Metazoa; phylum Chordata; class Mammalia; order Diprotodontia; family Vombatidae; genus Vombatus; species Vombatus ursinus. The sequence goes on along the minus strand of NW_020948983.1, from coordinate 50,457,655 downwards.
AGAGCAAAAAGGTCCTCAGTGATCATCCAGTCCAACCCTCTCATTTTACATTTGATGAAACTGAGGCCCAGGTGCCCCCGTATTTTTTTTTTTAATAAACGAGATATATGGAGCAGCACCTGTGATTTTATTGGTATAAACACCCAGATGAGAAAACTCCCTTTACCAATGCAGGTTGACCGTGACTCTAAAACTTCCTGGCTTAGAGAGTTTCCTAGAGCATTGGAAGGTTAAGAGATTTGTCTAAGGAGACAGCCAGGATGTGTCAAGGGGTGTCAAGGATGTGTCAACTGCCTCTCCTAGTTATTGACAACTGTATAAAAAGAAATGAACTTTTAGGCTAGAGACAAACTTGATGTGTGAAATTATGAAAGAATAGGAAAATCACTGACCAGTTAATGACTTCAGATTTATTTTCTTTAAAAAAAAAAAGTTGAGCTAAAGTGATCATTTGTAAATTTTGCAGGCAGCTTGTATCCATGGGACCAACTCAAGGCAAAGAATCTGATTATTAATAATCATGAGCTCTCTTCATTATGCAAAGTAGAAGTATTGACAGAAAAGTTTTTTTGAATTTTCCCATTTCTCCCCTTCATCCCTTTTCATTTGTGCATAATTATCCCTCTATAACAGAGGCCTAATTACAGATCTGGGGCTTTGCCCCCCTTTTTTCCACTCAGTGGGGTGTTGCTGTATTTCTTTGACTCTTTGCTTTCACTTAGACAAATGGCAAATTCATGAACCTGGCAACAAATGCAGAGAGACCTGGGCATTTGCAGCAATTAGTCAGATTAGCTGACCTGACCAGATCGACTCTGAGTGTTCCAGGGCCTTAAAACAATAGATTTAACCTGAGCCAAACTAACCATTGGGCGCCTGTGTGTGCAGTGACTTTCTGAACACTTTTGGAAAAACCATAGCCTCAGACAGTCCCAGAGCTCAGAATAAAAACCTGAATGTAAATGAGGAGGATGCAATAGGAAAAGATGATTTTGTCGTCTCACTTAGAAAATCCATTTGTTATTCTGTTGCTTTCCCTATTGCAATGAAGACTGACTGACTGATTGACTCTCTCTCTTCCCTCTTCTTCTTTCTCCTCCTCTTCCTCTCCCCTCTCCTCTCTTTCTCCTCATATACATATACACACATATAGACACATATATATTTATGTATGTATTTATGTAAGTATATTTATATGTGTGTATGTATGTATATATAAACATATTCTTTTGTTAATTTTTACAACTTTTTTTCTCTCACCCTCCATTGAAACAAACAAAAAGGAACTATGCATATTTGTAACAGATATACATAGTAAAGCAAAACAAATCCCCATATTGGCCATGTGCAAAAAATGTGTCAATACGAAGACTTTATTATTTTCTTACCTTTTTTAAAATAAACTGGCTTCTGCTTTCTTATCTCAACCCACATTTTTAAACTATTTTTTTTTTTCTTCTCAGGACCGTCAATTTAATTCAGGAATGATCCAATTATGAGGAAGTTGAATCCAGTTCTCTGGATGATAAGTGTTGACTATCCAGGGAGAAGCCCTGGCAGATGGTTAGTTCAGAGTGAATTTACCTTGGGATTGGTGTTTTAGACTGACAGCTTTTTTCAAAACTCAATTAAGTGAAGCAACTGCCAAAAGGAGAGAATCAGATCTGATGCAAATCACCACTGCTCTGTCTTCAGCCCAGCATTGATAAAGTTGAAGCATGTTCCCTGAGTCAGCTGAACTTCCTTGGGATGTGTTTCACAGTGCGAATTTAGGAACTCAAAACAAGGCCTAGTGATGCGCAGACAGAGAATACACAATGCCACCCCTTATAATTTAGATATTTGTTTCCTTTTCCAGGTCAGTCGCTTTTTTTAGGGCTCTATTTTTGTTTCTTGGATGCCTGTGATTCATTAGGTGCTCTCAGGGATTTGGTTTTTGCTTTGGGCCCTTGGATCCTGCATGAACCCAGTTTCAAAAAACACAAGATTATTGGTATTATTTTTTGTTATCAGGAGACCCTTTCCTCCTCTTTTCCCCCTACACACCTATACTTTTGATGAATTTCAAACCATTCTGGAAAGCATGATTGGAAAAAGGGAGATAACTATCTTTTGGGGAAGATATTTGTAATATAGTTCTATCAATCAATGATCAACATCAGTTTGTTTCTTTGTTGTTTGTTTTAATACATCTACTATGCCGGCCACTGTGCTGGCTCTAGATGCAAAAACAATAGAAACACAGTCCCTGCCCTCAAGGAATTTACATTCCACGTGGAGGATACTGTGTGTTCATAGATAAGTAAATATAGACTACATATGAAAGAAACCCAAAATGGTGGCAGCAGGGAGTCCTAGCAACTGAAGTTAGGTGGCCCTTGAGCTAAGCCTTAAGGAAGCTAGGGGTTCCCAGTGGCAGAGGTGAGGGGGAAGAGAATTCTTGGTTCAGGACAAAAGCATGGAGAAATGGGATATGGTGGAGGAATATTGAGTGGGTCAATTTGGCCAGAGCCTAGCATGCCTGAGGGGGACTAATATATAATCAGCCTGGATAGGTAGGTTGGAGCCAGATTGTGAAGGGCTTTAAATTCCAGATGAAGGTAATAGCAGAGAAATTCCACAGTGGTATAAATGCCACCTTTAAGAATATTATTTCTTTATATTTGTTGCAGATGCTGTCTGGGCTACACATAGGAATTTTTCATTAATGGGGCTCAGAAATAGTTATGAGGCACATAAAAATCTAAGCAACTTGGCAGCAAGTTTCCAGCTAGAGCCCGAGCATCTCTAATTTGAGCCTTGCCCTCAAATACCCCAGTGTACTTATGACCCTGGATTTGTAAACTGTACCAAGGGTTAATTCTGCTATATCTCTTTGCAGGCACTCCCTCTTCTTTTTTCCATTAATGGTGGCTATCTTAGAGTCAACCATAATGTCCCCTACTTCTATCCTTAACTTTGGTCTGTCATTCCCCTTGGTCTAAAGACTGTTGGTTTAGTTTAGTTTTGTTTTGTTTTTGCCATAATTTTCTGGTAATCCAGGGTCTGGAACTACGAGGGTGGTGTTAAGCAGATCTCTGCAGAAAGAATGTTTTTGGTTTTGTTTTGTTTTTTTTTTGTTTTTATTTTTTTGAGAAAGACTGTTATAACCTACACTTCCTTCTTTAAGGAGCAACATTATTTGGTCTTCCTCATCCCCTGTACTATGCACTAGAGGCGTTCAGGTGTCTAGACGCACCACACAACTTGTTATGTACTGTTATTTCTGTTTTACAAGCTAGGGGAATCTGAGACCAAAATTGCTTGGTCAGGTATATGCTGTTGTCAGCCCATTATCAGTTTTCTGATTTACTGTGTAAGCAGTTTTGATAATCCCTGTCATATGTGATTACATTTGCCCCAACTTCCCATAACATCTATACGTAATTGGTTTGATAAACTCAACCTCCGTCCAGTAGTTTGCTTGAAATATACTTTCACCTTCCATCTCTGTGACTAAGATGGTTTTGAATTGCTCTGCTAGGGGAAATCAAACTACAGAGCACTGATTCCCTATGCAGCTAAGTGAATCAACTAGAGCCTGCAGTCATAAGACTGTTGTCACTGTGGACCTATAGTTAAGCTTTGAGAAACTAAAGGAGATTTTTTTTGAGATGTTTTTTCCTCCCTCTGCCTACCCTAACAGCAACATATGCTCTCCCCTCTTACCCCCCCCCCCCATTCTTCAGGGTTTGTGTTTTTATGTTTCATTTTATTCCTGTGGGCATCATCTCCTGGGGTAGTGGATAGAAGACTTGGGTTCAAGTCCCACCACGGAAGCACACTGACTGTGTGACCCTGAATGAAACATTGAATCTTTCAACCCTCCATAGGTAAGTCACTTAACCTTCTAGTGCTCTAGACCAGTGATGCTCAAAGTGTGATATGGGGACCTGTGAAGATCCCCAAGACCCTTTAACTGGGTCTACAAGGTCAAAACTCATTTCATAATAATACTAAGACATTTTAATTTTAATACAGCAAATATTGATAGATAACAACCACATTTTTTTTAAAAAAAAGCTTTTTAGGATTCTGTAATAATTTTTAAGTGTAAAGGGGTCCTGAAATTAACGTTTGAGAACCTAGGCAACTCTTTCAGACTTTAAGTTGCAGAGAAGATGCTGATCTGTGTTGTTGGAGGGAGTTTTCTTACCTGGGAGTACATTCTACTAATGAAATCATAGATTTAGTCCCTATCTTGTCATCCCTCAATTCAGCTTTTATAGAAGTTGAAGTGAGGTTCTTTGCAGAAATGGAACTTATCTTTCTCTAATAGGAGCAAGGAAAAGAGGATATAGTAAAACCTTAAAAAATTAGCATGCTCAGGAATTGGGCCATTGGGTAAACTTCATTTTCTGGGTAACTGAGGATCAATCAAAAATAATTCTTCTTCTCCTCCTCCTCCTCTTCTTCCTCCTCCTCAAGTGTCCTCCCCCTTTCACTCCTCATCCTCCTCCCCCTCTTCTTCTTCCTCCACAGACTGGATCTGTGATTTCCTCATTGGAGTAGGTAGCTTCCAGAGTCACACAGATAGTACACGTCAGAGGTGGCATTAACACAGGTCTTCCTTGATCCAAGGTTAGCAGGAGTGTTTTCTTTGTTCTTATCAGGGCTTAAAATGTCCTATCTTTGGAAATTTTATTCTTGTTCAGAGATGGAATAACCTGGCTGAATAATCCTTCCTAAATGCCTTATTTCAGTTGGCTGATGCTGTTTTCTCCTTTTCTATCACTAAAACCTTGACTAGAGGCACTTCTTTCATTATATGATAAGGGAGGAAAGATATCAGTGGTAACAACCACAGCAATATTAATAATAACATCCATATGGCACTTTAAGGATTTCAAAGAACTTTACAAATCTCACATTTTTATCCTCATGACAACACTGAAAGATAGATACTATTATTATTCCTGTTTACAGATAAGGAAAGCGAGGCAGACTGAAGTTAAGTGACTTGCCTGAGTGTCTGAGGCAGGACTGGAACTCTGGTCTTCCTCCCCAGGCCCAGCCCTCTGTCTATTGGGCTGCCTAACTGTGGACAGTTTCTTACCAGTGGCAAGACTACCAGCCACTTCCTTGGGCTTCCCTGTGGCTAATTTAGTGAGGTGTAGTACATAGAATACTGGACTTGAAGACTGGAAAACTTGTATTCAAATCCTCTTCCTAAAATTTAGTAGATGGGTGACCAAGCTCTCTGAGCCTCAGTTTCCTCGTCTGCAAAATGGGGTAATAATATTGTCTGAAGTAATTACTTGGCAGGTTGTAAGTCTCAACTGAGATTACCCTTTGCAAACTTTAAAGTACTTTATAAATGTTACTGTTATTGAAAGTAAGACCAGAAAGTATCCTGTGCTTCCTTTTGCGCGAAATAATCACATATTTTAAGGGCCTTGGTTTTTTTTTCCCCCCTTGCTTGTTTCTAGTCCTAATGTAACTCAATAGGGAGAAAAATATTTGTGCGATGGTCTGTAGTGTAGCTGACATGCACGTGCTCTTGAACTGGAATCAAACAGTAGTCCTGCCACATGTTATCTCTGTAACCTTGGGCAATTCATTTCAACTCTCCCAGCCTCAATTTTTCCATCCCATAAAATGGTGCCGTTCGGTCTCTGTGGTCTCTTGTAGCTCTTCATATGATTGTCTTTATCAGTGTCTTACCCTTTAGTACCTGAGGAAAAAAATGGGGGAAGAAAGTTTCAAACCTTAAGCATAGCAATCTCTTCCCCTGTAGCCTGTGGTGGCAGTGAAGAAAATGGAGACGTGACTGTGGGCTCGGAGCCTTGATAGAAAGTATTCTGTGGGTTTGTGAGACCTGTGTGGTATGGGGGCCTTGGACCGACCTTAAGATGAATTCTGCTGTGCACTGAATAGTTTCAGAGTGAGAACCCAATGTGCAGGTTTCATTCATTCATACATGCATTTATTCATTCATTCATTTATTTATGGGTCACCTGGATGGTTCTGGCTATAGTTTAGTCTCCTTTATCTGCAGCATCCAAATTTAACCTTTAAAAACCATGTTTTTAATCTATCATAAATAAAATGAAGAGATAGAATTGAAGAGGGAAATGGTCTAGTCTAGAGCTGGGAGGAACCTTGAAAATCACCTAGTCCAACCCTCCTCTGCCTACCCCACTCCCACTTCATAAATGAGGAAGCGAAGAACTAGAGAGGTGAGTTTTTTCACTTATCACACTGCTGGTTGGTGATAGTTGGGCCTAGAAATCAAGAATCCTGACCCTCCATCCGCTGGGCTTTCCATGACATCCCCCTTGGCCAGTACCGGTGTCCAAACAGACATGGTGAAGTCAAAGTCATTTGCCAGTGATCCTAATTCACTTTGTCTTCATCATAAGGCAGCATATTGTTAAAGTCTCATTCTTATACTAGGTTTCTGTATCTCCCTTCTGAACAACATTAAGTCCCCTAAGTACCTTTATTGCCAGCACAGGAAGAGGAAAAAATGTGGGCAGTCTTCTAATTGAACACCTAGGCTTTTGTCAGGATTCATTGTTTTCAAACCTGTTATTAGAGTGGCTAATGCCCCTGAATGTTGGTTAACGGGCAGGAATTTGCCTTCTAAACCAGGATGCCTGAATGACTTTTTAACTGGGGTTTCTCTGTGGACCACTGGGCAGTATATCTTTAAATTTGTGTTGTTTCCCAAGATCTGCTCTGGCAAGCAAGCTCTGCCTTAAACCTGCAGAGTTAAATTTACCCAGAATGACAACTGTATATGCAGGGTTTAGTTACATAACAGCGGTTGCTGCGTTTCACATTGCACTAATCCAAACACAGTAATCACACAGGCCACAGAAAAAGCAGGCAGCCCCTTTTTTTTTTGGGTGGGGGAAAGGGGTGTATACGTATGTATGTGTGTGTCTGTGTATGTGTATGTGTGTGTGTGCACGAGCTCTACATGGGTGACTGGATAATATGCCTCTTAATTTTTTTTTATACTGTAACAATTATCCCATTATCTTGAATTTGGTGCCATTAGGAGACTTTTTAATATCAATTATTAGGTTAGTAGTTTCTGTGTGCACATGTACAATTTGTTAATTTATGTTATTTGAAATAAAAATCTAATAGTGTGCCATGTAAGTACTTCATAATATTGTGGCTAACTAATTCTTAGTGGTCTTAGCAGTGCAGGGAAAATGTGTCCTTTTCCCTGTGCTGTTTTGTAGTTCTGCTTAACTCTATTCTCCTTTTCTGTCCCCCACCTCCGAAACAGCCCTGCTCCAAACCTTGGGAGTGAGAAGAGCATGGTGGTACTTGCCTGGGAGAAAAGTGGGCAGATCCATACAACTTAGAATGGATTGAGCCTAGGGTGAGCTCCTAAGGAGACCCTGGCACCTAGAGATGGAGAATCATTCGCTTTCAAGCTGCTTTGGCCATTAAGTGACTGCTGAGCTATTGGAGGTATCACAGAGAGACTCAACAGGACTGCTAATGGGTTTTTATCACTTAGGTGATAAAACTGCAGTTATTAGTTATAGGCCACGGTTTAGAAAATCAATCAACCAATAAATATTGATTGAACACCCACTGAGCACAAAGCACTGGGCTTCAGAGCTTGTGGGAGGTATTAGGAAGTAAAAGATATACTCCACATAATCAAGGTTTAAGGTTTAGTAAGGGAAAAAAGACCTAAATAGATGAAAAGTTAAATAACAATGTGAGATGATGATACAAGGATATCACAAGGCAGTTACTTCATGGTCAGTTGCTGAGTAGATAGATAGTACAAACTACGAGGGGATGGAGAGCTCGTGGTAAGCTGGAGAAGTCAAGACAAGTTACTGAAGAGGTAGACCTTGAGATGAGCTTTGATGCAGCGGTCAATTTGGATAGTTGGAAAGGAATCAATTGGGGCTCAAGTACAGAGACTGGTGTGAGCAAACGCACAGAGGTGGGAAAGCACAAGATGTGTTTGCATTTCAACAAGTAGACTGGTTTTGTTGGAGTAGAAGATGCATAGAGTTAGTAAGTGGAAAATGGGGTGAGGTAAGGTTAGGGTCACATTGTTAAGGGCCTTGAATGCAAATCTGAGGGAATTTTTTGCAGTATTCAGTTCTTGTTTGGTTTACACAAACACATTTCACCATTGCTCTAAGATTTCCAGCAGTCTGTAACATTGTTAGAAGCATGAATTTAAAAAGAACAGGCCTTTGTCAAATAGATGGTTCATTAAAGAATATGCATTTTATTCTATGGTTAGGATTGGATTTTTAGAATCTCCTTTAGAAGCTGGGATGACTGGTTTCTCAGACCAAGGACAATTAGGCACAGCACACTGATAGCAGTGAAGAAAAGGACAGTCGGTACAAATAGTCTTAATTCTGAGGAGCAGAAAAACACTGGAAACATAACAGCGTGGGGCTATGGGATGCAGGGGCAAAGAGCCCTACAAACCCAAGTGGCATCTAAGAACATCTCACTTTTACAGGGAAATATGGTCATGTTGGTCATGATGTTTGCCGCACACTCCATCATGATGACTGTGAGTCATGGAGAAAAAGTCCAATTATGTTGAAGTCAGGAAAAAGATGAGGTACCATTTGAAAAGATTTTCAGTAAAGATGGCTAAAATTAAAAGAAAATGTTTAGGTGCTTTAAGGGTAAGTTTCAGTTACGTGAAAAATTATATAGTAGAATATCTCATTTCTCCATAATGCTAGGTCAAATGGATTATTTTGTTTCGTTCCAATACTAACTTTTTTGTGCCAAGAACAAAGCATTCAATAGTCTGTCCTCTGATCTAGAATTTAAGCCCCACCATTGGCTCTTTGTCATTGATCTCTTCCAATCCTGTTGTGAATGTGGTTCAAGGAAGTGAGATATCTGCAGTGGGTAGAGCACTGGGCCTGAAGTCAAGAAGACATGAGTTCAAATTCAACCTCAAACACTTATTAGCTGTGAGACCCTGGGCAAGTCACTTCACCTCTATCTGCCTCAGTTTCCTCAACTATAGAATAGGGATAATAATAGCATTTACCTCATAGGGTTGTTGTGAAGATCAAATGAGATAATATTTGTGAAGTGCTTAGCGCAGTATCTGGCACAGAGCAGGTACTAAATAAATATTTATTTCTTCCCTTCCCTTCCTCTCTCCTTACAAAAATATATGTTCTTGGAATATGTAGAAATTGCTGCAAAGACCTTTGAGACAAACAGGTTAGTTTATCCTCAAAATATGACTGTTTTTAATAGGTGCTGCTTTTGGCTGTTAGAGAAACCAGTGATATATGAAAGTATTGGAATCGTAGTTGGGAAGTCTTATGTATTAATCTCCCTCCCAGTACTTATTAGTAGTGTGATCACTTAACCTCTTGGCCTCGTTTTGCTCATCTCTAAAATGGGAATTATAGGGGGCAGCTAGGTGGCGCAGTGGATAGAGCACCGGTCCTGAAGTCAGGAGGACCTGAGTTCAAATCCAGCCTCAGACCAAACACTTGACATATACTAGCTGTCTAACCTTGGAAAAGTCACTTAACCGCAGTTGCCTTACCAAAAAAAAAAAAAAAAATGGGAATTATAATAATATTGTTGTGTCAAATGAAATAATGCTGTAAAGCACTTTGAAAATATTAAAGTAATGTATAAATGTCAGTTATTATTGAAAGGCTATTGGTTCATGATCTGTTGGTTAGTTTTGTTGGATGGTTTTATTTCTTCTTTTTTATTCCCTGTTATAGAGGATAGCCTCTGGGAGGGGGAATAGGAATGGCTACTTTTCGAAATCTAGTTGATACAAAAACAAAAGCCATAAATAAAAATACATTTTTAAAAAGAGACTATTAGGCAGGGGTATGCTGGTAAATGTGTAACATCTGACTCTCAAAAAAATGTGCCCGTGACATGATTTTAAGTTTAATGCAATACTAACATTTTCTCCATGACTTTTTAAAGTCTAGATTAATTTAAAAAACAAACCAAAAAATCCCAATAAATAAAACCCTGATTTGTAGTCCTTTCTGATTTTCAAGATGTAATTGTTCACAATGAAAATTTAACACTTGGCTCTCCTGAGCAGATTAACCCTCCTATCAGCCTGATATTTTGGGATCAGGTGAGAAAATTGAATTTGAGTCTCTCCCCGTCCCTGTCAAATAATTTGTTTCTCTGGGTCAGGTTATGCTCACTTTCCATTGCGGCTTAAAGTCCTATAGTATTGTAACATTGAACAAACCCTCAGTTTCCTACAACTTCTATATAATCTCTGGTGGGCTTTTTCCCCCCCTAGACATCTATCTACATTTCACATGAGACTCTTTTGAAGTTTCATTGATTAATTCGCTTATATATTTTTGCTAAACATCCAGGTGTGTACATGGCTTTGTTCTAGGTGCTATGAGGGACACGAAAAAGTAAATATAATATATGCTATCTGTCTTCAAGGTACTTACAGTCTCGTTGAGGTGATAAGAGTGTTATAGGGAAAAGGTAAATTACAAGGCAACAGTTAAATGGTGAGGCCAGAAAATCAATAGTCACATGACATTACATGAATGCAGCAAATATGAAGAAGGGTCAACAATAGCTGTATGTGCAGAGGACAGGCACAATTTGAAGGTTTTTGAGCTAGAGGGTGACCCAATGAAATCAGTGTTTTAGGAAAATGACTTTGGCAGTTGTGTATGTAGGATGGATTAGAGTAGAGAAATGCTAGAATCTCAGTGATAGGTTAGGAGGTTATGTAGTGAAGTAGGTATGAGGCCACAGGAGCCCAAACAAAGGTGATAATAGTGAGATTTGAAAGGAAGGGACAGATGGGAAACACATAGAGGAAAAGTAAATGAGACTTGGATGATAACTGTGAAAGGCTAGGGAAAGATGTGAGACTCTTTCAGATTTACCACGGCATAGTGCTTATGGCATTCCTCTAGTGGGGGCTCTCCTGGGTATACTATATTAATCAGGCATATTTCATCCAGTTCCTTTTGGAAGCTCCTAGCACAGAGATGCAGAGAAGGTGCCAGCTACAAGATCATCCTTTCTCTTAGCTTTTTGCAGGTATTTGTATGGTGGAGAATAAGCTGAGGCTATGGGACATGTATATATTTAGAATATTTCTTTTAAGGCATTTGGAGCTAACTTTTGGAGCCTCTTTTCTCTAGTCTGAGCCTTCTGGGTACTTTGTAGCTTGATAGGGAAACTGGCAATTGAAAGTAATTTTGCCTTTTAGCATAATCCAGTGCAATGTGTCACTTTTTAAATAAAACACATTAATTTACTAGGCGAGTAGTTTATTGTGAGGAGCCCCATGTCTAAGTGAGAGGAATTAAAGGCCAAAGGTTGAATCCTTCTGCATTATTCACAGCACTCTCCTCAATAAATCACATATGCTGAACCGGCAAGTTAACACTTACTTAACGAGCAATGTGTTGTTTAAGGGTGGTACACATTGAAATGACCTCCATGTTCAATGTAGGCTTAGTCAGTGAAGAGCTACCTTCAGACACAGCATGGATCTGCTTCATATAACCCCGAATAAATCATGTGCTATTTGTCATGGGGGTTGGCCTATAAGCCAGACAGCTTTGCTTGTTTAAGTTGTAATCTTCCTTGTACCCAAGACACACCTAGAGGAGCTCATGCTCTAATGGGAATCACATTTGGCATTCAGACCTTACATACATACTTGCTCTCTACAGATCTGAATAAAATGCATTTCTCTTATGATTAGGCTTCTCCAACAGATGCAGCCTATAAATTGTGAGGACACACTGAATGTGTGGAAGTGCCTGTGGGAACTTGATTTTTTTTTAAATTTTTTGTAGTGTAATGCACGGGGTTTTGCTGAAGCAGCCATGGGAGCCACTGTTGTTTTGAGGGGAAGGTATGTGTCCTGAGGTTGTTGTGCTGGTATGGCATGCCATCAGCAGCAGTTGACCCTTTCTGTTATTTTGGGAGGAGACCAAAAAAAGTAACTTCACCACAGATTCTACCCAAAGGGGAGAATGGAAGAGGAGATGAATATTTTAAAGGTGAAAACTTGTTCATCTGGAGCATAATGGATATGACAAAAATGGATTGGACACAGTCCAAGCAGCGAGAGAGCCATCCAGTGGACTGTGATAAATCCAAAGTGAAATGAGAATGGAAAAGCATTGTGGGATAGCTCTTCCTGCATCTCTTTTCCCTCTGAACTGTTGAACATACCCTATCAGGCAGGCACCCTTGCCCTTGTCCTTTTTCATCCATTGATCGGATCAGATTGTAATCAGTGCTACACTATGCGTTAGAGCCATGGAGAAAAAAAAAAAGGGAATAGAGGAAAGTCCTGCTTTAATAAAACCTACTCTATGCAAACCAATCCTTACTAAACACATACACATATACATATATATGTATATATACATACACAATGCATATATATATACACATATATACAAGAATACATACATACAAGAAAGAGAGTGAGTGGAAGGAGAGGAGAACGAGAGGGAGTAAAGGAGGAAGAGGGAAGGAGAGGGAGAGACAGAAACAGAGAGAGACTGAGAGGGAGGGAACAAAAGACAGACAGAGATAAATGGATAGATAGATAATCATTTACAGATTTCCAGAACCTAAGAATTAGAAGGGGCCTCAGTACAATACATACATGAAACGAATAATCATTGTAACAGGCAATGAGTGGGAATCCAGCTTCTATTTGAAGACTTGTGTCTTATAAATAAGCCCAGTGCCTTCTCTCTGTCTCTCTCTCTCTCTGTCTCTGTCTCTCTGTCTGTCTGTCTCACTCTGTCTCTCTGTCTCTGTCTGTCTCTGTCTCTCTGTCACTCTGTCTCTTTGTCTCTGTCTCTCTGTCTCTCTCTGTCTGTCTCTCTGTCTCTGTCTTTCTTTCTCTCTCTTTTTTTGTCTCTCTCTCTCCCTGCTACACATCTCTGTGACTTCCCTTTTTAAAAGACTATAACACAAAATTTCTTTAAATGGTGAGCCCATGGTTTTACTTGTTTCCTAATTATCGCTAATCTGGCCAACTGAGAGACCAAGCCCAGAGATTTGAAACTGATATTTGAAGAGGCCCTTGACAATTCCAGGTCACGTTCTATAGGCCTCCCTATAGCACTGGATTGAAACTTCTGCATCATTCCCTTAGGTACTCAGTTAGTTTTCCAACTGTTTTCAACTGTTATACAAGTGTATTTGTCTACCCATGACTATTTTTTTGGTTCTTGTTAAAGAATTTTTATTCAGTTTTCATGATTATTATGTGAGGAAGACACAGAGAAATATCCCACATTGTCCTAGATCATATTAATTATATTTAAGATATGTTTTGGTATCTATCACAGTAATTTATCCATGATGCCTCTTTTTATCCCTCTTAGGTACATTTTTGCATTGTAGTTTCCCTTTGCATTACATTGCTCTGAAAATGTAATGTGAATCAGATCTGAAAGAGGTCCAGAATAAAATATATTTTGATAATAAAGAAAATCACCTGAAATGATGATTAAATATTGGTAATAATGTATATAATGTAAGTAATTGGAAAAAGGGATTCAGTTAGACAAGAGATTGGTTTATATGCAGCCTTTCAGGAACCCAGCTATTGCACCCAATTAAAGTATGAAGATCCCTCACCTGTGTTATATAAACTCAGTGCATGACACTATTTTTTAAGTAAGTTTATGTTTCAATGTTTCAGGTACTGTGGTTTCAAGGCTGTGATTTTTTCAGCATAAGTACTACCTTCAGTGATCCAGATATCCCTAGAACTTAGTAAATTGTTCTTAAAAATTGTTGTGCCCAAACAATTCTCATGTTGGCACCATGATTTAAGACAAGGGCAACCAGGATGATGAAAGACCATGAGTCCATATCATATGAAGACTAGTTGAAGGAACTGGTCATGTTTAACCTGGATATGAGGAGACTCAGAGGTGACATGATAGTTGTGTTTTACAATTTGAAGGTCTGTCATTTGGAGGAGGGATTGAATTCATTCTGTTTGAGCCCTTAGGGCAGAGTGAGGAACAATGGATGGCTGCTGCAAAGAGGCAACCATCCAACGATTAGAGCTGCCCCCAAGTGAAGTTGACTGACTAGAGAGGTGCTGGGTATCCCCTCCACATAGGTCTTCAAGAAGAGGCTATATGGCCACTTGTGTGTATAATAGTTATTCCTTTCATATATGGGTTGTACTTCATGGCCTTTGATGACCCCTCCAACTCGCAAGTTCTGGAAATTTGTGAATGTCACTAAACTTGGGTAGAGTGGCCTCAGATGATGGACAGACATTCCTTTCCTGAGCCTGTACTTGAAGCCTTTACAGCCTGGCATAGTTTACTTTAGCTTAAAATCCACTGGCATGGAGGAAGAACTCCATGGCCACCCCCATGCCCTGATGAAGTTTTGGAGTAGGACTATAGTGAAAAACTTATAAGCCCATCTTTTTATCAGTACAGATAGATGCCTTGTTGTTTTTTTAATTTTTTTTTATTTTTAGACAATTGGGGTTAAGTGACTTGCCCAGGGTCACACAGCTAGTAAGTGTCAAGTGTTTGGTCTGAGGTGCGGATTTGAACTCAGATCCTCCTGACTCCAGGGCTGCTGCTCTATCCATTGCACCGCCCAGCTGCCCCTAGATGCCTTGTTTTTAAAAATAGATACACCTTTCATATGGAAATTGTTTTGCATGATTTCACATGTATAATTGATATTATATTACTTGCTTTCTCAATGGGGGAGAAGGGGCAGAAGGGACAGAGAATTTGGAACTCAAAATTTTAAAAAATAAATTAATAATAATAAATGTATAAAATATATAAAATATAAATATCAATAAATAATGATAAGTATAATTTGTTTTAAAAGTTGAGAATTATTTAATAAATTATATATATGTATATATTTTAAAAAGTTATAGATATGCCTTTGAAAACTTCCATACAAATAAAACTTTTGCAAATCAAATTTACTTACTATTCAACATTTTTGAAGTGCCTCCTGTGGGCAGAGAACAATACTAAGCACAGGGAGAAGTAATAATAATAAAATTATTATCCTCATTTCACAGATGTGGGCACTGAGGCTCAGAGGGGTTAAGTGATTTACCTATGATCACACAGCTAGGTTGATTTCTAAGAAAAGATTCCAGCCTTTCCTCATTCCAAGTGCAGTGCTCTATTCATTCTGCCACTTTGCCTTTCTCAAATATTGTACAAATGTAAAGTTTAGATAAGACGGTCCCTATCCTCATGGACCATCTTGACAGAAACCAGTCACTGTAATATAATAAAATATTATTGGATGAGTGCATTGGAGAAGTGCGTAACAGAGTGTTTCTAGAGGTTTAAGGAGGAAGGTCATTGTCAACAGGGATAAATCAAGGGAAACTTTATGTAGGAGGTACTGTTTTTGTTGGGCTGTAAATAATGGATAGGAATTCAGTAGTCCAAGATGGGGAGGGAGAATGTTTCAAGTAAGAGGAAATGGCATAAGCAAAGTCACAGAGCGGGGATGAGGGGGAAGTATATGGTATGTTTGAGGGGACAGAGAGTTGCCCCGTTTAGCTAGAGTGTTATGTACTTGGAGGAAAGATGAGATGAGGCTGAAGAGGGAGAATGGTGCCAGATTATGGGAATCCTTGAATGCTGTATGTGGAAGTTTTGATTTCATTTGATAGGCAGTAGAGGGCTTAATGAAGATTTTTGAGCCTGGGAATGACATGGTAAGATCTTTTCATAAAGAAGATGAGGCTGCTTAAATTGCAGGGAACCTGTTTCAACAAACTCTTTACTGAATCTTCATGCTAACATAGAGAATATTCATGTAAGAGGTCAGGCCTGTATTCTTCTTCTGTGCTTGATTTTGATTGACTTGGAAAAGCCACTACCATTGATAGGAAGAACTGGTGAGCTTCATAAGGCTTGTGGGATCGCAATCACATTCAAATAAACACTTGGATGTTCAGTAAAACTATGTACTTTTTCAGATCTGCCAAACTGGGCTGGAAGCCAGATAATAAGCCTTAAAATAAAACAAAGTTTCCAGTACTTCAGCTTCTGGTCTGTCCATACCTTCAACAAAGTCATCCTTAGGGTTTTTAGATACTTTGGTTTGAGACCTGTGCCAGAACTGAAATGTTTAGGGGTACCTAAAAATGAAAAATAATACAATATGTATTAACTGAATGCTACAAAAAAAATCAGATTTAATTCCAATAAAAGTAGAATATTTTAGCATTGCCATCAGTTTTCTCAGTTTTAAAAGTTTACTAGTATGGTAGCACCTCATTTATCTGGGAAATTTAGACAATCTCATTCTCTTTCCTCCAAACATTGCCTACAGTTTTGGCTTCCTTGTTTCTGTTAATAGCACTTGCTTTCTCTTGTTTACCTATGTTTGTAATTGTAGTATCATCTTTGCCTTCTCATTGTCCTTTACCCCTATATCCCGTTAGTTGTTAGGTCCTGTTTCTAATCAGTTGCTAGGACTGCTCAATAATTTTCAATAACTCTTTTTTGAGTTATACCTACTGAACTGAACGGACTGGCATCTAGATCCCCTACAATATTGTCTTATCGTGCCATGATTCGACCTCTGCAAAATATCCTAAATCAAATTCAACAATTCAACTTAACCAATTCATTTAACAAAACAAATTAATAAAAACATTCGTTAAGCATCTGCTATGTGCAAAGCTCACTGTAACTTTCCATTCCTACTTCAAAGTACCCAACTCAAGCCTGCCGTGATTCCTTGCCCAGATTACTGCAATAGCCATCTAACTAGTCTCCTTGCTTCTTGTTTCTTATTGCTCTGATCTCAACTCAGTGCTGTTTCATTCATTTTTCTAATGCAAAGATATGATCAGATCACTTCCTGCTACAAAAATTTCAATAGCTTCCAGTTACTGAATGAATAAAGTCTAAACCCCCTTAGCCTAGCTAGCATTCAAGGCTCTCTATTCTCTGCCTATTCGGCCTTATGTTATACTGTACCTCCTTACATATCCCAGCCAAATGACACTTCTCCCTATAGGCTAAAATGCTCTGGATTTTCCCCATTTATTTGTCTTTGCTCATGCTGCCCCTAATGTGAAGGATTCACTCTCTCCCACCACCTGCTAAAACCTTTCTCATTATTGGAGGCTCAGCTACTATGCTGCCTCCTCCATGAAGCTTTATGTGATTTCTTCATTCAGAAGTTCAGAAGCAATCTTTTCCTCCTTAGAACTCTCAAAGTACTTTCTATATCTCTTATGTAGTTACTATATTCTATTTTGTATCATAGGTAATTGTCCATGTATCCTCACCTCCCGGTAGACAGTGCCTTTTTTTTTTTTAATCTACCTGAGTATCATAGACACTTAATACATTTTTGAATGGATAAAGTGAATTTTTTGATAACTAAAGCTTACCTTTTAAAATATTAAACTTTATTTTTTTAAATAAGTTAACCATTTTAAATGTAAGTATTTCTGAATTCTGATACTTTCCTACCTTCTTAGGCAGAGTTCAGGAAACAGAATATTAATTTATCTGGATAGCTCAGGGTCATCCTTCCAAATATCCATTTCTGTGTACTTGGGGGTGATGTGGGGTTCAGTGATTCTTAACCTAGGGTTTATGATTTTTTTTTCTATATTTTGATAATTACTTGTTTAGTTGATGAGTCATGTCAGACTTTTTTTTTTTACCCCATTTGGGGTTTTCTTGGCAAAGATATGAGAGTAGTTTGCCATTTCCTTCTCCAGCTCATTTTACAGATGAGGAAACTGAGGCAAACAGGGTTAAGTGACTTGCCCAGGGTCATATAACTAGTAAACGTCAGAGGTCAAATTTTAACTCAGGTCCTCCTAACTTTAGGGCTAGCACTCTATCCTCTGCACCACCTAGCTGCCCTTGATGACTATGTTTCAGCCTGATTTTTTTCTCTTATAATCCCATGTATTTTGTTCTATTCCTTGAGAAATAGTATTCTGAGAAGGGTTTCATGGGCTTCTCCTGACTCCCAGAGAGGTCCTTGACACCAAAAGGGTTAGGAACCCCTGAGATGGAGGTGTGTTAGGGCTGCTTGCCCCAGACCTCTATGTTTTTAAGTTATTGTGTTTGCTTTTTACAGTTTTTTAGCTCCTCCGCTCTCAGGCTGTTCGCTTCTAATGCTCCTGGCAGCTGGCAGCATGCCTACCCCTGCAATACTCCCGCAGTCTAATTTGTTGCTCTAAGTCTGCTGTGGGCAGAGAACCCTGCTAGCCAAAATTGTTGTAATTATGTCTAAATAAGAGTAAATGGGTGCCGAATGAGGGCCCTAGATTCTTTCCTTGGAGTCAAGTGTGTGAATTTCAGAGCATGAACCTTGTATCACCTATTCCAGTGGCTCAGAGGACTCCTTTGCTTCCTGCTTGGCTTCTGGCTGTGTTCCAGAGAGTTGAGGTTGTCATAGAAATAACATATCACTTATCTATAGTTCACTGTACTTGAAAAAGCAAAATCCAAAGGCCTGTAAAAGATCCTCGTTCTACAGAAGTTTCCTCATCTGTAAAATGCATAGAATTAACAAAGGAAAATAATTATACACACATGCATGCATGTATATGTTTAAAGTTCACAGACCCCCCAGGTTAAACGCCCCCCCAACCCTCGACTAAATGATTTGTAAAAGCCCTTCTGGCTCTAAATGATCCCAGGATCTCTGGTCAGTGAATACAGGCTTCTAGAGGTCAGGGATTGGTTCTGAGTAATTCATTCTTTACAATTAATAACATACCACTAAAAATCAGATTATAATCAAGAATTTAATAAAAAGTAGATGAAAGTGCTTTGAAAAGTAGAAAATACAGTACAAATGCGAAGTGAGACCATTTTTATATAATGTTTCATTAAGGAGAACATTTTTATCTAGGAAGTTCAAAGTCCTGTGACAAACTTTTGTGGAAATTTAGGAAGCATTCAGAAGGTTTGCCATCTAACTCTCCTACTTGAGCAAACTCGTGAAGGTGATTGTACCCAGAACTTTTGAGTCATTGTACCGAACCTAAACTATAAGCCTCTCAGCTTCTATAACAAGGGCTAATGAGTATTTAAAATAAAACCATATTTTTAAAAAGAGAGAAAAAGCTAAATAGAGGCAAGTTGATGGAGACATCATAAAAATAAAGTTCTCAGAATCAAAGACCTTGGCCTTGTCAGTGGTTCAGTGTCAGAAACAGATTCGGTTTTTATCAATGGAAATGACAAACTGAAATGACATGAAAGAAGATGTATTACCATCTTCTTTGCAGTTACACCCTAAGGACCACTGGACCTTTGCATCTGACACCTAGTATTTGGGTTATCTTCTCTTATTAGAGTGTGAGTTCCTTGAAATAAGGGCCTGTCCCAGTTTTTCTGTTTGTATCCCTAGCATTTAACATGGAGCATTGCACGGAGTAGGTGCTTCATAAATGCTTTTTCATTCACTGACTTACTCATCAAATGACTGACAGTCAAAATCAAACATGGTTTCCAGCCTCAAAGATTGAAGGATAAGCTTCCAGATACCAATTTTACTTTGAAGCAAAGTGAAATAATTTCTTAGACTTCTAAGTTTAGGAATTAAGGTCCTGCATTCTTTCTAATACAGTTTTTCTTTTTCTTAAAAAAATCAACTGGAAAAGTGACTACTTTGGTTTCAAATGTCCAGTGACTAGAGGGCCAGGCTATGGCTGGATACCTCTGTCAAAATCCCTTCCCATCAGCCTTTATTTTTTAATAGTATTTTATTTTTCCAATTACATGTAAAGACAATTTTAACATTTGTTTTTTATATAAAATTTTGAGTTCCAAATATTCTCCCTTCTTCCTTCCCCTTTCCCCTCCCTGAGACGGTAAGCAATTTGATATTGATTATATATGTACAATCATGTAAAATACATTTCCATATTAGTCACATTGTGAAAGAAGACACAGAACAAAAGGGAAAAAATGCAAAAAAAAAACCAAACCCCAGGGAAAGTGAAAATAGTATGCTTCAATCCTGCCATCCTTTAGGTATTTCCCCTGGGGAGTTGGTTCTGACGAGGAGCTACAGTCTGATGAACAAGTAAAATGAGTGCTTTATATTTGTTTGTTTGTTTGATTATCTCCTTTAAGAATATTCCCTGTACATTTGAAGTGAGGTGAGTTGGGAAGACATGTTGCTATGAATGTTTGGTTACATTTTTATGCATGAAAAAAGTCATCATGACTTTGCACCACAAAGATGGTGCAAAGAGCCTGGCCTTAGAACCAGAAGAGCTGGGGTGCAGTCCCATCTCTGCCGCTAGCTGGGGTCTTCATTTCATTCCTCTTCGATCCGTTTCCTCATATGTGAAATGAGGGAGTGGGACAAGATAATCTCTCAGGGTCTTTCCAGCTCTAATATTCCATGATCTTAGGCCAACTCAGTCTCAGACAAATAACACTGGTATTACTCTAAGTGGTTTGTGAGAGACTTAAACCCTCTGAACTTCTGAGGGTGAGGTGCTGGCATTTAGGGATTTTTCACAGATATGAATGAACATTCACTCTGGCACTGTGCTCATGTGGTGTCATCTTCACATTATTCATCTTTGTTAATGAATGACTTCCTTTGGCTTATAGAAGATTGAACAAAACAAGAGATTCCGTGGACCTAGAAGTAAGTTTGTCGTCCTAGTTTTTCCTTAAGTGACTTGTACGACTTAAATGAGCATGCCTCCACTTTGTATTTTTACTTCACAAACGGTCCAGAAGTGGTGTTTTTGACAAGTTGGAGAAACCATGGGGTGTGAAATTTTTGTCCAAGTGGGTCTTTAGGCTGGAAACTTAGAAATCTAAGTTATCATTTTGGTGTTGTTACTAACTCACTGTGGATGTTATAAAGAAAATCCCAGAATGTATCTGGACCCCGGTTTCGTTTCTCATCAACACATTTACAAACTGCCTAGAGTATAAGCACGGCACTATGCTAGGTACTATGAATTCAAAAATGAAAGCCAATAATCTGCATCCTCAAGAACATCATATAGTCTATTAAGGGAGATAGGGCAGATTTACCGAGCAGAGTAATACATATTAGAGGGTAATGGGGAAAAGGAGAATTGTGGATAAAATGCTTAGGGAAATTTGAAAAGGGGAGGCTGATAACACTTTTACCTGGAAAAAACCAGGGTAGACTTCACTGCAGAAACGGCCTCTGGATTGGACCTTGAAGGAAGAGAATTTTGATATGTGCTATAATTTATGTGAGTATATGGATATGGTATATCAAGTTCAGGGAAGAGCAAGTAGTCCAATTTGGCAAAAATGTAGTGCGTATGAAGTGGGGGAGGGGTAGTGTCAAATGAGTCAAGAAAGGTGGGATGGAACCAGACTGGGGTAAGTCTTAAGTTCCATTCCAAGATATTTAAATTTTTCTCTATTAAGAAACAGAGGTTTCAGGATAAGGAGGTAACATGACTATTAGGAACATATCACTAGGAAGATTATTTTGCTAATTGTGTGAATAATGATTCAGAGGAGAATAAAGACCCAAGGCAGGGAGATCAGTTCATAGTCCAGATGAGAGGTAGAAAGCACCTAACTAGAGAGGTTATATAATTTAATCATTATAACAAACCTGTGAGATAAGCACTATTATTATCCCCATTGCACAGATGTGGAAACTGAAGATGAGAGATGTCAAATTGCTTGCCCATGTTCACAATAGCCGATTAGTGTCTGGGGCAGGATTTGAATTCAAGTCTTCCTGATTTCAAATCCAATGCTCTATTCACTATACTACCTGTCTTATACCTCTACTAGCTTCACTGGCTTCGTATCTTTTGCAATCCCTGCTTCAGAACAATTATAGAAAGAGGAAAGTATTAGAAGTTTCAAGACTATAGCCCTTTCCTTATTAAAAAAATATATATATATATTCCACAGAACTCCTCTGAGTGCTGTAGAGGACAAAATGAAAGACAATTGAGTATCTCCTCTTGGCAACAGTCCTGTGGTTGTTTATAGGGAGAAATCTTTATTCTTGTGGTTATGTTGATAAAGGAGTAGCCAAAAGTCTGATATTTGGTTATCCTGTCATAGCATTTATAACTACAAATGTGATTAATGGTCTTAAGGACTGTGGTGATAGTATGACACCCATTCTTGCTGTAATTATGATTCAAGCTATTCTCAGAGAAGAGGCTTCTGATCCCTAATTCTGGTTTCTTCCTTCCACTGCCACTCCTCCCCCCCAAAATATTCTTCAAACTCCCTTCCTCTACTTTTCTCCCCATTACTCTTCTAACCACCACCACCCGCTTTTGAAAACTCTCCCCCCTAATAATTAAATTTGGTGAATTTCCCCCCAGAGAACCACTTGAGGTAATGATCTTGGTCTCTTTGTCATGCCATTAATATAGCGAACTATGCAGAAAGGCATTTGGCTGCGTTTTCCATTCCTCACCCTTGCCTGGCTGGTTGCCTGTACATGTTGGGGAACAACATAACCTAAAGTCTGTGCAATTTGTATTTTAGTAGTGACGGGGATATTCTCTCTCTCCCTCTGTCATTTTGCATTAAGAACCTGCCACTAATAAAATTAATTAATAACTGCTGACTCCATGTGGAATATTTGGACTTCTCAAACCTGGTATTTTGCCATTACTGCTTTTGAAAGAAACACTTCATCTTTGTCATAGACAGGACGAATATTTCTCCACACTTCTAATTGGACAAAGTGCCTTTCAAACTCCTTGCCATTTCAGAGAGAGCGAGAAGTAGGCTGTGGATTCACCAGATGTAATCACCCTCTAGGCTGCTTTTGGGATGGGAATTTGGTTGCCAAGTGAAGTGAGTGTAAAGGACTCTCTAAAATCCCTAAAATGCATTCACTTTCCTAAAACAGAGAGGATAGGGAGTTGGGGAAATGAAGGTGATGGCCTTCGGGGAGCTGAGTGGATGGAAGCTGGAAAAGTTAGGCTAACCAGACACATTAGGTAAATAAAATGGTCTTGTTCCTTGTCTCTTGAATCTCTCATTTTCTCAAGCATTCAACACATGTTTATTGAGCATCTGCAATGTGCAAATGCAGTGAAAGAAACAAATAACTATGAAACATGGCCTCAAGGAGCTACCTGGGGGACAGAAACCATGAACACCTGAGAAGTTAAATAACAGCATGAGGTAACACAAAACTCAGCAGAAGGAATGATTAATAACAAATGCTATGCTACTCTGGACAAATGCTATGCATACATAAGAAAGAAACCTTTATTGATTGTTATCTTACCCATCCTTCAAGGCTTAGCTGAAATGCCTTAATAAAACCTCCTACTCCCCTACCTGCAAGTCATCTAGTCTCATAATACTTTGTATTTTTCCTATGTATTTTCATAATTTATATTATTCAACATGTGATCTTTATTATACCAGATTGCAGGATAAATAGACTGAAGACTCTTTCTTTAGGTTGCTTCTGAGCTGTTCTTGTAGCCAGGAAGACCTGGGTTCAAGTCATGCCTCTGATACATATTTGACACGTGATACAATCTCTCAGTGCCCTATACAACTCTTTAAGATGATCTGTTGCAAAGAAAATGCCAAGAAGCATTTGTAGAGAGTCTTCTCATTCAGAGAATTCTCTATACTAATGCAGTCATAGGTCTTAATCCCTATCCCTATACCAGACTGTATGTTTATCTTTTATTATATATATGCATAAATAATATGCAATGAATATATAGACATGGCTAAGATTCACACAGGATGAGTAGAGTGTGATATACATTGTTGGAGAACCCACATTCATAAGATCATAGATTCATCAAAATATCAAATTATATCATGTATATATATATGTATACACACAAAATATATGTGTGTATATATAGATATAGATATAGATGTAGATATAGATATGCTTTGGGGTGGGAGGGAACTGGACCTATCACTTCACTGCTATAAAGAGCTACCCAGTGAGAAAATTCCCTTCAGCAACTACTCTGCAACTTATTAAAAAAAAAAATTCATTAGTGCCCTGAGAAATTAAGTGACTTGTCTAAGATCACACAGTCAGTATGTGTTGGAGAAGGGTATTGAACCCAGGCCTTTCTGAAATCAGGCAGGCTTTCTATCTACTATGCCACACTGCCTTTTATAACATACTAAATTATGTGCTATATTTTTCTATAATTATATATGTGTAAGGTTTATATTCATCTGTGACATATCTATTGTATTACCGCTACTGGATTGTAAGTTCCATGAAGACAGAGTGTGTCTTATTCATATTGGTAAGTCCCTATTGCCTAAGCACATAGTAGGCATATAATTAATATTTGTCAAGTTAATCCTTTTTAACTAGAGTATTCTTGGGTGTCAGTAGTGATCTAATGTGTCTCATTACCTAATTTTACCTTCCTTTCCTTTTATTATGAATTATTGTTGACAGAAGAGGATAGATCACAAGGTAGGACATGAAGGATCTTTTATTTTCTCATTCCAAGGGTTCCGCCATTGCAGACACTCAGCAGATAAGAAATTCATATTTAATCAATATGCTGTGACCTTCATTTATAGAGAAATACTTTTCAGAATTGCATAGCTGAGTAAAAAAGCTAACAGTAATAACAGAAGGTGATCAGCCTCTGTCTGTGCTAGACATGTGCCTTTATTTCACGTACAAGTTATATGAAGTGTGAGTGTAAGTTTCTAGGGTGCAGAGGCCATGGTGTGGGAAAGAACATAGGAAGCAGTTTGTGATGCTACCTGTATGTGATTTAACGTGTTGAGATAGACCGTAGTACTAATTAGGCCAAGATATGATCCTTATATAGTTTAATTTAGCCTACTATGGAAGGGATAACCTTGCTTTGGCAAGAGTTTGACTGCCCCCTAATGGCAGGAAGCCAACCACTTATCTCACTCATACATGCTCTTCTCATCAGGAAGGCCAGGCGGGAGAATAGATAGATAGTTCACTGGATCATTCTCCAATGGATTCTGGGTCAGTGGCATGATGTGGTAATGGGCACCCACACCTACAACACTGCAGGTCATCAGTGAACACACAATGATGATCATTAGCATTCTTTCTTCTACTGTGTGCCATGTTGATGAGTGGAATATACGCTAAACTCACTTCTCTGGGGGAGTCAGAAAAGAGACAGGGGTTATGGTCTCTGACCTTGAGGAACTTACCATCATCATACTGTAATAAGGAAAGCACGAGTGATCTGCAGGTCTGGGAGGTCCTACTCCTGGCCTTGCCACTAATTAATTATGTTGCCTTGGGCAAATCACTTCAGTTTTCTGGGCCACAGTTTCCTCACCTGTAAAATAAGAGGATGGGGCTAAATGGTTGCTAAGATCTCTTCTAGTTTTAAGGAAGAAAAGAAGGAAACAAGCATTTATTAAGTACCTAATATATTCAGGCACTGTGCTAAGTGCTTTACAAATATTATCTCATTTGATCCTCACAACAACCCTAGAAAGTAGTTGCTATTATTAACCCCATTTTACAGTTGAGGAAACAGAGGCAGACAGAATTTAAGTGGTTTGCCCAGGATCATACAGTAAGTGTGTCTGGGTCAGATTTGAACTCAGTTCTTCTTGGCTTTGGGCCTGCACCGTTAGATGCCTCTGACATCCTTTAAATCTTTAATGGCAGAGATGGAACAATGTCAATGAATAGAAGCCGTTTGGTAGTGTGAGTACTCTGGATGTATGATGCATAGTGATTTTTGTTGCAATCATCATTCTGGGTATATTTTACATTAGATGGTAGTCCTAAGGCCCCAAGAAGGTAGGGTGGGAGGTCATGAGAAGGCTGTATGTTAATCTTGAATGTCAGAAGGTAGGTGATAAGTCATCAGGAAAGCTTTGCACTTTTTTGCAATGAGGAAGGGATGGAATTAATGCGTGCCAAACATTTCCACTTTTGACTAACAGACTAAGGGGCAGTGCTGGGGTGAGGAATCAGGTCAGAGGAAGCAAAGCAGATTGTTGAAGACCCGCCTGCTTCTCCAGTCCTTTTGTCTTGCAGTGTCCATTCCTCAGAGCTATGCCCATGCTGTTTTTTTATCTCACTTCCTCTGGTGAGACACCCTTGCTCTTTTATAGAGTAGTTGATTCTTTCAGCTTACAGCAATTGGTTCAAGAAAAATAAAATCCATCACTGAAAAGGCTGACCATTTGCAGATAGTGGCTGCTTAATATTGCTTTAGTTTAAATACAAAATAGGAAAAGAGATCTGGAACTGTAAGAGCCCTCCGATATCATCTAGCTCAATCCCCTCCTTTAACAAATGAGAAAAATGAGGTGTGGATAGAGCAAGTGATTTATCCAAGGTCACAAGTGATAGACTTGAACCCAGAGCCAGTGATCTTTCCCCTAGACCAACTAGATACTTGTCCAAATGACAGCTTTCAGTGAGCACTTGTAGATGTTTGGTCCAATAACTTGGTGAGATTTGCCTCAGTTTTAGCTCCAGTAATGAGAATTGGAATATAGTATAGTAGATGTTCTTTAGGTAGTAAGAGGCCCGGCGTGGGAGTCACGTGGATCTTGAACAGTGAATGAAATTGCAAGCTTCTTGAGAGCAGGAACCATGCCTTTTTAAAAAGTTTTCATATTCCTAACACCTTGTACAGATTTTTTTCATGTAGTACGTGCTTAAAAAATGCTTGTCGAAGGGTCGAATGAGATATACATTTCTCTTTTAATAGAGACAAGGATGGGGAATGGTCCTGTTATTTCATTGGCCATAGGGAACGCCCTTGGGAGGGAATTTCCAATGTGAATGCTAGTAGATGTCATATGTACAATTTATAGCCCTAGAGAATTGTCTGGGCACCAAGATATTAAGTGGTTTGCCAGGACTGTACAACCATTATGTGTCAAAGGTGGGATTGAACCCAGATTTTCCTGATTTTAAGGCTGTCTTTCCACTTTGTC
Organism: Vombatus ursinus; assembly: GCF_900497805.2. Classification (NCBI taxonomy): domain Eukaryota; kingdom Metazoa; phylum Chordata; class Mammalia; order Diprotodontia; family Vombatidae; genus Vombatus; species Vombatus ursinus. The sequence continues at coordinate 50,430,716 of NW_020948983.1, read as the reverse complement.
ACACTTATTCTATAGTCTCTTCACAAATTCTCTAACAAAAGATCTGACATTCCCCTATCCAGAGGTAGTTTAAACCTCTATTTGAAGACCTCCGGAAGTCCTTTCTATTACCTCGTTATCTGTTTTCTCCACAGCTTGGGGTGAGGTTGGTTTTATTTCCGTTGTCCATCCACATTTTTGTGACATTTTGCTGCTATGGATTTTGTTTTCCTCTAAAGAGAAAAATCTTCAATAGTTGAATTGTAGCATCCTTCTTAAAAATCACATCATATTGTGCTCCTAAATCTCAGCACTGCCTAACTAATGATCATCATTTAAAAGGGATGACAAAGTCTGATTGATTTTGGAACATACATTTTCAGAATTCTTTGGTTTATTGTAGATACACTAGATTGTCAAAATCTCATTACTCTTTATCTTGTATCTCTACCTTCACCTTCCTCTTTTCTTTTTTTCATGCCATCAGTTACCTTTTGATTTCTGTTAATGGTACTACCATCCTTTCAGTCACCTAAACTCAGAAATTCAGATCTGAAATCAGCTTTGCCTCTTCTCCCTCACTTTCCCTGCCCTGATTCCCCACCCCTAAACCCTGTCTCCAGTCATTTGCCAAATCCTGAACAATTACCTCTTGTGTCCCCTTCTTTTCACTTACTTAGCTACCTCCTTAATTCATTCCTTTCCTCTGGACTATTTACAATAACTTCTTAATTGGTCTTTCTGCCTCTAGGCTCTTTCCTCTTCAATCTGTCCTTCGTATAACTACCAAAATTATTATCATAAGGCACACATCTGATGCTGTCACTCCCCTGCTCAAAAATGTTTGTGGCTCCCTATTGCTTGTAGAATAAAATACATAATTCTTTAGTCTGCCATTTAAGCACCTGTACCGTCTGGCTCCTATCTACCTTTCTAGTCTTTTCCCACATTATTCTTTATCATGCATCCTGAATTTTAGCCATAACTGGACAACTAGCTAATGGGCCACCAGTTTTGATGCTATAGTACTTTATAGTCACCTCAGACCATTCTCCTACTCCTCCTAAATGGCTCACCTTAGCTTCCACATCCTCCATGAAGTCTTCTCTGATTCTTTTCTCAAATTCTCTACCCTTAAATTATCCTAGAGCCCTTTTAAAAAAAATTCTCTTTTGCTCCCAATAAACCTTAACTTGTGTGATCTGCATATATGCTGTCTGCCTCATAATAAAGTATCAGGTCCATAAAGCCGGATATAATATCATTTTTATAGTTGCTTCCATGGCATAATTCTTTGCACAGAATAGGTGTTCTGCAAGGAATGTTTGCTAAATTGAATTGAATTAGTATGTTCTATGCCTTTTAAAATTTCTACATTAAAACTTTTTTTCATTGGTTTTTTTAGATCCTTGACTATACTATTCTTAATTTATTAGGTTGTTAGAATTCAGAGAACCAAATGTTCCTCTAGGAAATACATTTCTAAGGGAACTGTTTCTTTAGATGTGCTCTTTTAAAAATATACACGATAATGAGGAACATGACCCTCTATCGCTAAGAAATAGACTGAGTTGTATTTCTAGTAGGGGTACTCTATTTAGACTCATCTCTTCACACTGTCTTGCCTTGTCCCCTTGTGATAAATAGCACCGATTTTCAAGTTGGGTAGACAGGGTTAGTATGCAGTCTGTAGTTATGGGACACAATACCACTAACTGGGCCTCACTGAAATACCTTCATTTTTTCAGTAAGCATTTATTAAGTGCCTGGTTGGTATTAGACACTGGAGATACTGAGACAAAACCAAAATAATCCCTGCACTCAGTACAGGCTCCTGGGGAAAATAATCAACAGAAAAAAATTAGATATAAAATATATACAAAGTAATTTCCAGGAGGAGAACCCTAGTAACTGGGGGAAGTGGTGGGTTAGGGGATCAAGATAAGCTTCTAGGAGGATTAAAGGAAGCTAAGAATTCAACAAGGTGGATGTATGGAAGGAGTACATTCCAGGCAAGGGAGCAGCCTGTGCAAAAGGCACAGAGACAGGAGATTAAATATTATATATGGGGAATAAGCAAGTAGGGTCATTTAGATAGGCCATTGAGTAATCAATAATAACCTGGAAAGGTAGGCAGGAGCTATATTATGAAAAGTCAAGTCAAATCAACAAACATTTATTTATTTATTTGTTTGTTTGTTTTAGGCAATTAGGGTTAAGTGACTTGCCCAGGGTTACACAGCTAGTAAGTGTCAAGTGTTTGGTCTGAGCCCGGATTTGAACTCAGGTCCTCCTGACTTCAGGGCCGGGGCTCTATCCACTGTGCCACCTAGCTGCCCCCAGCAAGCATTTATAGAACACTGTGTGCTAGACACTGTGCTCAGCACTAGAAATATAAATGTAAGGGGGGGGAGCCAGTTCCTGTCCTCAAGGAACTTTAATTTATATAAGGGAAGATAATACCCAAAAGGAACTTTCTTCTTCCTAAGAAGAAGCTGCAAGTTTTGGGGCATGGGGGAAGGGAGGGGAGTGGGAGATACCTCTGTTAGGACTTGGTAGAGAGAGTAGAGAGAATCAGGAGCTTGTATTTTACTTTGGAGGAGTCGCTGGAGTTTCTTGATCCAGAACGTTAGTATGGTCAGAGCTGTGCCTTAGGATTGTCAACATGGCAGCTCTGTGGAAGATGGATAGAAAGAGGAGACATTGTAGGCAGGGGGCAAAATTCTAAGGCTATTGCAATAGTCCAGTACAATAGCTTTGTGAGTGGAAAGAAGGGGGAAGGAGAGTGTTGTGGCCATAGATTAGGCAAGACTTGGCAGCTGATTGGATGTGACAGTGAGGGAGATGGAAAAGTCCAGGACAGCTCTGAAGTAGCAAACCTGGGTGACTAGAATGCTGGTAGTGCCCTCGACAGAAATAATAAAGTTAGGAGGAGGGAAAGATATTAGAAGAAAGATAATGAATTCTGTTTTTGACATGTAGAGTTTGAGATACATCCAGGCCATTCAGTTCAGTTGCCTTGTGCTTCTTAGCAAAGGATTCCGATGCCATCTCATGAGCTATCAAAATCAACTTAATTTAAAAAGTGTTTTGTTCCAAGTTAGGAGCCCACATTCCATAATTGTAGATACTACCAAATATATGGTAGATAGTACCGTAGATGACCATGGAGTCAGGAGGACCTGAATTCAAATCCAGTGTCAGACAAGCTATGCAACCCTGGGCAAATCACTTTGCCTCAGTTTCCTCATCTGTAAAATGGCAAACCATTCCAAGTTGGTTGTCACAGAAAGTCACACACAACTGAAATGACTCAACAACAACAATGAGAATGAAGGCCCTAAGCTATTAACTACAATTTCTCCATGGCTTACTATATGATCTTTGTCATTTTGCTGATGTTTAACCTCAGTTTCCACATCCAGGTAGTATCTGCAACCCATTTATTTTTTCAAAGATGTTGGATAGTTTAATTACACAATATGTAAAAACTCTGGGAACTCCTTAGAAACCGATGTGGTCATAGAACTCATAGTTGGACAGGAATTCAGAGGCCATCTAGTCCCACCCAGACCTGAACACAAATCCCCTTTATAACATACCTCATAAGTGTTCAGCCAGCCTTCAGTTAAGACCTCCCCTGAGAATTTGGTCCAATATGCGAACATGTCAAGATCTGTGTGGAGCCAGAATATATCATCTATTGTGTTAGTCATTCTTCTAAGCTCCCCCCAATCCCCAGTACCTCCTGAGGCAGCTCCTTCCTTTTTGGATAGCTCTAGTTAGGAAGTTTTTCCACTAACTCACGCCTAAATTTCACTGCAATTTTTACCCATTGCTTCTGGTTCTTCCATATACAATTGACTCATAATGATCAGATTAATACCATATGATCCAGACAGATTGCTGTCCATTCATTCCTCCCTATCTTGTCTTTTTGAAGATAATGTTTTTGGAACCTGTGTAAGACATTGCATTTATCCTTATTGGGTTTTATCTTATTTGATTTGGCTCAGTGTTTAGATTATCTATCCAAATTGTTTCAAATTCTTACTGTCATCTAGTGCTGTCTCTTTCAGCTTTGTGCCATTTGCAGATTTGATAAACATGGCATCTATGACTTTTTCCAAGTCATTGATTAAGCCTGTTAAGCAGTTCAAGGCCAATTAGGCACAGATCCCTGGAGCAATCCATAAGAAATCTCCTTCCAAGGGGAGTAATAATGTACTTCTGTTTGGGTATGACCATTCAGCTATTTCTAAAACCAGGTAACTGTGCTGTATCCTAGCCCACAGCTCTCCAACTTTTTTTTTTTTTGACAAAAATGGCATTAAAGTCTTTATCAAATGCTTTGCTAAAATCTAGGTAAACCATGTCTCTGTAACATTACCTTGATATACTTGTCTAATGATCAATTCCGAAAGGAAATTAAGTTAGTCTGGCATGACCCATTCTTGACAAACTCACGTTGGCTCTTCATGATCAATGTTCCTGTTTCTAGCTGTTCACTAACCCTTCTTTTAATATCAAAGTACATGTTGGTGCTAATCGAGGATCATACGTATAAATGAAGTCCATTATTAATCATTATAAACATTTTTTTCCCAGCTGACAATTTCAACGCTTCCTTCAAATGAATCCTTTTCATGGGTTAGTCTTAAAACCAGGTTTATATCATACCACCAAGTCAACCATTGTTGGTTTGGAGTTTTATGTTATTTTCTTCTTCTTAATGAAGAAGGAATATAAATATAGAGAGATGTATGCACACATATTATATACATATATATATATATGTACACACATACATTCACTTCTTAGTGAAATCAGCTCTGAAGTTATGAACAGAAAAGAATGTAGACTCAGGCCCATATCATTCCTGCTCACATTAGTAACCTCCATTAACATAAAGATGAATCCTGGAAAAGCTGAAGAGTCTAGTGTAACAGAATATTATAGTACAGCAGCTAAAGATCTTGAAAAGGCACCAACTACATAGTGAAAGACCCACATGTGGCTTTAGAGCCCCATACTAATTGTTATTGGCTTAAATAAGTACTAACTAGATAGTCCCTGAGAAATCCACAAGTACCTTACTTTGTGAGCCTCTTAAATGTTTACTCAATAAGCCCCTCCCCTCAGGTGCTAAGAGAGATAGAAATATAATAGATAAGATACAATTCCTTGCCCTCTAGAAGCCCAGGGCACAGAGAGAAGATAAAAGTCCTAGACTGTTAGAGACCTTTGATAATTTAGATGTTATATAATCTGGTAGAATCACACTTTTAAAAAAAAATATATGAGTAAATTAGAACTGAGTGGCATAGTGATTTGCTTAAATTCATACAACCAATTTGGGAACATAAAAAAAAAATAACCATTAAGTCAAAATAGAACGTGATATGTGCATTTAAGGCAATGTGAAGGGTCTGGGGTCTAAGACTTCATTAGTGTGAGGAACTTCCAGATGATTGCTTTGTAATTTGTAGTGTTGGAAAAATTGCACAATGGTACCAAGAAATTAAGCACCTTGTCCTGGGTCACCCAGTCATTATGAGTCAAAGGCAGGACTTGAACCTAGGTCCCTGAGTCTTCTGCCATATTGCTTCTGATAAATTCATAAGAGCAGTAAAAAGCAAAATTCTAGAAGAATTCCAAGAAGAGAAATATGATTCTTGAATTGTGTTTGTTTTTAGGAGGGAGGTGGCAGAGGAGAGAATGTGGGGGGTCTTGGGTGGGATGGAGCATTAGGGAGGGAAGAAAAGGTTTCCTGGTGAAGGTGGCATTTGAGCTGGTAAATAAATGTAGAAAATGTGTGTGTTAAAGATTAAAACTGCTATGTATCAATGGAAAGAGATACAGTCTAGATGAGAGAGAGTGGTATAGAATATTAAAATAACAGATTGGCTAAGTCAAAACATTTTAAATTTCACAAAGATATTTTAAAAGTTAGAGGCTCTTTATTTATACAGTCAATCCCTGAAGGACTGTGTTGTTGGCACAACAACTTTATCTATGTAGCAGGTTTCCCTTGGTAGGTTTGTGTTTGAGTGTCATTTATATATAGGTTTGTTTTTTGTTTAAACTAATACACTCTGGGGGCGACCGTATGAGATGCCAAGCAGTTTGTTTGTTTTTTTCCCTATCTTATTCTTTTGTGTGTGCATGATTTGATAAAATGGTAACAAGGCTTGTGGATTCTTCATAAAGAGGATCTTTTATCTTTGAGAAATATTTTTGGGTGATGGCTCATTTCAGAGTTAAATTAATCCAAAATCAAGTTGCTTTTCCTCGGGTCACTTTAGAAGCCTTTTAATATATACAGTACTATCAGGATTTTTCATAAGTTGGACATGAAGGAAATGGATAAAGAGTATGCTAGATAAGGTGGATGCATTTCTACAGCCTCTTCAGCTTATAAAAATTGAATGGAATCATATCACCTTTGGATTATATTTTGAAATTTTCAGGGCAGTGTTTATAAAAAAGTACTTTTAAAGGTAAATGGAAAGAAGATGAAAAGACTCAATGTTTTCTTGTATCTGTATAATCCAAGCTGAAAGCTTTTTAGTTGTTTTTGTTTTCCTTTGTTTCTTCTTCTTGTAGTTCTTGTTCTTCTTGTTGCCTTTTTGTTTTCATTTACTTCATTCTAGGAGCATCAGTGTAGGCAGCCTACTATAGGGCAGAAAGTACTAGACATGCAGTTAAGAAGACCTGGATTCAAGTTCCATTTCTAATCTATACTAATTATGTGATTTAGCTTCACTGACCCCCATATTTCTCAACCTTAAAATGGAATAACAATACTGATAGTATTTATACCCATCACACAGAGTTGTTGTAGGGCTCAAAGGGGCACAGTAGATAGGGCACTAGACTTGGAATCAGAAAGACTCGAATTCAAATCCAGGCTCAGATACTTACTAGCTTTGTGACCCTTAACCCATTTTTGCCTCAGTTTCCTCATCTGTAAAATGGGGGTAATAACAGCACCTACCTCTTAGGATTGTTGAGAGGCTCAAATGAGATAATTGTAAGACACTTGGCACATTGCCTAGCACACAGTAAGTGTCATATAAATGTTAATTATTATTATTAAAATGATTTGCAAATATTAACACAGCATATAAATGTCAGTGAAAATAGTAGTGACTGTGGTAGTGGAAAGCATTAACCCTGATTTGTACCAGACTAGTTTTAGAAATCAAAGAATTTTAGAAAGCATACACCTTGGTCTATTGGTTGTTGGTATCCCGCAGGCAAACTCAGAATATTCAAAAAAGACATTCCAATGAGATCATATTAGCAGAAAAGAGAAGAGAAAAGATTTTTTTTTTTATTTTCCCTAGTAAAATGTGTAATGCTTAGATGCCCAACTGAAATGTAAAACAATGATGTGAAGTAGAACTACCCTGGTGCTGACAGCAGTATTTCTCATAGAGCTGTGAACATGTGTGCAGCCACAAATTAGTCTTTGGTTCAATTATTTGTAGTAATAATACAGTGATTTATAAAGCTCTCTTTTCAAAACAAAATCTGGAATGTACAGACTGCACAAATTGCAAACATATTCAAAGATGTAAAATATTGTTCAGGATGAGATGTCTAAAGTTGGTTTGGACTATTGAAAAAATAGGCTTCTAAAAACTAAGTTCCTTGTTAACCCTTTTGCTAATTGTTGGCCCCTCTTCCACCCAAGATCCCTTATCTTCTTTATCATTTAGTTTAGAAAAGTGGATATGCCTATGGCCTCCCCAAAGTACTATTACTACTGTCCACATATTCAACCCCTTCAGAAAACCTGGACAGCTTGCTATTCCTTGACTTTCCTCTCCCTCTATGCCCTTGCTTGTCTATGGATAATAACTTCTCTATAGAACCAAACACAATACTCTGCCCATAGTAGTTACATAAAATAAATCAATCAGTCAACAAATATTTATTGTGTATGTATATATGAGAATTAGGTGATATAAGGATACAATGGGGAAAAATTAAATGGTTCCTGCCCTTAAGGAATTTGTATTCTATTAGGGGAGACACTTTAAAAATAAGTATATTCAAAATAAATTCAGGGTATATTTGGGGGGGGATAGAGGAGGGCACTAGCAGCTGGAGGAAATCAGGAAAGGCAGTTTGAAGTGAACATTCATAGCATTACTGTGATATTTGTACTCTCTCCACCAATACAGACTTCAATTCCTACATGCCTTTTCACATGGTTTTATGAGTTACTGTGGAGTGTGTGTGTGTGTGTGTGTGCGCGCATGTGTGTGTGTGTGTGTGAGAGAGAGAGAGAGAGAGAGAGACCCTCTAGCCAACCATCTAGTGGTAAGCCTCTTTGAATTTAACCAGGCTGGTTCTCAGATAATAGCTCACTGTTTTTCAGGCAGGACCTGGCAGAGATTGTGATTTGCTGGTATGGGTACCCAGAGTAACTTCAATGCTATGATCTTTCATTAGAGAAAGATTTTAGGGAAGGATCTCTCTATATATGCATAGTTATATGTTGATTGGTCTATAATTTCATCAATGTGGGTAATTTGTCCAGTGATACAGATTATATTCCATCCATATCTTCCTACTTAGTTTATATCCTTCCATATGAATGATGATTATGAATCTCACCTAGGAAACTCTGCATTGTTCCAGAATTTGTTGGAGTCAGAATGATGCCTGAGGATAGTAAACGCATCTGGAAGACCTCATCTACTTCAATTCTACTAGACATCTTCCATAACGTAGCAAACACCTTTGGCAAGCCTACAGCTCCTTTATTTCATGCCACTCGATATTAATAATAAGGGAGCCTTAAAAACACCCATTGTAAAATCTTTGATCCTTTTTCTACTACTGCACACATCCGCTATCATTTTCTACATCATAATGTATAATGGACCTTAGAGATCATCAGATTAAGAAGTTTCATTTTCACGTAATATTTAGCTTATGCAAGGGATATGGTAGACTCTTTGATGAGCTAGGGGACTGAAAACACTCTCTGAAAGCAAACTACTCACATTTATGAGGCAATTAATTAAGAGGAAATGTGGTTGAGGTGAAAGAAAGATTATTTCTAACTGGGTATTGGAGGGCCTGGATTCTAGTCTCAGCTCTGCCACATACTACCTTTATGGCCTCAGGCAAGTTGCTTAATGCCTCTGAGCAGCTTTCCTTATCTACTAAATGAGAGGGTTGGACTCCAAGAATCCTAAAATCCTTTAATTAATAATAGCAATGACTGACTATTATATAGTTTTTAAGGCTTTGCAAAACATCTGATTTGATTCTTCCAACAACCTTGTGTGGTGGGTGCTCTTATCCCCATTTTACAGATGAGAAAGTTGAGGCTGAGAAATGTTAAGATGATTTGCCCAGGGTCATAGAGCTGGTAAGTATCTGAAGCAGGATTGGGACCCAGGTCTTGGTGACTTCAGGTCCAACATTCCTTCCACTAGGTAATGTGCCAGGGAAATTAGGTAATCGTTTTATTCCCTGAAAAATAAAACTTATTAAATACTATCTGATGTCATGGATGTTAATTACAAAAAATTAGAGGCAGTGTGGTATAGCGGGAAAATCACAAACTAGGTTTCGGAAGTCCTGGCTCTGACACTAACTAGTTGACTGACTTTGAGCAAATCATTTCAACACTCTTCGCCTCATCTTTTTCTTCTGTAAAATGAAGTGGTCGAGCAGGATCAATAGGCGGATGAAGCATTTGTTAAATACTTGCCAGGTACTGTGCTAAGCCCAAGGGATACAAATAAAAACAAGTAAGATGGTCCCTGACTTCAAGGGGTTTCAATTCTAATGGGAGAAGACAATACCTAAAGGGATATAGAAAATGGTAGAGTTGCTCTCCACATCCAGAGAAATAACTATGGAGTCTGAATGCAGATCGAAGCATACTATATTCTCTCTCTCTCTATTTTTTTTTTTCTTTCTTGTGGCTTTTCCCTTTTGTTCTGATTCTTCTTTCACAACATGACTAATGTAGAAATATGTTTTTTAAAAAAGAAAAGAAAATGGGGGGGTCATAGAAAGGGGAGGAGAGTACCTAGATGGGGGCATGGTAAAGAGACTGCTGGGAAGTAGTATGGAGGCCTGGGCCTCAGCAAGATTGAGCAAAAGCTTCACCTCAGTAAAGGAGAATATAAGGGAGGAATCTAGGTTTTCTATGAGGTGGATATCAAAGAGAGTAGAGCCATGATGAGGAAAGATATGGGAAGATCAGGGGTCTCAAATTCAAATTGCATATTTGTTTTTCTTTCACTTATCTAGTATAATCTAAGTCATTAATCTGATGAAATTTGCATCTCAAGGAGATAAAGAACCGAAAGATATGCCACTGGAGACTTCAGGCATCCCTATAGGGGTTTGATATCCCTTGAGTAGATAATTCCATGGTTCCTTCTTGCTTTAAAATTTTGTGAAATAATGTATTGTCCTTTGAATATGAAATTCTTTCTGCTGGGCATATATACACAGTCATTTTTTAATTAGTGATAATGAATTTTCACAAATTCGGTCAGTCCTTTGGTTTGTTCCCCTAGTGACTTGTCAGTCAGCAAGTACGTTTTTGTTTTTGTTTTTTGTTGTTTTTTTTTTTTTGTAGATAATTTATTGCAAGAAAATCAAGGTCCAGAAGATAAGGGAAAATTTTAGCATTACCAAGCCTTTTTGTAACAATCTAGAGAAAGCAATTCCATTGTTCTATTAATAACCAATAATATTTCTTTGACTTTTTTTCCTTTGTTCCTAACCTATAACTTTATTGTTGACCAGAACTTCCTTTTTTTTAATAATTTATTTTGATTTATCAATAATCACTTCCATATGCTTTTGAGTTTAAAATTTTTCTCCCCCTTCCTCCCCACCACCGTCCCAGCAAGTACATTTTAAATGTTTATTATGTGCTTGACACTACACTAATTCTAGAGATACAAAGAAAGGCAAAAACATGGTCCTGGACCTCCACCAGTTTCCATTCCAAAGAGAGACATTTGTGGCTGGGGTTGAGAATACAATCTATTAAGTAATTGCATATTTATGTGGTACTTTTGCTTCCTGTATTAGAACTCCATGAGATGGATAATATTCCTCCCATTTTATAGATGGATAATATTCCTCCTATTTATATAGAACTGAGGTTCTTACAGGATAAGCAGTTTGCCCGTAGTCACCCATGATTGATGAGTGATAGAAGCAGGATTCTAACTAAGTCTTCTGAGTCTAGGCCAGTAGCCTTGGTGCTGCCCTACCCTGCCTTTGCTAACTAGACTCTGTGAATATCCACCTCCCAGCCTTAGCTTCGTTTGCACCATGGTCTAACTCAGAATTCCTCAGGCCAAGGTGTAGTGTACAGCTGGCCTAATGTTCTTCATAGTGGATAGAGGGCTGGTCTCAGAACCAAGAAGACCTATTATTCTGCTACATATAGGCTGTGTGACCTTTGACAAGTCACATAATATCTTAGTAAGCAGGCAGTTCTTCAAGACTATTGGTTGTAGATGATGTAGCTGTCACATAGTAGGCCCTTCATGTCTGGTTTTTTCAAGCATTCTCTCCTTCATTCAGCCACACTCTCCAAACCTTATATTGTTGGCTGTTATAACTCAGGGCATTGGGAATAGGAGCCAGGGAAATGAAAGGCACTGAACTGGGAGGAATCAGAGAATGAGGAGTTATTTTCTTAAGTTTATAGGTTCTAAAGAAGTAAGATTATTTATTACTAAGAAAAATTTTCAGATCAATAAAAATTTCCTGCAGGCTGACAGCAATGTTTTTGACAAATAATGCTCTAACCAGAAGGGTTCGTGCCCAAAGAGCCAAAAATGTATCCTCTCAATAAGTGCATTCTCCCCTAGCCTAAGCATAGGATCAGGTCCCTTGATTTTCATTTTGTGTGAAAATGTTCTTGGGAATGATCTGTAGAAATTCAATACTCTTGTTATTAAAATAGATCAGTTGCCCATTCAATAAAATGACATTCCTAAGAATATCTTTGCCCACCTGTAATGCAGAGTTGAATGGATGAGGTTTATTGAAGATTGGAAAAGGTGGAGTGAAGCCTATGAGCCATTTATTCTGCCTTGGATTTGAAAATGGTTGATGATAATGATGACAAATGCAAATATTAAAACATTATGTCAGAGTTTATTATAAGAAGGCTAGATCATAGTGATATACTAGTTCTTGGGAACCATTTCAGTAGCAATAAATTCCGTCTTACTTTACAAGGGGGAAAAAAGAAACATCATTTGTTTTCTCTCTGTTTAGCTTTGGCTTTTTGTTTGTTTGGTTACATTGGGGGTGGGACAGTACAAAGGAGGGGTTTCCTCCAAAGAAGTTTATCTTCATTGCAGGGGTCTCTTTTGGAGAAAGAAGATATTTTCATGGTTCCCTGGCCTTAGACTACACTTCTTTGTCCTCATTACCAACCATTTGTTATCTACTCAATAGGCAGTGGGAGTGTAGTGGACAAAACCCTAAACTTAGAATCATTTACTGGCTGGATGACTGTGAACAAGTCACCATCTTCCTGAGCCTCAGTTTTCTTTTTCTTTTTCTTTCTTTTTTTTTTGGTGAGGCAATTTGGGGTTAAGTGACTTGCCCAGAGTCACACAGCTAGTGAGTGTTATGTGTCTGAGGCCAGATTTGAACTGAGGTCTTCCTGACTCCAGGGCCAGTGCTTTATCTACTGTACCACCTAGCTGCCCCTGCCTCAGTTTTCTCAATTGTAAATAAGATAAACTAATACTTGCAAACTTGCAAGGTTGTGGGCTCAAATGAGATAATGTATATAAAGAGCTTTGTAAACCTCTAAGCTCAATATACCTGTGAGCTATTCTTATTAATAATTATTTCAATGCATCAGTGATCTTTGATTTCACCAGAGTAGATACTTCATCACACAAATTGGAACACCCCTATGACTTAGATGGTCTTTGAGAGTTATTGTGGCTAAAAAATTAATCACTTGCTGCCAGCATGGTACTAAAGATCTTTGACCTTAGCTGATCCGGATCTTGGAGGGTAGATCATCAATCCATCACTGAGCTAATACTTGAAGCCTTTCCAGTTTGGAAAGGCCTGTTAGTGTTTGTGTTCCACCAGCCTAGCCCCTGGAAACTCAGGACTGCCAAGCTCCAAAAAGCAAGGGTAGGATTTAGTACAAAATTATTACTAATCGCTATAATAATAATCAAAATCAGGAACTTTTAAAATTGGAAAGGATCTTAGAGCTCATCTATTTCAATTTCCTAAGTGAAGCCTAAATCTCCTCTGAAAGTTCTCTGATAAGCAGTCATTCAGATTCCACTTTAATGCCTCCAAGACCAAGATGAGAAGCACAGCTTACTCTTTAGCAAGGCAGCACAGAACACTTTTGGACAACTAATTTTTAGGAAGTTCTTTCTTATACTGAGCCAAAATGGACCTCCCTGTGATTTCCTCCCATTGGTCTGAGCTCTACCTTCTGGAGCCAAGTAAAATAGAATACTGAGGACTCACCACTTAAAATGACTTACAGCTGCCTCTAAGTTAAATATGCATGCTCCCTCCAAATAATTCCACGGAAGTTATATTTGAAAAGGAGAATTAAGACATGTATGTTCACCATAACCATGGTTCAAGGCATATGCCTTTCAAGAGTATGGAAGTTGAGCTAAAACTTCAGCTGATTTGGTGGTTTTAATTTAACATATCTGTCAAGGGTTCTGAGTCATAATAATAAAACAATAATTTACATTATTGTAATACTTGCTCTGTGCTGGATACTGGGCTAAACACTTTACAATTATTATCTCATTTGATTTTTGCAGTGACTCTGGAAGGTAGATGCTATTATTATTTTACAGATGGTGAAATGGAAGCAGATAGAAGTTAATTGACTTGCCTAGGGTCACCCAGCTAATAAGTGTTTGGGGCTGGATTTGAATTTGTGTCTTCCTGTTTCCAATTCCAATATTCTATCTGCTATGCCACCTTACTGCCTAGTTAGTAGTCAGTAGCACTGTAATATAAATGTGAAGTTAATAATGGACTGAACCAGTAATTTCATTGTGTCAGGGACTTCCAGGAGAAGCAGCTCCCTCTATCAATACATGTTGGCCCCTTCTCTGTAATGTATAGTCCTGGAGAGCTTCGTACTACACCAAAAGATTAAATAATATACACAAGATTGCATAGCCAATCTGTGTCTTCATGCCTTTAAGATCAGCTCTTTATGCTGCTGATAATAAGAACTGTTATTATTAATAATAATAATTTGTATATATGTGGTGCAAATTTTAAAGTCTTCAAAGTACTTTAAATGCATTATTGTGCCTGAGAGATCCTCAGTTAACCAACTGAAAAATGATAAAAGATAGCTTGTCAGTAAAATACTCAAACAAGCATATGTGTTTACATTGGGTTTTCCCCTCTCTGTACTAGGCTTAACTGCCAAGAAGTTAAAAATAAAACAGATAAGGAGTCTGTGAATTGGTTCATATTGGAATGATGAAGATCAGCTTTAAGTAGTTGTTCCAGGTAGCCTCTGGAGAGCTCCCCTTCAATTCTGTTTTATGGGTCCCTCTCAGAGTACCCATTGTTACCCATGGGTTTCTCCTTGCTCTTCTTGGGGAATTGTCTTTCCACCTGAGTTACACTCTCAGTTTGTTCAGGGCTGCAAACTTTTCCTGGGCGAGCTGCACCAAATGGATTTGGTTTTACATGTCCTCATGCTTTAAATGTGCTATTTATAACCAGTAATTTATGTTTTCATGATACTACATGTAGCAGCTGGTCCTCGTGCCACTGTAATAAGAGAGTAATGAAATACCTCATTTTCATATTGGTTGCTATAGTTTTTGTTATTTTGTGTATGGATCACTATTGGAGAGAAAGCATGTAAAATTCCAATAGTGGGACTGTTCCCTGGTATTTTCTTAAAGATAAGCGTTGGCATATTAAATATTCATCTGTCTCATCAGAAGTATACGCTAGTTATATCATTTTTGTTTCTAGTCTTGGTTCTCACTCTTGAAAATGTATTCAGATGTCTACAATATGTATTGTTCTCATAAAATGCTCCTCATTGCAACTGGTCCCTTGTGTAAAGCTTAAAATCCTCACCAGCAGCTGTACAGAGATATACAAATGTGCCTGTCCTTCAGTCTGAGGGGTTCTACCTTATATAAATTTCCTGGGGATGGTCTTGAGGACCTGGCTTTCTGAATTCCTTACACAGGCAGATTCATGAGGTTGAGTCATGGGTGAAGTGTTGTGCATTTGTTTCTTAAGGTTCCTTTGCCCTTTAATGTGCTTTTAGACTTTCCTGATGCCTCACTTTCAAAGGCAAGTTGGCTTTTTTTTCCCTTTCTTTTTTCTTTTGCTGTGCTGTCGAAACTAGATGAACACAATTGCCCAGCCCTCCCTTTTGAGAATGTAATCTGTCAAGCTGAGGCTGCCATCTGGGGCTTACCTCAAGGATCAGTGAAGGAGATTAAGCAATAAACCAGCCATCCTACGACGAAATTCATTCCCCCTACAAAGCAGAAGGTTGAGAGGCAGAGGGAGTGCTATGAAAACCGAGGAGTAAGGAGAACCCTGTAGAGCTACTGAGGGATAAAGGAAATGCTATGGTAATATTCATGCCAAAGAATCCCACCATTTATTCCAAAGTCTAATAGGAAGAGGGCTAGATTCCAAATTGGGGGATCTGGGTTTGTATCTTGTCTCTGCTCTGTACTTAACTGTGTGGCTTTGGGCAAGTTGCTTTGTGTCTGTGACTCAGCCTCAATTTCTTAATCTGTAAAACTGGGTGGTTAGGTTAGATGGTCTCTAAGTTTCTCTCTAATCCTAAATCCTATGTCCAGCTCCTCTGAAAGGCATTCTCTTCTTATTGGACTCTGTAAAAATAGTTAGACAATTTAGTCCATCAATCATTGTATTAGAGAAGTATAACATTGTTCCCAAAAACAAAGATTTTGGTGGAGACAAGATTAATACACATCAGTCAGTCAAGGTAACATTTGTTAAGCACCTACTGTGTGCCAGGCACTGAGATAAGCACTGCAGATATAAAGGGGGTGGGCAGGAAGAAAAAAGGATTAAAAAAAGGAAATTTACTAGATAACTTTGTTATATTTTAAAGGAGTAGCAAATTGTACATGGTGAATTTGAATTTGTGGTTTCATGTGCAGTCATCTTTTTTTATTGTACTGTGTTATGGTGTAAATTTTTTAAAAAATTTAAAAAAATAAAAAGAAGTAAAAGACAATCCCTGCCCTCAGAGGGGCTCAAAATGTAATGGAGGAAACAACAAGCAAACGAATAAGCTATATCAGGATAAATAGGCACATGCAACACTTAGAGAACAATAACAGACTATTGTGGGCCAGCTAAAGTAGTGGTTTGCAGACTATAAGTGAAATAGGAGTTCCTAGAAAGGAGAGGTCATTGCAGATCAGTTTGGATCAAACAGCTGTGCCAATCTGACTAACCACTGCTTGTAACATGCGTTTTGTGAGCTTTCTGGTTTCCATGAGCTGATTTTATTTATACTCTTAAGTAGAGAAATGAGGATGGAAATAATACTGAACTGCTTAATCAATATTGACAATTTGATAGAGCAAACACTAATATTGAGTGCCTACTATGTTCCTTTGCAATGCTTTGAGAAACATTTATCTAACACTTACATATTACTTTAGAGCCATACCAGATATACAGTGGGTGGTCCATACAATTTTGTTATTGATGATGACACATTATTAACTTATTCTGCTTCTCAGTGCTTACATATTTTTAGAATGCTTCTTGCTGCATTACCTAGGAGTTCTGATAGTCACATGCTTTATAGTAGGAAGCATTTTGATATATATGAATAATATGTTTTTATCAAATTCATATAGGAATGCATGGAAAACAGTTCAAATTTTTGTTCCTGTTCTTTCAAAATGTTCTATTTGGCTATAAGAGAAATAAACCTTCTGAGCCAATTTGTAAAAAAAAAAAAAAAAGAAAAAAAAAGCCAGTTTGTTAGGTGTCTTCCACAGAGAAACTAGGTAAGAAGTTGATAAATAACTTGGCTTTGTAAGTAAATCAAGCAAAAGATTCTTGGCTTTAGAAATATATGGAAGGGATGAAGGGAATTCTTAGAAAGATAAAGGTAAAAACTAGTGAGAAAGCATATGATTAAAGGGTATCTTGTCTTAAACTTTAGAGTTCCCAAATAAAAGTAATTATTCTAACTTCTCTTATAAATACACTTTTGACATAGAAATTTATAGAGGAGTGATCTGTTCTTTCTTGGCACCTTCTTTCCCACTCCTCACCTCAAAATGTCCCCAAAAGGATGGACTAGGAGAGATAAAAGTCATAGCTGGCTCTGTAGAGAGAAGGTATTGGGATTTTGATGCCAGGTCAGGTGTAAAGATCTTGAGAACCAGTACCTGTCTAGGGGTTTCAACATCAAAGTCAAGCAGGTAAGAGAAAAATACAAGGTTCTTTCTTTGAAGTTACACATGCCCCCCCCCCCCCAAAAAAAAAGCAGCTATGTGTCTCCAGTGCCTAGTACAGTGCCTTGGTAAAAAGCAAGTATTTGCTAAACGTTCATTTGAATTCAAGGGTAATAGTTAAATGATAGGGGGAAATGATACCTAATTGTATCCTTGCTTTAATTTTACTCAGAATTTTCATTTAAAATGTGGTGTATTTTTAAGCATAGGCCAACTTGAAGTTTTGTTTTTTTTGTAAGAGGTCTGTTTTAATGTAAAACGTCTAGCCAAATACTACTGATTTGACTAATTGCTTAGATGACATAATAATGCCACACTACTACCACCTGGTGACAGTGTAGCTAAATTACAGGCAATGTGTGTGTGTGTGTGTGTGTGTGTGTGTGTGTGTTTGTGTATGTGAGAGAGAGAGAGAGAGAGAGATTTAGATAGAAACAGAGAGGTGGGAAGGACAGAGACAGGGAAACTTGCCCCTTTGAAAGCTGAATCTATAAAACTAAAGCCACTAGGAGACAGCTTTAATTCTCTTAATGTAAAACCCAGCCACTGATGTGGTAATATGGCGCCAAACATTTATGAGAGTCAAAAAAAAAAATTTAGTCCATTAACTTGATATTTCTAGGCATTTGTACAGGTTTCTAAAAATGCATATATATTTAGAAGTACCTGAATAGACTTTCTCCATTTTCATCAGAAAACATAATCATGTGGACACAGCATCTGTGTATTACTCAATACTTGTCAAAAACAACAGGAAAAAATAGGGTTTTTGTATCCACTGACATATCCAAATCTCTAATTGAACTCAGCTTGACTTTGAAGAATGGAAGAATCTATAATTTAGAACCTTTATTAAAAAAAAAAGAAAGCCTGTTACTAATCCTTATCAGCTTAATTATTGGGACTGTGATCTATGAACTATAAACCACAACTAAGTAATCTTTTTTAAAAAATATAAGATAAGTTGTAATTTCTTTTTTCACACATTCAAATTTTCATTGGTAAAATCAGTTAGCCAATAACCATTTATATAGTGCACGCTATGAGAGAGGGGTTGTTCTAAGAGCTAGAGGTCCCTGAAAACACGGGGCTAGTCCCAGAAAGTGGACTTGCAAAAGTAAAGTGATATCCAGTAATGAAGCATCCCCACTGTCATGGTCCTTATTCTTCCATCAACTACATCTTCCATGTATGTTTATTTTTCTGTCATAGTTCCAGACAGGTTTGGCCTTGAGAAAGTGTGAGAAGGGCAGCTGTTCAGGCTGTTGACCTTGGGAGAAGAGCAAATCTCCTCTGAAACGTCTAGGTGGGAAAAATCACCTGTGGCAGTTCAGTTGTTAGGAGGCAGGAGAGCCAGAGTAAGAGGTCTAATTCTGAGTTTGTGTGGCCTTGGACAAAAGATGAACTAGCACAGCATGCCTAGGACTAGGGATAGAATCCTGGTCTGAGAGTCAGGAGCCCTCTGGATCCTATTTACTGTGCTCTGTCACTAACTAACTATGGACATCCTGATTAACGTCTCAGCTTTATTTTTCTGATTGGCACAGGGGGGATGTTAACACCTGTTTTAATGTATCTCGAAGGGTTGCCATGAATTTCAAAAGAGAGTCTATGTAAATGGTATTTTGAAGTCTAAAGCCCTGTACAAATATAAAGTATTATTGTTATTTGTAAGAAGGAATCCTCAACAGCCTTTTTTCCTCTTCCATGGTCCAAGGTCCAATCCAAGGTCCAGTGAAGACCTGGGGATGTTACTCTGGAAAGCTGACAATCATGATTATGGATTCACCATTGTTGTTAGTGTTTGTCCTTCCTTCTGGGAGAGGACCATGACATCGTAGAAGTGATGCCATGACATGCAAGTGAATTGGAGTTAGGTGAGGGAGTGCTGTGCAAGGTCACACCAGCCTCACTTTCTCCTCTGGAGCCATCTGGGTCAAATGGCAAGATATAGATCAGGAGGACTGGAGATGGCCCCAGATGACATAGTGTGATGGCTGAAGCCCTGAACTAGGAGTCTGGAGACTGGGGCTGGCTCACTTGCTTAGGCACTCCTTTCTGTGTGAACTTGGCCAAGTTGCTTCAAGTATCACTTGCTGTCACTCTGCAATGGCCAAGATAACTTAACTTGTGTTATCTGTGTACACAATGTATCTCTTAAGGTTGTGGGGGAAAGTGTTCTGTAAACCCCAAAGACAATGAGACACCTGGGGAGATAGAATAACAAGATTGTAAATCTGTGGATTGAGAGTTGCCAGAGTTTAGAAGACCCCAGGCAAGTCATTTAAAATCTCAAAACCCCAGGCAACTTTCTAAGACTAGAATAAATGGGTGCAGGCATGCATGTATGCATGAATAAATGAATACATGAATGAGTATATTAATTAATTAAAAGGGCTTTTTTAAGCTCTTACTTTGTGCCACACCCAGTGTCTAGAGATGTACATGCAAAAACAAAACAATTTCTTCCCTAAAAGAGCTTACTTTTCAATAAGGGAGACAGCCCATAAAGGGGAATGGTGGCCAGGGATGGAAATGTTGTTCTGGAAAGTTATAGGGGTTGGTGTCTTTGGGGAGTAGGTTGGAATGTCCTTCATAAGAACAATGACAGACGATTTGATTATTGTTCCAGAACTGGAAGAAAGGGAGAGGGCTGGTGAGGAGATGGCTTGGAAAGCTTATGAAGCATGGTTGGGCCCTAGCCTGGAGTTAGTGGGTGACTGAGGTAATCACCAATTAAGAGAGCAGCTACCATCGTGGGAGTTTCAGGTATGAAAGATGTAGTCCTCCAGAGCTTGGTTTTTGATCCAGTCAGGATGGAGTCTGGTGAGGAAGTGAAATGAAGTATGGCTAGAGTCTGGACCTAGATGTAATGAAAACTGAGGCAACCATTGATTACCTGTATTAGGAGAGAGACTTTCTTTACCTAGAATTCCCTGCACCAATAAAATCATAGATCCACTTAAAAAAAAAAGTGTGATTTTTTATTGTTAGCCTCCTCTGGAAATAAGATATGTCATACACTGACTAATAACTTTAATTGGTTGTACCAAAACAGAGCATTAAGTGAAACAATAGTATAGAGGTGTTTGAATTCATAGAAACAATGTAATAAATACAACACACTGTGGCAAGTTTTGTAGCATTATGGTCTGTTGTTTGTGACGTGTAAAGAATTTCATCAGCATCTATATGTAGGGTATAACTATATCCACAGAGCATCAGTACCCATGCCTTTGGTTCTTTTATGGGATCCTCTTTTGTTATCAGTTTGGCCATCCTTTGTGTGATTCTGAGGAACTGAGTTAGAAGGCCTGTATCAGTCATAGATTTATAGTTACTGTGTCTTTCAAATGCTCATTTCCTATGTGGAAATAAGAATGGGTCAGGGGTTATTTCATCACAAATCAAAGATAGGAGTTGTGTTTTTTCTTCTCATTTGCAATTTTGTCTCCTGAGAGTTGTCTATATTTATAATCCACATGTGTTTAATCTCTCCAGTCATAAGGATCTAATGTCACATAAGCCTACACACAGCAGATAAGGAGGTGAAATTAAATAAAGACGGACTTGGGTGGGATCTGGGGAAGAGTGGAGATGATATGGAGAAATAAAGATGATATATGGGGAAAACAGTAGACTTGGGTTTATGTAGTAGCCTTACGGAGCTGTTTGAAAAATCAGTTCTGAAATTCAAGCAAAACTCAAGAAAGGAACCTCGAAGGCTGGCTATTGGAGATACAACTGCAGCAGTTTTGAAATTGACAGTACTATATTTGCAGCCAGGAGCTGGGGGAAAACAGACTTCTGTCTCTAGTCTCCTGTTGTGGTGCTGACATGTAGAAGATATTCCCCTAGGTTGAAACAGCAGGGAGGTACAAAGAATGAAACTATTTTCTTTCTGCGACATATTGGGTTACAAATGCTGTGTTTCACAATTACTGTAATTTATTCTTTGGGGTTTCTGGGGGTGGATTTGGGGAGAGAAACAAATTGTCTGCTTGCTATTGGCTATTGTGGAATCATCATGGTGTCATAGGACATATGCTAGGCTAAAAGCTGGGAAACTTGGGTTCCAGGCTTGGCTTTGTATGACCTTGGACATAGCAGAGGGTCATAGATTTAGAGACGGAAGGGACTTTAGAGGCCATCTAGTACAACTTCTTTTTCAAGATGAAGAAACTGAGGGACAAGGGTTAAGTGACTTGCCCAAGGTCACCAGGGTAGCAAGAGGCAGAGCTAGGATTTGAACTAGGTCCTCTTGACTGCAAATTCAGTGCCATTACTACAATACCATGCTGGCTCTCTGCCTTTGAAAAGCATAAAGTACGAATGTTTGGCATTGTATTTATTATTAGGGTAGTTGGAATTTTTAATTCTGTTTTGTTAGGGTGCCTGCCTGTCTGTAAAGGAATTATACCTTTCCTTTCCCCTGCCATTTTTCTGTTTCCTTTTTATCTTTCATGCTTTTCAGTGACGTATATTTGAAATAGCACTTGATGCCCGTCAGAATGGCATATACCTGTAACCCCAGCTACTGAGAAAAACTGAAGCTGATGGATTTCTTGACCTCAGGAATTAAGAGCTATGGTAGGCTAAAGTGATTGGATGTCTGTACTAAGCCTCATAGGGCAGCTAGATGGCACTATGGATAGAGTGCCAGGCCTGGAGTCAGGAAGACTCATCGGACACCCACTAGCTGTATAACCCTGAGCAAGTCACTTAACCCTGTTTGCCTCAGTTTCTTCATCTGTAAAATGAGCTGGAGAAGGAAATGGCAAACCACTCCAGTGTCCTTGCCAAGAAAACCCCAAATGGGATCATGAAGAGGCAGACATGATTGAAAATGGCTCAACAACATCAACTAAGTCTCACGTCAGAATGTTGAGGGTGGAAAGAGGAGAGCACCATGTCGCCTAAGCAGGAGCAAACTGGTCCAGGTTGGAAACAGTAGGTTGAAGGTCCTATGCTTTGGCCCATCCCAGTAGTGGGATAGGGCCCTGAGTAGTATTTGAATTTCCAACCTTGATGAGATAGGGAGATCCAGTCTTTAAAAAAAAAAAAAAAAAAAGAGGGGAAAGAAAACACTTAAACTAAAACTCAGAAGATCTGCATTCTAGTGCCTAGCTCATCATTTACTAGCCATGTGACTCATGGCAACCTTAATCTCCATTAGCCTCAGCTGTTCATTTGTAAAATGGGGATAGTATTGTCTGCTCTGCCTGACTCAGAGGGTTGCGCTACTCTGATGGAGCGATGTCTATGGAAGTTATTTGAAAGTGGTGAAGCTTTATACCAATGTTAGAAATCATTCCCATTTAAAAAAAAATTTCTCAAGCCTCCTATTATTTTTATTCAGAAGCATAAACTACCTATAATCTATGCTTATAGTACAGAAAACTTCATTAATTTAGACTCCAGTTGTTCAAATTTGTATACTTGTACTATTCATCAAAAAAGGCCTATTAAACAGGGTATACAGAATTGTAAAAGGAATGCTTCTGTACTTAAGAGACTAAATTGTTTTCAAGTGCTTAAAAAGTACCTTTTTACCTACTTATATACATAGATGTCCTAATTGCAAACCTGTTTACTAAATTTATCGAAGTAACTATTTAATTGGCAAGAAGAAAACTTATTTTCTTAAAAATACAACCCACACTTTTCCATGACCACCCCTAAACTGCCTCCCAGTTAGTCAGAAATGGGTAGGTTTTCAGTGCATAAACAGTGCATACTAGTGGTATTTTTAAGGGTTTAAGAAGAACTAAATGTATGGAAAATACCCTAACATACTAGAAGAACCATATAACCTAAGTCTGGAAAATCTGACACTGATTTATAATCATTAAGAAAAATTCTCCAAAAAGTTTCATTTGACATAAAAAAGATCATTGACCAACATGTTATTGCCTGGTTGTAAGACCTGGACATAATCTCAACATTCAGCTTCAGAACACCTACAAAACACACATTGGATAAAATCTCCAATAATGAGCTTTTTTTTTCTTTTTTGGCTGTACTTTCAACTATTTTTCTTACTACTCGACTTCATAACTGTGATCATGAGATGAGAAAAGATGGCACTAGTATCCCTCGAAGAACCTAGCTCTGTATAATCCCAGCTCTCTGATCTGTGACACCCCACCCCCCCACCCCAGAAACAAGAGTACATCAGTTGCCACAATCCTTTTACTCTCCAATTTGAATCAGTCTCTTATTTCCCAACCTGTACTTGTGAGCCTAACACTGCTCCCATTTGATCTCCCCATCCTATACTCTGTAATGAAAGGGGATTAGACTCGTTCCTTTCCTCCATTTGTTAATCTTGGCCTAAATTTCTAGATTCTATACTCCTAGTCGTCTTGGCCATCCAATCTTTTCCCCCTTATCCTCACCCTTTTGGGCGATAGATTCCCTGACTTTTGACCTTTGCCTTCTCATCTGGGCTTCCAGGTCTTTGGGTTACCTCCAGCTACAGAGCCCTTGTGCCTCTCTTGACTTCCTGGTCTCCTAACCTTTTACCCTGTTCTGATCCAATAGCCAATGTAGGACTATTGGCCCCCTGAGCTATTACTATAAAGCTTGCTTGGCTCTCTTCTGGTTGCAGACCAGTATTGACTGGTCTCACTGCTACCCACACCCCAGAATGAGATTCAGAAAGTTAAAGACATGTCAAGTTCACTCACGTTCATAAAGTTACACTTCAGTTCAGGGCCTGAGTTCCATCCTAAGACTTCCCTCTCCAAACCCAGTGATTCACTTTGCCTCTCCAGAGAAAGAAAAAGCCATGGATCCTTTGGCCCTGTGGGTTTTTTTTTCCAAGGACCCCGATTATATTATTTCGTTTAAAGGATCACCCTGACTCACCTCCTTCTAAAAGAAACTGTTATAATGTGGCTTTTTTCAAGGACAGCTTTGCAATGATTTCTCCAGTGTATGCACTAGTAAATGCATGTAAGTGAAGGCTTAAATTACGAAGGATGCTTCACATTCTTAGTGCCTTTTATTATTTAATTCTTCTAATGATCAAGACGTTTATCTTTACAACCATTTAGGATTTCATATAAAAAGAATTTCCCTTTATGTATATGATGTTCTGCTTTTTTTGGTAACTCAGAAATGGCATACCAGTGCGATAAAATTCTACAATTCCGAAATTCTCCAGTATACAATTTTTTTTATACATTTAGATCTTACTATATCCTTGCCAGCTTGGGAAGGAAATATACGTTTTTTAGGAATTTACAGCTGGAAATCCTCTTTGAAGTCTGAGATTTTGCTATATCTCTTTATAATAGCAGCTAAAGATGGAGTTGGATTTTAAAAAATAAACAATGATTCCTGATGTAATATGTGATTTAAACTGCAATTTGTTGAAAAATATGTATTTAACATATATTTTTAAATCATAATAAACACTGCCTTTTCCACATCATGTCTGTTATCTCCAGTTTTTAAACTGCAAGCTAAACAGGTTGAAATCTGTAAACAAAGAACACTTTTTAGCAACATCATTAATTGAAGTCAAGTTTGCACTTCTCCTGTCCACTATAATTATTGCCATCATACCTCCTAGCTTATTTGGTTCCATTCCAATTTCAGGGGGGAGGAGAAGTTGTACATTTAACTGTTTTTCAAAAGTAATATATTTTGTCAGTCAATCAATCAACAAGTATTTAAGAAATGATGAGTTCAGTGATCTTAGAAAAACATGGAAAGACTTGCCTGAAATAATGGAGAGGCAAATGAGCAGAACCAAGAGAACATTGTATATAGTAACAGCAATATTGTTTTAAGATTAACTTTGAGCAAATAAGTCATTTTAACTGTTATAAATACCTAAATTAAGTATAAAGGACATATGAAGAAATGTGCTATCTGCGTCTAATGATCTGCATCTAATGAAAGAACTGATAAATAGAAATATGTATAGAATAATTTTACATATATGTATATATGTATGTGTGTGTACCTATTTGTGTCTAATGGTACCAATCATTAGGGGAAAAGAAAAAAAAGAAATTTACATGATAACTTTATTATATATTTAAAAGGAATAGCAAGTTATACGTAATAGATTTACAGTTTTGTGTGTAATCATCTTTTTATTATATTATGGAAATGCTTGTTTTATTCCATAAATTAAAAATAAAATATTTTTTAAAAAGTATTTTTTGTCAAATCAAACCTCTTGATGTTTGGTTTACAAAATAGGAGCAGGGTAACTATAGCCATATATTTGTTTAAACTGAAATCCTCATTTATGGCATCATTTCCCCCTCCCTATAAGAAATAATGTACTTTAATTTTGAATTTGTAAAATGGATGAATGACTGAAAAGGCATTTTGCATATTGTTTTACATTGAATAACAAAGGAAAGAAATGATTAGGGAAGTAAAAATGTAATTTTTTCCTCATCCAAGTTCACACACTCCTTGAAATCTATCCTATGTCCATGGATCTGGGTTTATAAACTCTTGTAATAGAGGGAGACAACACATACAGAGAAGTGCTGGCCAGGGAGGATTCTTTGAGTTTAGGAAGTTACAGGAATAGTGATTGGAGCCTTCAGGGAGTAGAAGGACACACTTTCCAGTAGCAATGGTAGTATTGATTATGGTTCCTGAACTGGAAGGGAAAGGATTTAGGGGTAATGTACAGTGAACGGCAAGGCAGCTTTGGAGAAGTTGGACAAGGAATAAAGTGAAGCATGGCTGGGGCCATGCAATATGTAGTAGACCGTTCTGGGCACTTACCAACTGGAGTAAGGAGGGGCCAAATTTGAGAGAAATAAGTTCTCAGGGTCCTGGTATCTGATCCAAGTAGCAAAACAGCTTGAGCAAAGATAGCTGGGTAGCAAAATGAAACATGGCTAGAGCTGAATTTGATATTTATTTTATAGTTCTTAGGGATAATGTTAAACATTTTTGGTCAAAGTCATGACCAAATTAAAATTCTCTATGAAAAACAAGGTTCTTCCTACCTTAGCAAACAAATGATCGCCCCTAGTGATAGGATTATAGGAAGGACCTTAAGAAATAAACTTTCAAATAGCTCTTCCTTTTCTTAGGAACATTTCTCCAAATTGGTAATATACCTATAATTTACATTTCACTGCCATTGCATTTTTAAAAATATGGTAAAGTTTCATTATTATCCCCAGTCAGTATGTTCTCCTGAATGTATGAATGCAATACAGTCTGGTATTTTTGAACATGCTGTTAGGTTTCCTGATTGGAAATGTTCTTGAACTAAAATATCTTCCGTGACAAGCTTTTTTATGGATATAAAAAAAGATCAGCATCTCGCAGGTTACCCGATTTGCTAATTACTCAGAATTCAGATCAGGTATTTGTGATGAAATTAGCATGCAATAACGATCAGTTTTTGACAGGGGTTTGTCATGGGGAAAAAAACAGATAGCTTTAAATGATAACTGGTAAAAAAAATATAAAAAAGATTTTCAGGGTTGAATTTTCTTTCCAAGTTAAATGGCTGGTGACTGTTCTAGGGATTACTTTATTATGAGCAGAGAGGTAGATAGAGGAGTGACAAAGGACAGACATTATGAGGAGAAGGAAATTGTTGGAAGGAAAGGCCTTTTCCTTTAAATATGGGGAGGAGAATAACTGGGAATTCATGCCATTTTAAATACAAAATCTACCATACCATGTGGGAGAACCCATGAAAGGAAGAAATTTCTACTGCTATTTATATATTATATTTTATTTATATTTTAATTAACATGAGTAAGGAAGACTTCCTGAAACTTTTGTTAAGGGTGGGGAGCCGAAATTATTTTTCAAGCCACTGTGAGGAATGTATTTGCAAATTAAAATTATAAACTGTTATCTTGCTTTAACAGATCTTGAATTTACTTTAAAGACTGCAGTGAGGAGAGGACTACTTTCCCCCTCTCCCTCTGTTTCATCCTATCCATCCTTTAAAGTGAATTCATATGTCACCTCCTCTACAAAGTTGTTTCTGACTCCCTCCCGTCAGTAACAACCTTCCCCCTTAAACCTCACATAGCACTTTGTTTTCTAACTCTAATGTACTTATCCTGTAATATTGTGATTTATACCTATTTTTTAGTATCTTATCCCATTATTGACAGGCAGTTTGGTATAGTGGATAGAGAAAGGATCAGCTTTAGAGTCAGAAATGCCTGGGTTCAAATCCAGCCCATGCTGGTTGAATGACGTTGGGAAAGTTACTTAACCTCTGAGGGACCAAGACAACTCCCTAAAAGTTCCTTGAATTTATTAAATCACAGACCCAGTTCAAAAAACCAACCAGCTGCCTTCTAGACTATAAACTTCTCTAGAGTAGGAATTTGCCTTGTCAAAACTTTGTATATTGCCTTTTCACCACTCCCCCCTCCCCATTTGCCACCCCTACATTACACTGCACACAATATGTAGTAGTAAACGCTTGTTCATTAATTGGTTTAATTTCTTAATCTAGGAGGCCTATATAGGCCATTGTACATATGGTTTCTTAACTGAAAGTTTTGCTACAAAGTACCGTATTATATTAACCTTTCTTTGCAAATATGTTCCTCTACTTACCATCCTTCTCTGTTCTCACCTCCTTCCTCCCACATCCTCAACTTTAAGTTTAATGGAACAGACTTTAAACTTCTCATTGCTAAGAAAATATTTAGTCATTATTGGTGCCTTGACTTCCTCAAAGTGCAGACTGTTTTACTGCCTTTTCTTTCAAGCAACACAGAAAGTATGTGACACAATGAAAGACAATGATTAGAAGATCTAAATCTTTCAGCTAGGGGTAGTGGGCTAGATTTTTACCCATCTAGTGACAGTATGTCACTAGGTTCAGGAAATTGGTTGTGACCAAGGATGAAGAAAGGTTATCTCTCCCCAAACACACATGGTACATAGACTTCCTCAGTTTGATTAAGTTGAGAATCTAAGGATTTTATTTTGTAAAAGTGTCCTGGCTGATGTCCCATAATGATGACACCTCCAGGGAAGATAAGACTGACAGTCTCGAACTTGATCCAAGTGATATCAACATTCATTCTTTTCTATCTAGAAGAGTGGAAAGCTACTCACTGCCATAACGAACTCTCGTAATCACATTTGTCAATGTGGAATTGCTTATTGTACCCTAGGTAGACAAAGATTTGGCACTCAACTTTGACATCTGATAAACACTTAGCACAATTTGGGACTGTGGCCGCCGCAACCTTTTCTGGAAGGAGACTTTTGTAGAGTTTCCTAACATGCAGTGTGCAGCTGGAGTTGGATGTTGGCATATGTTCTCACGTTGAATTAAACTGTGGTTTTCCATGCTCTCTAGAGACTAGAATCTGGCTCCAACCATGGAAAATTCACATATTTCCCTCACTGGAATCAGTCTTCTCTTCATTATGAGGTATTGTGGGCCTGAATCTCAGGCACATATATTCCTTCTATATTTCAGCCCTTTGGTAGACCAGTAAACTCATCTCTTTGGTTACTTCTACTGTGCTTTCTCATCGTGTATTATATTTGGCCTTGTTTGCTGTCCAACCTCCATAAAAGATCTATTTAACACAGCAGCCTTCCTCTGGTTCCTTTAATTTTTTTTTTAATACCAGTGCAGCAGTTAGGTTGTCTCCCTCACTCCTGCTACGTGACTCACCCACTTTCTTTTCCAGAATTCTTGTCCTTGCTGATATCTTTTATGGCACTTTTCACATGAATGTCATCTTTGGTAATACACTGCAGCCTTCTTCATACCTACCATGTGCCATTTTTTTGCTCTTTGAGTCACCTGCACTTTTGATTCTTATGAGATTATCTTATTACATGATTCACAGACATATGGCATCACCAGGAGTATAGCAGTGTTTAGAAAAAAGATAGTCTTTAAAAACCTACCTCATAAGACTAATACCTTCTATTTGTACAATGGAGAGGTACCTGGAATAGTGGATAGAGTACTGTGTTTGGAGTCAGGATTACTTTAGTGGTGAAATGGATGAAGCACTGAATTTGGAATAAGGAAGATCTTGGTGCCAATCCTACCTGAGACACTCATTAGCTGTGTGACCTTGGGTAATTCACTTGACCTCTTTCTGAGTAGGTTTCAGAGGGCATTAGAAGTGATGGTCCCTAAAGTTTCTTAAAGGTCTAAATCTATGATCT
This sequence comes from Vombatus ursinus, assembly GCF_900497805.2. Taxonomy (NCBI): domain Eukaryota; kingdom Metazoa; phylum Chordata; class Mammalia; order Diprotodontia; family Vombatidae; genus Vombatus; species Vombatus ursinus. The sequence goes on along the minus strand of NW_020948983.1, from coordinate 50,401,071 downwards.
TATGATTGCATGCCCCTGGACTCATAGCCTCAGTGTGAGCCAGTCAACTCCCTAGAAGTCATATAAGACAGGTCACAGTCTCCATTGGTGGAGAGTTCACACACCACAAATTCCCTAAACCATCAAAATCATAGATCTTTGGTGTTTTATTTGCAAATTTACAAAGCATTTTGGAATTTTTACAAATGCTTTCACATTCTAACCTTACAAATAATGCTGTATTTTGGTAAAGATTTTATTATCTCCCTTTGATAGATGAAGTATAGAGAGTCTAAATAGATCATCCAGGGATACACAGGTAGGCAATGACAGAATCTGGACTTGAACTGAGGTCACCTAGTCCAATGTTCTTGCACCTATGGGACAGTGCCAGTATTTGGAACAAATGTGTTATTTATTCCTAAGGAAGAATAAATTCAAATATGCATCAGATATAATAACCTCCTATTTAAATAGTTTTATTGAAAGTTACTATGGCATTATTTAAGGCAAAAAGCATTGGAAAAGTTAGAAGACTTCAGTTCTATATCTCCCTCTACCATTAATCATATGATCTTGGACAAGTTTCTTTATTTCTCTCAGGCTCAGTTTCCTCATCCGTTTTGTTTTGTTTTCTAAAATGGAGATGGTAATACTTGCCCTGTCTACCTCACAGGACTATTGTGACAATCACAACAGGTGAAAGGACTTTGAAAACCTTAATCTGCTATACAAATATGTGACCATCAGAGGAGATGGAACAGTCATTTAACGAAAGGGATAGCAACAGGACAGTTTAAAATGCTGTGCTTATAAACAAAAATATTAAAGAAACTAGAAGAAGCCTCCTGTGCTTTGAGTATGTCCTCTGTGGAAGACTTAGGGAAATGGACAAAAAATATAAAGGATGAGATGGCATGAATAAGGGAGAAGAGTTCTCATACTGATGAGACAGTGCATCCTTTGAAAACTCAAAGTTGAATGATATCCAACCACAATTCCAGAGAACTCATGATGAAACATGCTACCAACCTCCAGATAGAGGTGATGGCCTCAGAATGAATATTGAGATTTTTTTTTAACAGGACCAGTGCAGAAATTTGTTTTGCTTGTCTATACATGTTTGTAACAGGTTTTTCTTGCTTTCTCATCAGCAGAGATAAGTGCCTACTGTGTTCCAGACAATGGGCTAAGTGTTTTTCAGATTTCTTATTTGCTGGGAGGGAGAGAATGCAGGCTGAAAATATAGTAAAATTGATTTTTTTTAAAAAGAAAAACCAAAGTTGATAAATGTAAGACAGTATTATACATGGATCACAAAATATTTGAGACTTGTTATGGTAAGATTTCAATGTTGAAGAGATACTGAATAAAATGTATTTCTTGATTATATCTAGAGTTGGTACTTTAAGATTTTACAATACCTCAGGGTCTTCAAATGATTTCTTATGATACAAAACAGTAAACATAGAAAGTGTAAGAGACTATTGCAAGCCATGGGTTTGATAACATACTCTAAAAGTGCATGTAAATGTAAAATAAAAATAAAAATAAATAAATGCAAAATAAAGTGTAAATACCTGATACTAGCCTATTTATTTTGTGACATTCCTTTTTTATGAGAAGGAGTGTAGAAAAACTTCCTGGTTATTTGGATACAGTTTTATGAAGTTGATAGAGTATTGTACTGAAAGGCTGGAGACTTGAGTTCTAATCTCAATAGCCAAATGGCTTAAACTCTTTGGCCAGCACTTCAGTTATCTACAAAATGCAATCAGTGGAAATGGATTTGATGATTTCTGAGATGTCTTTCAGCTCTAAAATTCAATGATTTTTGACTGAATAGAGTTTGCCATACCCCTAAACAAAATTATGATTTTGAACTTCATATTTACCCAAACTTGTCTCCTCTCTGATTACATAGGTCTTTTAGGATTTTGTGTCTCATATGCCTAGGTAGCATAACATAGTGGATAAAAATCTGGTCACAGAACTAGGAAGACTTGAGTTCAAGTCTAACCTCTGAAATGTAATAGCCATGTGAACCATGTCAAGCCACTTTTAACCCCAGAGTGCTGAGTATAAGTTGCAGAGAAAATTATACCAATAAAATCAGTCCGTATGCCCCATTTTTCTTTACCCTCAGAATTTCTCAAGTTTCAGGTTCCTTGTTCCCTAGGGGAAGGATCTTCCAAAGTGTTGAGAAAACCATGTGGGAATGACTTGCTTATGAGCTATTTCTTGACCTCTTTAGTATAGGAGTCCTCATTATGTGGACAGAGAAGAGAAAGAAAACCCCTCTTTGGGTCCTTAATTGGTGAAGTCCATTGATTGATAAAACAAACAAAAGGAGGAAGTGTCTTATTTCCCCCTCTCACACAGACTATTTATGAAAAATGTCCACTAGACTAAGATTGGTAATGGGACCAAGTTTCTAAATAGCCTAGAAATGGGTGTGTATTTTTTTTTTATCCATATTCCTTCAACCCCCCTCTCCTAAATTTCACTTCAAAAAGGAAGAAGGATAAAGGGCCGGAAGGCTGGCTCTCAACTCTACTGGAGAGTGGCAACATCCCCTCTGGCTTTAGGGTTGCCTACAATGTGTTCCTCCAGTATTTCTTATGTAAAAGATTTCAGTGATTCTCTTCCAGAAAGTCAATGGGGTTGTGGGTAAATGCTTACAGCTGGACAAGCATCCCACTTACCAAATTGGGTGGTACTGGGACATTTTTCTCCATTCTGCTAAGCCCATCGCATGGTTCCTGGCTTGGAATACATGGGCTCAGATTTGGCTTTGGCTTTGGTGAGCACGGTGGGGTCTTCACAGTGAACTTGGGTAGGAAAATTTTCTTTTGGCATTTCTCTTGTGATGTCTCTGAATCCTTGGGGATAGGCCTGGTGATTCACCACATTCCCAGTTTCTAAACACATCATCAGCCTTTGTAAAAGCTAGGCTGTGGTTGGATAATTAATGTTATTGGAGGAAACTATGAATTTTTTCCCCTTGCAGCTGAAGATGAGACAGGCATCAAATAGAAATATATTTACTTGATCTTTCCCATTTGTATACAATTTGTAATCCAGTCCTTCAGGAAAAGTTCCAAAGATCTTCTCATGCCTTGGGCTATAACCTCCTAAATATCCATTGTCCATTTTAAAGAAAATATACTTCACATGTACTCATGCCATTTAAAAACTTCTTTTCTTAACCCTGTCCCCAACCTTAACAAAACAGAACTGCTTTGGGGACATTTTCTTCCATTGGGTTTTTACATAGGCATGCTTGTGGCATGAGCCTTGTTATGCATTAAGAAAATTCATTTGTCTCAAAGTGCTGAAGTAGGGATTTATTGTGTGCCTATTATATTCACTAAAAGGGGGCCTCCCCCTCCCAGATAAACCAACCATAGAAAGACAATTTATTCCAGTTTTTCAGATGGCTTAACCCTTCTGGGGTTGATCTCTACTCTAAGCCCTATCTCCACTATATCCAAAGGTTCCCACCAATTGTTGACCCAAGTGATACATTCATTTACCCATTAACTATTTATTGAGCCCTAAGGTACTAGTCCTCTGTATTTCACTGGTATTGTGTTGTTGTTGTTTGTCCTTTATTCTAGAAGAGGACCATGACATCAGGGAGGTGATGCCATGCCATGCAAGTGAATTGGATTGAAGTGAGGAAGGGCTGTGCAAAGTCACCAGGCTCACTTTCTCCTCCAGAGCTGTCTGGGTCCAGTGGCAAGATGTAGATCAGGATGACTGGTGATGGCCCCGAATGCAGTGGGAGACCTTGGTCTTTTTAAGCTGAGGTCTTTCCCAGGTCTCAGTTTGTCTGAAGCAATACCCATTCAGTAATTAAGGCTAGGTAAGAAGCCCTGAGGTACTGGTTCTGTGTATTTTGGTGGTATAGGAAAATGATGAATGAGGGAATTTCTCTTAATATGAATGCAGGTTTTTACTTCTTTGTAACTTAGAACACTGTTACAGCAATGAGAGGCTAGGTGACATGCCTAGGGTCACACAGATAGTATGTGGCAAAGGTGGGGCCTAAAACCAGTCACCAAACTGGGTCTCCTATTAAGCTCATATTAAGTATAAAACACTATAGTGGGTACTAGGGTAGATACACAGATAATTAAGATACAGACTCTACTATCACAAAGCTTAAAATCCAGCAGAAGGGATATAGTAATATACAAATATATGATAGGTATAGAACAAATAAATTATAACCAAAAAGATTATGCTCATCGTGTCTTTTATTCCAGGCTAAATCTCCCCAGTTCCTCCATCTTTGCATTTTGCATTCTCTATTCAGTTTGCTATCCTGGTTGCCCTCTTCCAGATGGGATTTTAGAATCTCTTCTTTTCACAAATGAAGAAATTGAGATCCCCCCCTCACCAAAGTAAAATATGTCCAAATTGAAAAAAAAATGAGACAAAAAGGAACTTTTGTACTGGGACAGTATTGTAACCCTTACCTGCTTGCAAATTCATTTTAAATAATTAATAAAATATTTTTTGTCCAGTAGTATTTTGACCTGGTATATTTTTAAACAATCCCTTTGAAGTTAGCTAGGTGGAACAGTGAATAGAGCTCTGGACTGAACTCAACAAGACTTGAGCTTGCTAAGATACTTAGTACTAGCTCTTGGTTCTTGGCAAGTCCCTTAACCTCTCTCACCTCAGTTTCTTCATCTGTAAATTGGGAACAAGAGTAATAATGGCATCTACCTCCCAGGGTGGTTGTGAGAATAAAATGAGATATTTGTAAAGTGCTTTGTAAACCTTAACTATAAATGCTAGCTATTATTATTGTTATTATTTTAAACTGAAATATTTCTAATTTGGGATTATCTTTGGTTTATGCTGTCCTTATCCCCCTCAATATGAGTGATCTGAAATGCTTTTCAATTCACAATCCCCTCAGGAATATGTTTCCTTATCCTCCTCCAGTAACTTAATAGTAGCTCTAGTGGTTCAGCACTTAAACTATTTCAATCCCGTTGGAGAAGAAATTGGGGGGGGGGTGTTGCAGAGTCTGCCAGGATACCTAATAGGTACTGGCTGCAGAAAAAGAAATAGATGTTAAGGTGTGTTTATTGTGTAGCATAATGTATAGGGTGTTTTATTTTCCTATTTTCTGCCAGGAGCTTTTAAATTAAGATTTCAGGGACAGACACCACAGAATGGAAAAGGTTTGTAGCAATACCAGAAACTTTTCCAAGGAGACCTAATATTCATAGCTGGCTGTCAGTTTGACCAAGACAACTGTACCATTCTGAGTTCTTAAAGCTTTAAAACTGCACTAAGGATTTTGGGACACCTTGTATTTCCACTAACCATGAAATTACAGGTGGTGGGTAATACCATTGTGTTACGTTAGTGGTTTAATGGATGTGATTGTTTCAAGGCATATAGAGTCATGGATCAGAAAAGGACTTCAAAGATCATCTTGTCAGACTTTCCCGACCTCTTCCCAATTTTCTATGTGAAGGAAGTGAAGACCTAACTTTGTGACACTGGGTAAATCACTCTATGTATTGATTTTCTTATCCATTAAATGAGGGGGTGGTGGTAAATTACCTCAGAGGTCTCTTCCAGCTCCAAGATTTTGTGATTGCCTAGGATTTATGTCCTGCCATCAAAGTGTTTACAATCTATGCAAATATCTATGGCGCTGCTGAATTGTATAACCGAATGATAATTGAAGTAGTTATGAAGCCTGCTTCTCTCAATGACATACAGAAGTATCAGTTTTAAAGCAGGTGACTTTGTTCAAGACCCTGGCCTTAAGAGAAACGGGGCCAAGTATAGTTTTCACCGGTCCAACAAGTTTCAATGTGTTTTGGTGAGCAGTCCTGAAGTTTGCCAAGATTTTGAATTAGATTTCCCAGATTCTGTAACCTAAATGAAACTGTCTAGCTCTCTGTGCCTGGTTTCTGTGAAAACCTTGACTCTTCAACTAGGTCACATGAAATTGGAACATAAACATACAGATGTTTGCTTACTCCGATGTAACAAACTGATTTAATGCTAATTTGAAACTAGGTTTCATTAAATATATTTTTTGTTAGCTATGGGTTTGAATTAATTATTATTATTATTATACAGACTATTGATAACAGTGAAAAACTGAGCACCATCATGAAGTTAAAGGTTCTAAGGATTTCTTTAAATGTATATTGGTGTTTACATGTACATTTCAATTTTATTATAATAAAAGATTTCATTATAGAACCTAAAGATTTTAAACCTATTCACAAAGTCCTTTTAGCAAAGTCCATATAATTCATTCATTCATTAAGTACCTACTGTGTCTCTCATATACTCTTCTGAGTACTTTGGATTAAAAAAAAAAGTCAGTTCTTTGATGCAAAAAACTTAGTTCTATTGAAGGGAGAAATGATATGTACACATATTAAGACAAAAGAGATACAAATGAATCCTGGAATCAACCCACATGAAGTTTTCCAGTAGTGTGTCCTTTTCACTTTGGAGACATAACGATAGAACCCCCTTAAAACACTGATCCCTGAATTGGCTTCATTCTTGGTCATCCATCTGTTCCCTCTTTTCCCTTCCAAAAGAAATGGTGTGGTAGCATGAAATAATATTGCATTTGAAGTCAAAGAATCTGGGTTCACATCCTGGCTCTCCTACTGCTTTCCATTGTGACCTTGAACAAGCCACTTTTCCCCTTTAGGGCTTAGTTTCAACATCTATAAAATGAAGAAATTGGGCCAGTTGGCCTCTGGGGTCTCTTCTAGGTCTAAATTTATAAGTTTATGAACTATATACACTGAAGACCTGATAATTCATTTAGAAAGAATATATTCATCCTGCCCTGCCACATGCAAGAGTTTCTTTTGTATGCAAACTCACAGACTTCTTAAACAAAGATTTTTATAGTTTTGCCTGCAGAGTTTGAAAGCAGATATGACAGTTGAAGTCAAGAAGCCCTGAAGCCCAAGAGGCAGCTCTCTTTTGGTCCTGTGTTGACTAGGCCTTCCTTAGAGAGCAGGAGATTACTGAGCCCAAAGGCCCAAGTTTTCATCTCCTCCCCCATCCCTTCATATGACAGGCCAACTTGAAGTAATGGGAGAATGGAAGGAAGAGGGTCATTGAGATTTCTTTATTATAACTCTTTGGGTACTAATGCTTAGTAGCATTCAGAATGTATAGCCCTTTATTCTGAAACGGGTGATAAGATTTCATAAGATCATAGGATCATAGATTTAGTGATGGAACAGGCCTTAAACTCCATCTTATCCAGCCACCTCATTTTACAGATAAGGAAACTGAGTCTCAGAAAGGTTCATTGACTTGCTAGTGGTCTTGCAGCTAGCATCAGAGATGCAATTTGAACCTAGGTCTTCTTAAATTGTTATCTTGAGCTCTCTATACCCCACCACACTGCTTCTCTTTTCCTTTTTATGTTATTCTTGATAGCTGCTAGAGATGCTGCTCATGTGGGCCTTACATTTAATCCACTCCCCAGAAGTGAGTCACTGGGATAAACTTTTGCCTATACAAAACTCCTGGGTCTTGCCTCTTAGACTAGCCAGGCCCCATGATCCAATTATGATCAGGTTTTAAATTAACAGTGGAGTAGATTTATAAAGAACGCTTAATAATATTGAGCATTTGGTGTGTTCATTATCTGTTCCACTTTCCCGACCTGAATGAATGGGCCATTAAATTGCAGGAAAGCTGTAAACCTTAATTATGCAATATTTTTTTTTGCTTCTGTGGCTGAAAGTTTTTTTTTTCAGGTATTTTAAAGATAATACCTTAATAGCCTGATAGGAGTAATTCTGTTATGTTAAATGCACTCGTACTTCCTGAGGCAAGAGAGCCACAGTGAGGTGGTCTGGAATTGCAATTTCAGTAATTAGTATGTGTTTCGTTCTATCAGGCAAGGGAAAGAAGGAGAGGAAGGTGCATAGGTTAGGAGAAAAAGGGGAGAGAAAGGAGGAGATAGAGTATCACCTTATAATAAGATTTTTGCTACCCCTGTAGCCCATTACAGTTAATTGGTAGATAGTTAATATATGGAAGACCCTAGAAATAAAATGAAACTCAAAACCAAAAATAAAGTTTGAGGCATGTTAGGATTCCGGTACCAACTATCGAAGGCAATGTGGTTTATTATTATTGTTATTGTTATTATTATTATTATTATTATTATTAAAAAAGGATATTGTGCTTGGAGTGCCTAGGTTTGAGTACCAGCCCCATAAGAGACTAGGAATAAGTCAACCTTTCAATACTTGGTAAATTTATTTGCAAAATGGGAATATAGAGGAAAGCACTGTATGAATGAGAGCAGTTCTAGTGTGGATACGTAATTTAACTTTATTCTTAAAATGTTCTAGACTAGGGATTCTTAATCTTTTTTGTGTGTGGATCCTTTTAGCAGTCCAGTAAGTTCAATGGATACCATCTTAGAGTAATATTTTTAAATGAATAAATACATATGATTACAAAAGAAATCATTTATATTGAAATAGATAACAAAATTTTTCTTTGAAAAAAGCTCAAGTCATTAACGCCAGGTTAAGAACCCCTGCTTTAGACAATGTCTAGTGGCTGAAAAAAACTGAAATCAAATCTTTGATTATGCTCTATTTTAACATCTTCACACTCCCCTTGGGTATTTTTCTTGTTGACAATCTGTGTGGTTTCTTTCCTGATTTGACGTCCCTGTGTGGGACAGAGAAGAAGTTTCACATGAGTCAGGCCAGCCAGGGAATGCAGAGAACAGTAGGCTTTTATTTCAGGCACATTTCAATTTACACAAGGGAAGGCTTGAAACTTAAACCTGGGAATGGGAGCACGGAAAGGCAGAAGATATAGTAAAGGAGAGATCCAACAAAGGGAAAATACACTCAGGGCAATTGCTGAACCTTGGTCTTAATGGCACTCAAGTAACAGCAGGAGGAAGAGAATTCAATGGTGGTGCTACAAAAAGGCTGCTTCGTGGCATAGATACACCCAGGCTTCTCCAACTACATGGTCAGTATTCCTAAGTGGGATAGAAGACAGCCAAGGTCCTGTCTGCCCACTAGGGCGGCTCTGAACCTCCCACAATAGGGGATCAAGTCAACGTCTCTGAAGCAGGACAGCTCAAGCTCACCTCTATGAAGGGTAGCAGGCTGACATCTTCAGACTGGGAAAATCATGATGTGGTTACCCATACTAAGCAAGCACCGAAATGACAAAGGCCGTTGGTTTATAGGGATGGGCAGAGTCTTGCTTAATCAACCAATAAATAAACATGATTTGCCCGCTATGTTCCAGGCACTTTGTTAAGCCCTAGGTTATACAAAAAGAGTCAAAAGATAGTCCCTGTCCTCAAAGAAAACACAATCTAATGGGGGGGGGGGGGAGACAACATGCAAACAAATATATACAAAGCAAAATATCTACAGGACAAATGAGGAAATAATTAACAAAGTGAAGGCACTAGACTTAGAAGAAGCTGGGAAAGGTTTCCTGTAGAAGGTGAGATTTTAGTTAGAACCTAAAGGAAGCCGGAGAAGTCAATAGGTAGAACTGAAGAGGGAGAGCACTCCAGGCATGGGGGACAGCCAGAAAAAATGACTGGAGCCAAGAGATAGAGTATCTTGTTCATGGAACAACCAGGAGGCCAGCGAAACCAGATCAAAGAGTATATAGTAGGGAGTAAAGTGTAAGAGGTAAGAAAGGTAGGAGGGGGCTAGGTTATGAAGGGCATTGAATGTCAGAGGATTTTTTATTTGATCCTGGAGCCAATCGGGAGTCACTGGAGTTTATTGAGTAGGGGAGATGACGTGGTTGTACCTGCATTTTAGGAAAATCACTCTAGTGGCTGAGTGGAGGATAGATTGGAATGCGGAGAGACTTGAGGTAGGCTGACCCATCAGCAGGCTATTGCAGTAGTCCATGTGTGAGGTGGTAAGAGCGCATCTAATGGGTTTTTCATCCCCAATGTCACAGGCAGGAGATTAAGGCTGGGAGGCTGAGAAATGACTAGAAAGTATCTATTCTAGAAGTTTGAACCAAGCAAGTTTTCAGCATCGAGGATTTCAGAAGAGTCAGAATAGGAAGAAGCAAGGAAGCATAGGCAACCCATCACAAGAAAGCATACTGCTGCTCCCAAATAAGAGATTTTTGGACTACCACAGATGTGTGATCTTACATATCTTTATTCCAGCTCTTCAATTTTAATTCAATAAAAACTTGTGAGCTTTTCCCATTAATCTCTCCTTGACAGGAGCGAAACACAATGAGTTCCTATTGATTTTGGTTGACTGTTTGTGGAATTTTTTTGCCAATATCAATCTCCACAGAGAAGACCTTTTAAAACATCCACCTGTCAGGACTAAAAGACATACACAGAGTAAATTGACAGTTTTCTCCATTTTACACCTTCGCTGTAAGTGGTAGTATTGGCTACTTAACCTCCAGCTGGGTGGAAGATCCCAGGTGGGGGGACATGTGCCTCCCTCTTAAGCCAGCTCTGTGCTGCACACATATACAACACAGCTAAAGCCAACAGGCTATGTGGATGGATCATTTGATGGAACACGCAAAAATCAGTTGACCTTTACAGTATTTTATATTTCAGCCAAGTATGGAATCCAAACCAAAGTTATTTTAACTGTAATGTTCTCTACACAGGACTGTCCCTAGGTATAGTTCAGACAGCAGATTGAGCCAGCTGGTTCTTTAGGTGGGGAAATCCAATGCTATGGGAAATAGACACCTGGAGGTGCCTGGTTACTTAAGGTAGTTAGGGCTAATGAGATGAAGGCATCATCCGCACAGTGATATGCACTTAGCTTCAGTCTATAAAAGTAACAAAAGTTGGCCAGAGCAAGAAATACACTGGTGTCCAGACCATATTTGGGGTAGTGTGATCGGAGCTATATCTAAGGCACTGAGACTTAGAGAATAATATTATACTCTTTCAGTAGCATAGCTACTAACTTAACATTTAGTTAGAAAGAAGGAAACTAGGTGAAGAGGGCAGCTAGGTGGTATGGTAGATAGAGCACTGGGCCTGGAGTCGGGAGGACCTGAGTTCAGATCTGGCCTCAGACATTTACTAGCTGTGTGGCCCTGAGCAAGTCATTTAACTCCGTTTGCCTCAGTTTCCTCATCTATAAAATAAGCTAGAGGAGGAAGTGGCAAGTCACCTTAGTATCTTTGCCAAGAAAATCCCATATGGATCATGAAGAGTTGCAAACTGAAATGACTAATCAACAATAATAAATTAAAACAGAAAGCTATCAGATGGCATATTTCCTATTCTAAGAAGTTATATTCTGAATGACTTCCTACCTTTGCCTTTCCTCTCACCTACATGCAGACCTCACAGTGTCGTAGGGTCTCTGCACCAAAATAGATAGTTATTCTAATGGTTTCCACAAAATACAGAAAGAACAAGCGCATCTGGGGTCAGAGATCTGAGTTTAAATTCCACCTCTAACACTTTTTTTTTTTCATGTGTGACTTTGGGGAATCTCCCTGGATTTCTGCTTCCTTACTTGTAAAATTAGGTTGTTGGATCAAATTTGCAGTGCAAGATAAAAAGTCTTAGGAGAAGTATTTGCACTCATTAAATCATAGACCATCTATATATCATAGGAGACTGTAACAGTAAAGTCTTCCGCCTTGCATAAAAAGCTATTGTCTGCCCTGTTCAGTCCCCATGCATGCAGACCCCCCTACCTCTATACTCACAGTGTCTCCTACTTTCTCAATAAGCTGTCATTGCCCTTGATGGTCATTTTAATTAGATTTCACCTGTGTAAAAAATGCTGGGAGGAAAGGGTGGTGAAATGGAGGATGTAGATTCTCAGAGCTCCTCAAGAATAGCGATGGGGCTCACTATAGGAGTGTTTTTCAGGAGAAGGAAAGAGATAGAGGGTAGACCTGTGATTTCACTGGCACAGGGAACTCCTTGGTTAAAAAAATCCTTCTACAAGTGCAACAACTTAGAGAATTAGAAGGTTGCTTAGAGCACTGAGAGGTTAATACAATACCCAGGATCACATAGCCAGGATATTAGAAGTAGAAATTGAACCCAGATCCTTTTGGATTCTAAAGCCACCACACCACCCTGCCTCTCTTTAGTGGGAATGAGATGAGCACATATTAATATTGGTTACACTTCTTCATTCATGTGCCATCTCCTCCAGATTTCCACACGCTATTACTCACTGAGGGTTATACACAAGGAAGGTCAGGTAGAAACACTGGAGATGAGGGTCTTATTCCTATAGATAGGTTATAAAGTTATAATATTTTAATATCAGCCAAAGTCTGATTGGGATGTCTGGCTGTAGTGGAGCTCAGGCCAACATTGGGCAAGGGAATGAAGATGAAGGGAAGCAAAAGAAGAGAATGAAGTAGGAAAAGGAAAGAAAAAAATGGGAAGAAAAAATGGAAAAGATACTTAGTCTCTTCTGTCTGGCTTAGTAAAGAAAAAAAAATACACATATACTATACTCTGACTAGTAGTATGTAACTACATTTGATGGTTCTGGCCTAGAGTTGACTAATAGTTGTGGTTTGGAACTGGCATTAGATTTGGAGTCAGAAGACCTGTGTTTGAGTGGGACCCCTGCCATTTACTGTTCATGTGACCTTGGGCAAGTCAGGTCATCTCTCTGAGCCCAATTTTCCTCATCTCTAAAATGGGCATAATAATATTATTTTAGGGGCCACAGAATCATAATACCTGCTCTGCCTACCTGTCAGGGTTGTTCTGAGGCTTAAATGAGACAATATATGTGTAATGGGGGGTTGAGAACTAACTGGCATTCTGGTGTCTGTAGTTTAGAGGGACAAGCATCCCCTCACAGTCCTAAGAGTGACTTGGACTATTGTGATATTTGAACTGTAAGGAGGACTTGAGTCACACCTGGTCATTTTAAAGGACATACATAATCTTCAAAAGAAGAGACTGAGAGAAAAGAACAGGGAGAAAGCATCTTCAGCTCAGTCGGTGACTTAATGAGCTCAGCTGGATAGCATCAGGGATAACAGTCAAAAACAACTGGAACAATAAACTAAAAAGGAAAAATTAAAAGGAGGAACTGAAAGGAGGGTGGGGCTGTGGCAGAGAAGGGAGAGATTGAATTGGGTCATCTGGTCTCTGTAGGTATCTTGAGCCAGAGGACCAGCTACTGAATGTACTCACCTTTTAAAGAATGAAGAGAAGTTTAAAAAAAAAAAACTTGCTTTTTTTTCCCACCAACTTCTCTTCCTCTTGCCTTTTTAGTAACAAACACTGAAACACTTTTACTTCTTTTTGTATCCTGATTTTGCCTGAAATATAAAGAAGTCCTAATAGTGATTAGAAACCTCTGTCTGAATGTTAGGAATTTTCCTAAATGGGGGCTCTGAGCTATTGTGATTTTACTTATAACTTGTCATCTGATATAAACTCCATAAAATGACAGAGGAAAAGATCTCATTAATTGAAGTGATTATATTGCCTCTAGGTTTAAAAGTGAACTAATTGCTGTAACAAGGTATGGTGGATTCAATATCCAGAATGAAGATGAGTGGGAAAGAAAGGAGAGGAGCGTTCATATCTATCAGGCATGATAGAGCATAAAGATTGAGTACCAGAGGGACAACTCTACACTTTACAATTATACCCTCCAGTGTTACATATGGAACACACCAGGTTAAATCCTAAAACTACTGCATTACACTGAAGTGTTATCATAGCAGGTCTATTTGGCTATTAAGTGGAATGTTAGTGGATTGAGCCTGATCTAGGCATGGCCTTCTCTCCATAAGAGCTCCTCTTGGGTTTATCTTTCAGCACTTAGCTCAGTGTTCTGTGCATAGTAGGCCCTTAGGATGTGATGAGTCAATGAGTAAAGGAACTGACATGTCATGCAGACAGATCTCCTACTGATTCCCTGTCATCAGCCCTAAGTATTGTTGCAGAGTTCATTCTTCAAAATGGCCCAGACTAGGTCATCTCAAGGGGCCACTTACAATCGCCATCTCTAAGCTATTTGGGAACTACGGAAACCAAACTGTCTCTTTAAAGGAAAGAAATTAGATGTATTCCTTTTTCTGACTATATCAAACTTAAATTCTACAATAGAAATGTTAAGTATGTGGTAAGGTTAAAGTCTGAGTCCCTAAGCAAAAATGCTTTTTACCCTAGGTTGGTGATCCCTTCACCCCTTCCTACACCTGGGGAAAGTTGAACTAAAGTGAGACTTTTAGAAGTGTGTGGTATTTCTGGAACCCTTGAGGCTCTGGATAATTTCAATGAGGGTAATGCATTTATTGGGGAGTTTTTTGGCTTTGTAGAGAGACTATGCAAAAGGAGTAGGTAGAGAGCTGTCTTGGGGCCCAAGAAGGCCTGGGCTTAAGTTCTGCCTTTATGATGTACTGATTCAGTGACCATAGGCAAGTCACTTAACCTTTCCATGGCCTAGGTAGCTAACTCTTTGACAATCAATTGCAGAGAAGATGCCAAACTGCATTTTTAGAGGGAGTTTCCTCAGTTCTCCTAGAGTTCCCGAGCAATGAAATTACTGCTCTAATCTCTCACTTCTTAGGTTGTATGATCTTAGTATGGAGAGAGAACTAGGAGACATGTAAATATATACATATGCATGTATACACAAACATATATACATACGCAGCATATAAACATATGTATGTATACATACATACATGAATATGTATATATAGATGTGTATATGTATGTATAAAATATTCCTACAGGAAAAACTAAACCTTTCAAATACTTGGAAGACCAATAGAGGAACCCCTCTTGACCCCCATCTTCTGTCTTTGCAAATCTTAAAGCACTATGTAAATATTGTTGTTATTATTATCTTGTCTCCAAAAAAAAAAAAAATCCCATATACAGAGGACAGAAAACCTACCTTTCTCTGCATTGAAATTGACCAGGAAAGTTGAGAATATAAGACCTTCCTTGTTTGGCTAATTCTGAAGTACATTTTCACTGTTTACACATGTCTCATAAAATAGAAATATAATTTCATCTTTAAAAATAATGCCAGTAAGAACAAGAAATAATATTGTTGAAATATGTATAATTCTAAAATTTCTACCCTGATATTCTAGCCACAAATTAGTTCTTCATAGTATGCCTGTCTCTCCCTTATAAAAAACACTTGGCCCCTGCTACCCAGAGATAAAGTAATACTTTGGCAAGTGGAACTATTACAGGTAACAAAAATCTTGAGAACGTTTATCCTTTAGTCATGTTGTCATTGGGAGTTAAGGGACGGACTAGTAGTTGAAATCAAGTGTAAGAAGAGAAAGATTTTGGGGGTATTTGGGAGATGAAAATTGTCCTCATAGGCTTTATACCAAGCCAGAAATTCTTAATGACATCATTGGCCAGGGTCCAGTGTTTATGCCCACCATGTAGGGGGCGTATGGTACCCCGTTGCACTAAAAAGAACCCGGGGGCCTGTCAATATCAACCTTGATATTTCCTTATCTCCTGAATAGGAAAACTCCACTCCTAAGTTCACCTTTACCTCACGCCTTTCTTCAGAAGAATGAAGCGACTTGTTTTTTGGCTGACTGACTTCTCAAGCTCCTCCATCATCTTTCAGGGCCCCAGTAGCATCTGGCTTCCATTCTTTTTCTTCCACTTCTGAAAAGGCGATGGATTGCCTAATTCAGAGTTGTTTGTCTGCCTCTTTCAAGAGGCCTTTCCTAATTTCCCTAGTTATTAGTGCTACCATACAATATGTGCATATTTATTTTGCATATATTGTATATTTTCCTAACTTGTAAGCAGGCTGTATTCCGTCCAGTCAAATGTAAGCTTTTTGAGGTCAGGCACTGTTTCCTGTTTGTATCTTTACCCCTAGAACATAGGTCATGTTTATAAATGGTCATGCTTAATAAATTTTCTTTGATCAATTGATTAGCACAGGCCAAAGGAGTCTGAATGAAACCTGGTACCTTAAACAAGAAAGCAAAATCCAAACAAATAAGTCAAATAACAGGCCTATCCCCTGTCAGGCCTGTAGTGGCATGGTTTCTTCAGAGGATTAAAGGGGCCAGAGTTTCTATGCATGAAAGCCTTTGATTTATAGTTTAGTCATTAGTGGTAGATGTGATGGAAAAGAAGATGGCCCCAGAGTACACCAAATGCTTTAGTTTCCCTCTAAAATAGTGTCCATAGTTCATCTGTTTACTCTACCCCAAGCATTTGAGTTGGGAGTGGAGACAGAATACATTTGGTTTCTTTCTTTCTCTTTTCCTTTCTCTCTATCTTTCCTTCTCTCCTTCTCCTCTTTTGTCTTCTTCATCTTCTTCTCCTCTTCTTTTGTCTTCTTCATCTTCATCATCATCATCATCTTCTTCTTCTCCTCCTCCTCCTTCCCTTCCTGCTTCTCCTTTATCTCTACTCTTCCTTCTCTTCCTCCTCCTTCTTTTCTTCCTTCTCCTCCTTCTCTTCCTCCTCCTTCTTCTCGTCCTTTGTCTTTTCCTCCTCCTTCTTCCTTCTTCCTCTTCCTTTATCCTTTCTCCTCCCTCCACCCATTCTTATCCTTCCCACTATGAATAGCCTGAAGGTTTTCTTGTGAAAGCATCTGCTCCAACCTTCTGTTTCTATCATGTGTTTTATTATCTCTCTCTCTCCTTTGCTTCTGCTCTTTTTACTGCCTGTACCCTGAAAAAGTACCAATTTTATTCTCCAGCTCTGTGTGTTTTCCTGCTTGAGTGTCTAGCCAATGCCTCAGCCTCAGTTAATACATTAGAATTTGAATAAATGTATAACAGCAGGTAGCAAGTGACTGGTGACAGGGTGACATATTGACTTAATATCTTGTGTAATGTGATATGAAGGATGTGCCTCTTGGTGTGTATTTTCATTTTAATTATTTTTTGTTGCTTTTCTTAGGCAGACACTTGTAGGCAGTTTTGAGTAATTGTCTGAAATCATTAACATGTTTATTAAATAAGGAAGCAGAGTGCATTATCTAGTGAATCAATTATGTAAATGCACAAAAAAGCATAAGAGATTAATCTTTAACTGTTGCTGAACTGCATCCATTTTCCTAAATTATAGATGAAAGTGGCTGTGTGTGGCACTTTTGGATTCATTCCCCTTCCTGAGAGCTTTAAAGTGATAGCGATTAATTTGTGATTTTTTTTCAGGAGGGGCCATTTCGGATGTACGGCAACTCGTACCGATTTATATAGGTCCTTTATATAAATGACAACAGATGGTCTGCACTGCAGAACAGAAGTAATCTCTTTTGAAGGGTCTGGCTGATATGATAAACTATGTCAGTATAGCAGAAGCAATCTAAACCCTCCTTGAGGCTGTAAGAAATACATTCTCCATGTTTGAAATTCTGACTTTTTTTTAAACAACCTATCTTTCTTTCTGGTCATTTGTGCTCATGAAAACTTTAACAAATACAGTTTTCTATTTCTGTTTGGTCAAGGTCCTTACTGTTAACTTCGGTTATTTCCATTAAGGAGATAGGTGTGTGTATGTGTGTATTTCTTTGCTTTAATAATGCTCTAATAAAATATAATATATATTTATTAGATCATTATTACAGCATAGAATATTATTTACATAAAATATATACTATGTGTAGAATAGATGATATATACATATATATATACATGTATACATATATGTATACATATTACAGCAAAGAACATTATTTTTATTAGGTACATTATTAATCAAAGGACAGAGAATACAGAATGCTTTTCTTTTCAGTCTTACCTTTACCTTAGCCCTGTACTGCAACTGGAAAAAAGTCAGTCATGCTGGCCCTTCTCTCCAGTCTTCTCTTCTGTAAAATGGGACTAACATTGCGTGTTAAGTCCACCAACCACTTCTTATAAAATACTTAAGGGTCAGATATGTCATACTGATATTTAAAATTGTCACAGTTTGAGTTAAATAGGTAGCAGTTTTCTAATATTGGTATACTTTCCTCAGAGAACTATACGTACATCTTGGAAAGCTCAGGCTGGTGTTTGAGAGAGAATCCTTGAAGAGTATAAAATTTAATAGCATGGAATTGAAAATAATTTCAAGATAGATTTCTAAAAGGGATTTCATTTGGATCAGTATAGGTAACTGTAATTTTTTCAGGGATTATATGTATATATAAGATATATAATAAATATATAACATGTATTATAGGAATTAGGTAAATATAGTATATATAATATAAATATATTAGTATGATATAAAATATAAAAAAACCTTTCACAGTCTGGAGGACTTGTGAACATCTTTCTAATATCTTAGAATTATTACCCCTGCCCCATAAATGCTACATAGGTCTGTTTCCACAATGAAGCAAAAATAGGACTATGATATTTCAAAACCATGGATGAGACCTTTTGATTAGCTTTTTGGTTCTTAAAATAAAAGGATTTTTTACCCAATTTATATTTCTCTGATGGAATACAAACAGATATGGGTCCTATTGGGGTAGTATAGATATAGATATAGAACTATATCTATTTCATACCTATATTATCTATCTAATATAATAACACATACCTTACAATCTAGAAAGTGCTTTGCAAAGTGTAAAGTTCACTAGCAATTTAGATAGTTAGTAGTGATGGTACATCTTTACTGGAGTAGCTACTTTCTATTTATATCCTACATTAACAGAACATATGTATATATGTACATATACATGCATGTATTTTTCAGAGATCATATACATGTATACACATACATATATATGCACTCACATTTTTAAGTTAACTTTTGGTGTGTCATGCTTGTTAATTTTCAAGGTTAGACCCATCAGACATGCCAGGTGGAGGTGAGAAATGAAGATGGAGGAGCTAACAGATATCACTCGGGAGTGAGAGATGACAGAGGGATGTGCCCAGATGTGCTAAGAGAAGGTGGGGAGCTGTGAAACACGGCCAGAACAATTTGGGAAATGATCTGAAAACTTATAGATATTGGGGAGGGGTCGGTGGAGGGATTAATTTTTAAAAATTTTATTTAGGAACTGAACTCTTAAAATAAAAGATTTAGTTATGCCAGGCTGACATTCTAAGTGTATGCCATAGTTCGGAACAACTCTATATGAATCCTCTGAATGATAATGCCATCTTAACTTCACTCTGCTATTCCTATACCAATCCTTTCTGTGTCCTATGCCACAGAACTTAAAATGAATTATAAAAATCTTTTTGATATTTTCCTCAGTGAAGACTCTTAATCAGAAAAAATGATAACACTTTCTTTCTCTCCTCTCTCCCTTCTTCTCTTTCCCTCTCCATTTCTCTCTGTGTCTTGCCCCATATCTCTTTGCATCCCCAAGCAATTCTGTGGGACATTAGCTAGTTCTCCTGTTTTATTAGATTTACCTTTTTGCTTTCAGAGTCTCTGTGGACTGGTCCTGATCTCTTGTGTTTGACCTTCTCTCAGGAAAGAAGACTCTCCAATGATATATTTTAATAGTATTTGGTGAAAGGAGCAAAGTTCTTGGAATAGGTCTATGTTTGAGTCCTTCCTTAGCTGTTCTACTTATTAGCCTTATGACCTTGGGCAAGTCACTTATTCTCTAAAAGCCTCAGTTTTCTCATCATTAAAATGAAGATGACGCACCTAACAAGCTGGAAAGCTTTTTGCAAACTATAAAGTTCTCTAGTAATGTGGGTAGTAAGTAGCGATAGTACATCTTTCCTGGCTTAAACATATGCTATTTGCAGTACATTCTGAATACTAGCTTTTGAATCCAAGCTAGTTAACAATTAAAAAATAATAATCTCTCCCACAGCATGGAGGACTTATGAATGTCTCTGTAACGTCCCAGAACTAAGTATCACTCCCCCTCACAAATGCTTTGTAGATCTATTTCCGCAATGAAACAAAAATAGAAATATTATATTTCCAAACCAAGGATGAAGCCTTTTGATTAGCTTTTTGGCTTTTAAAATAAAATGATTTATTCGCTCAATTTATATTTCTCTGATGCGCTACAAACAGATAAGGGCACTATAAATAGAATTGGACATCAGTACGATTCAGGGTTCTGAGAGGTTTCTTGTGTGTAAAAACAACTTTTCCTGACAAGCCACTTGTCAAGGTTTTCAGTTTTCAGCAGCTCTTTTCATTTATTTATTTGGTTTGGAAGAGTCAGGAGGGGGCTTGGCATATTCTGATACCGTAGCTCCAGAGCCAAAAGCTTGAACATTCACAAAAATAGGCCCCAAGTATTAATGTATGGATTTTTTTCCAGACAGATTACCTGAAGATTTCTTTGGATTTTCCTTTTGCTTTTAAACAATACTAGACAAAATTAAATCTAATCTCAGGGCTGAACAAAATTAAGAAGTAAGCCAATTTTGCTTGCAGGCCCTCTCTGTCTTTCCTCACCAGGCATCCAATTATACTCTCAGCTGTCTAAGTCTTGGAGCTGCTGTATCCCAATGGCCTACGCTCCAGGTCAAATTTACCCTGACTTCTTTCTGTGTCTTGTGGAGTGGTGTAGTGGAAAGCATGTGAGATTTGTAGCCAAAGCACTTGTGTTCAAATCCTGAGTTTGCTACTCACTACCAATGTGGCCTTGGGTAAATCTCTTAACCTCTCTAGGACTCACTATCTTTATCTCAAAAATAAGAGCATTGGACTAGCTAGGTTCCCCAAGGTTCTTCTCTTCTCTAAACCTATGACCTTTCTTCTTCACTAATGGTAAGTGGAATTCGTCAGATTAATGAATACCTACTCACCTGGTAGTTAGCTGGTATTTTTCCTTCCAGATGATGTAAAAATGTGAAAATACCCAGAAGAGAGCTAAGGAATAATGTTGATTATAGGAATTTTAGCAACAGTGACAGGCCCTGCTCTGCCAATGCACTGAGGCCTAATCTACCTAAACCTATGTTCATCTGATCTCTCTCTTTCTCTATCTCTTTTTAAGTGAGTGGCCATTCATTGAATGAGACAGTTGGTATTGTGAGAATATTTTTTTTCTCTTGAAGTTTGTAAAGTGTTGTACATTCAGTGTACTTTGAATGTATATGTGTGTCTATATACATGCACACATACATACATATATACGTGTGTGTATCAGATGCACCAAAACTATGCAAATGACATCTTCAGAGTTCCAAATGGAGGCCTCCAGCATTGAGTTTATCCAATTCAGGTGAAATATTTGCCTTTAGTCTACTTTACTTCCCCATAAGTTAACACAACCACAGAAACCAAAGCCAAAAAAACTCCAAACCCCTTTGGAGGATTGTTTTGTGTTTGATTTATTTTAGTTTCCTTTCCTCCACCATATCTTATCTGCACTCTTTCCCTACTCTTCTCGTGTTCTCATATCTAGACAGGATAGCAGCTGAGTGTTAGCCTTCTGAGCCAATGTCCTTGCAGCTGCCTGGATTTTTAAGAAGAAGAAGATGTGAAATGGTGCAGCTGAAAGCCTCCCCCATAGTACCTAACACAACAGATTCCCCATCAACTGCTTTCTATTGCAGAAGTTTATTCTCTTGAGATCACAGGGTGGTCAATGCCTGCCCACTTTTATACCACTAGCTTTGTCCTTTGTTTGACTCAGTTATATTTTTCCATCAGTAATTTAAGGAGCAATTAATGACCTCATCTCAAGGTTAACTAACATGTAGAGGTCATCCATTTGTCTTTGCCATAATTTGACTATTCTGAGGTGAGCACTTTTTTCTTTATTCTCTTTGAGGGAAGTAAATCATTTCCCAATCTGCACGAGGGAGAGAGAACAAGACTTTGGATGACCAGTGACTTGCAGGCTTTTAAGCCAACTATTCTAAACACATCTTTCTCCTCAAGGAGACCATTATTGTAGAGATTGTATGGAGAATCTTCTAGGAGCTTATCTCACTTAGGTTAACTCATTTCCCTTAGGGTCACTCCTGTTTTTCTACAGTTGGTTTAGGGGTGGTAAAGAATTTAGATTTCTTTTGACAGGAAGTTCATACATTTTACCCAAAGCCTTCAAGGATTGGGTTTTCTGCTCTGTGGCATTAGCATCTTTGGAGTCATGACTGTTTGGCTGAGGATGCTGGTGGCAATAGATTCAAGGAACCCTGCATCATTTGGCAGATAGTTTTCAGTATTACATGAAACCCTCTCTCTGTATATTTTTGTTCATACATCATTCAGCATGCAAGGAACAATCTAGCTCCATCCCACGTCCATATGAGTCATTCTTTCTTTTTTTTTTTGTACTTTTTTTTTTTAAACCAAGTGTTTCATGCACATAGATAATTGGGGGATAAAAAAGTAAAAATAAATCATATTATTTAATTTAAAAGCCAAAATGAACCTGAAGAGCCTAAGGTATACATTTCTTTATTTCTTGGATTGCCAAATACTTCGTCTTTGTCCTGATCCAACTTCCAGGCATGCGAGTTAACACTTTTGATGCAGAGTGAATGATACAGAAACAGCATGCCCATTGAGAGGTGATTTGCCACCTGGGATACAGTATTAAATTTTCCCAAATGGCTCAATACAAATAAAGCAGAGAAAAGTGAGAAGTAGCCATATGCTCCAGGTTAACAGCCTCTTCAATGCCCCTTTCAAATGCAATTATGTTGTACATTCACTGATGGTCAATAACTTTCCAATTTACATTCTCTTTTTCCAAGATTGTTGCCTAGTAAATGGTATGTTTAAAGTTATTCATTATTGTTGAGTGGATTTACTGATTATGTGATATTTATGTCTTAAAAGGTAACCTGTTATTACCTATTATTTCATCATTAAATTTAATGCAAGTAATGTGGAATTTTATAGCTATCCATTACTGCGTTAATTTAATTTAATGTAAATTGATTGTTCAGCAAGAGTGGCCCTCTTCTGAGAACATGTTTTAAATTAAAAACGCTCCAATGTAGTTTAGATCTACTCAGAGCCCCTCAGAGAACATGCATTTCATTGCCCTAGAGGGCATCTCTAGTTGTAGTGGGCAGGCATATTGGCATGAACCATTGGCACAGCCATTTAATGCTATAGGTTAATGCCTTCTTTAACTGCAAGTTAAATTAGGCACTGCAGACAGAGGGCCAGGCTGCCCAGAGAAGGGGCATTGTACAAATGAGGACAAATGTGTGCGACATGCCAATTTTGTAGAAAAAGCATGTAAGGTTAGTTTCCTTAAGAAACTAATAGTTGGAAGTACAAATGGCTGTTGAGTCATATCAACCATACTTAGCCTGTTTAAAGGTTCTTGATAAAGAATACTTTTAAAAGTTAAACCTATAGCTCCTGCTGAAGGTATTTCTTCTTCCCCCCATAATGCAGTGTGCTCAGGGCTGTTAAATGAATGATGATATACCGGTGAAGAAATAAAATGTATTCACAAGTTTATGTAAAAAATAGGTCCAGATTTTGCTATTATCTTATTTCATTCATATTGAACAATGAGGGTTCTACATATTGTTGTTTAAAGAAATCACTCTTTTTCCTCAGTTTTTGACTCCTTTCAGTTTTACATTCCAATAATTAGATTTTTTTTATCCTTTCCTTGGTACTGATTGATGCCAACATGCAGAGATCTGCCATATCCCAGGAAATACGTTCCCCAAAGCCAATGAAATGTTGATGTTTGTCTCAAAATAAGGGCGAGCTTTACAATCCCAGTTTAAGAATATATTCACCCTATGGATTAAGTGACAGACTAGGAAGACACTTTAAATGTTTCAAAGTGCATTACAAATGTGAGGTTGTATTATTCAGGCTGTCACTGTTGTTATCCCAAGTCTCTTGCTGATTCATCAATCCAGATGTTTCTGAATTGTTCTAATTGAAATCCTTTATGTGAAGAACTGCTTTCTTTATTATGTGCACTAATTATTTATTAATGAGAAATAAAATCCCTTTCCCTTCTTGAGTTTTGTGTCACTGTTACAGTGTGCTCATTATGTTTTTGTCTCTGTGGTACATTCTGTGTTGATATTGTTGTTGTTTTAATAAAAAATCAATAGTCAGTAGTTGAAAGGAAAAAAAAAAAACAACTCATGCCTGAATAATCCTGTTAAGAGTTTTTGGTGGTAATTGCAGATTGAACCCAAAGCATTAGGTAGGCACTACAAATTATAAGCAACTATAAACTTACCCCATCACTGAAATGAAGCTGTCTCCGGGGTGGCATGCAGCAGCTGGTTAACAGCGCCCAGAAGCATGGCACTACCATTTCAGGGAGAAGATGTGAAAAAATATTGTATCAGTTGAGATTAGAGGGAAATTAAGGTAGGCAAATGTAATTGTTTAGACTGGGATTTGTCTAGAACTCTTTCCGGGAAAAATGAGTGTCACAGAGTCTGAACACAAAATCTTGGGAAAAACATATCCTTTCTCCCTACAGAATGGCAAGTGGGGAAGAGTGATGGAATGTGAGATCTTTAAATGGATAGTGTAGTCATTGAAGGAGGTCAGATGGTGAAGAAGTAAACATATTAAGGACCAATATAGCAAAAGTGTCGGGGGTTTTTTTTTAATTTTTGCATTGTGACATTTGAACCAGAGGCTGCTTATTTTTAAGAGCTTTCATTCTCCACCGTTTTCCAATCTGCATACACAGCTGTTGGGCAATTTGACATGGGTTTCAAAGGCAAGAGAGTGATGGCCAGCTCTGACAGGATCCTGGCAGAAGCAAATTTAGTTTTCTCTCCTTGCTTCAGCCAGGTTTCTGTGTGATCTGGTAAGGGTTCAGGTGAGGTTCGGGGTCCCCTTGGGTTTGCTGAATTGACTAGCTTTCTCCTCTTCAACTGACTCTCATTTCACCTTCAGTGTTTCCAGATATTTTCAACCATGCTGCTAAACAGCCTGTGCTTTCAGCTTATCCAGTGCCAGTGGAAGGCAGCTGTGAATGGTGATGTGTTGGCATTTCATTTTGCAGCTACAGGGCTTTAGGGTTTGGTAATTTTTTTTTTTGAAATGTGGAAATACAAGTGTCTGACGTTTTTTAAGTGTGAGAATAACATCAAAGTGTGAGAATAGCTCTCACACTTAGATGTTATTCTCACACTTTAAGGGAACAAAATAGGCTTTTATTGGTATGCTTTACTTTACACTTACTGTACGTGGAATACATCATATTATTTCTCCAAAGTTATGGTATAAACAGATAACACAAAAGTTTTGTTAAAGCAAACATTCAACTAGAACATCTGCCAGAAACAAAAAGAAGAAAGTAAACTGTCTACCAAAGCAGATGCTACTGTTTAAAAAAAAAAAAGAAAGAAAAAGGTATCTTAAGATTCATAAAGATTCTTGATTTTAGCCTTCCAAAATGGTTAATTCATCACTTACTCAACAAGCACTTTTTGGACTCCTTCTTTGTACTGAACACTGTATCCAGGGAATTCAAAAGATATAGTAGGAAAAGAAAAAATGGTAAATATGACTTCTGCCCTAGAGGGATCTAAATTACAATCTCAATGACATGTTATGTAAATTATACAACAAATGACTTTTAACAAATTTAAGGCATTCTTTGACCTTCTGTCTTTTCTCTTTCCCCATCAAATTAAAATGAGGATGGAAGTAATGACTTTTAAATTCCTTGATATTTGTAAATTAAAGTTTATTAAGAATTAGCACAAAACAATGTATGTTGCAGGCCAACTTTCTTTGAGTTCATTAACACATTTCAACAATGGTTTAGTTCTATATATTTGATGGTCAGATCATGAGAACTTTGTTGAGAAACAATTTCAGAGTGAAGTGAGTCCCAGCTCTAGTGGATTTTAATTTGATTCCCAGCCACAAGTTACAACCTTTGAAAAGAAAGTAATCATTAACTTAAGTGACTTCTACAATCTAGTCTTGACTTCGAGCATTTAAAATGTCTGCATATACAAAGTGAAGGGAGAATTGAGACATTGAGACACTTATCCAAAGAGTTAAGTTCATAAACCTCTTTTGCATTAAATGACCAGATAAGTACAAAGGGAAGAAGAGAGAGAGAGGAAAAAACTTTTATGTCTTCCTTGAATTGTTTAAATTATTGCTTCAATTCTCAACATCATCTTCCTAATGGAGACATAGTTTACAAATAGCAATGATGCATTAGAGATACCAAAACATAATTTTCTTTATGTCATTGAGGAAAGTTGATACATCAAAAGGATAGCATGTACCTAAGAGGGGTTTGGAAAACAAATGAAAGTTCCTAGGCACTTAGAGGACTCACACAAGCCCTAGGGCCCACTACAGATGTTAAAGTCCATCTCTCACTCTGTTTCTATTTATTTGGACCAGGCAGTCAGACCAGGGTTTAGCTAGATTTTGAAATCTTGGAGTATTCTATTTGGAGATTCAAATCAAGTACATCTAACTGTATTCTAAATTAGGATTAGTGTATTCTATTGTTTTACATCAGACTTCCTTATAAATAGTTTATTTCTCATTAAGCTGACTAGAAATGGGAGCGCTTTGTTCAAGTGTAGGCCTAGCAATGGCTGGCATATGTTTTGAAGTCGTTTATGAAAGTAGAGGCCCAGGCGCTAAAAGGTTTCTAATTCTAGCACCATAAAGGAACTGATCACCCATTTCACTTCATCTTTTCCTGCAGATCAGCAATACACATGACATGGCATGCAAAACATTAATTAGTCCTCTCCCAGAAGAAATTGGACAGTATTCCCAGAGCTTTGCCTCTCAGTTGTATTTATATAGTTTTCATAAGAAATTGTCTTTGTGTGGGGGATATTTAACAGTGTTTGGCTACGGGCAGATGTTTATTTTCACTGAGGCTAATGATGCAGAAAGTAGTATGAAGGAGTAGGTAGGTGTTGGAATAGGTGGGTGGTACCAAGGCAAATGTTCACAGAATCCTCGAGCTAGAAGGGCCCTTGGAGCCATGTCTATAAGATGTCAAAGCAAACAGTTAATTCAGTCAAAGGAATGACAAATTAATCAGGGGGAGAAAACCCAGTCTAATCAGCCTTTATATCCCCAGTTCGTAGCACAAAGCTAAGCACATAGTAGGCACTTGGTAGTGTTTCATCTTGTTGCTGGTTGTTTTGATGTGGTGTAGATATAAACTGAGAGCCTTTTGCCATCCTACAAAAACTTTTCTAGTAAAATAAACTCTCTAATAACCATTAATATTGGGTCCTCTTCTCTTTTTTTCTTTTTAATTTCAGTCATTCTCCAATGTCATTGATGAGCCATCATCCCTTTTCTATATACTCTCTGCGGCCTCAAGCACTTACTAAGCTATGTGATTCTGGGTGATTGGTTTATCCTCCCTTGGCCTCATTTTCCTCATCTAGAAAATAGGAATAATACTACTAACATATGCCTCAGAAATTTGTTGTAAAGATCCAATGAGATAATATATCCAGAGTGTCCTATAAATCTTAAAGCACTATATAATTATGAGTGGCTATTATAAGTACTTGCAGTATGTAGGACATATAGTATAGAACTATATGCAGTATCCTGCTTTCAACATTTCCATACACTACTAATAATTGTGAAAGTATTCCTCTTTTAAAATACATATTTCAGTTTACTTAAAGATGAGAAAAAAGTTTTATTAATACACTGTCTAATGACCATTTTGCTTTTTACATCTCTTGTAGCATACTTAGACACTATTCAGCAATTGTGTTTCTGCAGTGGAACAAATCTGATGAAAAATGGGGCTATTTTTATCAAAATGCCAGATTTCAAGACGGTAAAGTGTTCCATTTTGATAAGTTGGTGATACATATCAGGACTTATTCTAGCGAGTTCTTTATATTTATAAAAGTGTCAGCAGTGAAAATAACACAATTTATACAGTTCAATAATATAAATGTACTAAACCAAACACAGCAACTCAAAAGTGTACAAATACTTTCCCCCCAGAGGTACAGTCTGACCTTATTTATGTAACTGTAGGCAAGTTTTTTTTTTATTTCTTCCCTTTTATAATTCTGATAGCAGCGCTGTCATAGCAAGATTATCATATATCTAAATGGTAAAGGAAATCTTTTATACCTTGCTCAGCACTGATGAAACAAGGTTTTCCATTATTTCATTTCATTTCTTTTTATTTTTTGACTTTCAAGATAATTAAATCATAGATTACAGAACCATAGAGTTGGAAGAAACCTTAAAAATAATTTTATCTACTTGTTTCATTTTAGAGAGGAGGAAACTGAGACCTGGAGAAGTTGTGTGAATTGTCCAAACTTGCCAAGTTATGTTGTGGCAAAGCTAGAAATTCTGATTTCTAGGTCAATGTTCTCTTGACACATTTGTAACTCTAGGTGGCATAGTAGAGTATTGGATCTGCAGTCAGGAAGACGAGTTCTAATCATTCCTCAGACACTTATTAGCTATGTGATACTAGGTGAGTTACTAAACTTTCTCAGCCTCAACTTTTTCATCTGTAAAATGGGAATAATAATGGCACCTAACTCATAGGGTTTTTGTGAGGATGAAATGAGATAATATATATTCCAAACCTTAGAGTGCTACATAAGTGCTTATTATTATTACTATTATTATTATTATCTTCATTGTCTTAGATTACAAATTATAGCCTATTCAAATTTACTGGTGAAAATTTCATTTCTCATCACATGAAAATAAAATTGATCATGCTAGATCATTTTTTTAATTATTTAAAAGAAAAAAAAATCCTAAGAGCTCTCCAACGTCTATGTATCTTTGTTTGTAAACAAAAATGAAAGTAATTTTCCTTTCTTAATTGAAATCCAGTCATACTAGTATATAAAGAACACCCTACCAGGTCCTTATAGTTGACATACCATGATAAAGGTCATGGTTTGCACATCTTCAGGATGTCCTTTAAGATTTGCAGAATTAATCATTTTCCTAATGAAAAGTCCATGCCAACT
The DNA here is from genome assembly GCF_900497805.2 of Vombatus ursinus. NCBI lineage: Eukaryota > Metazoa > Chordata > Mammalia > Diprotodontia > Vombatidae > Vombatus > Vombatus ursinus. The sequence goes on along the minus strand of NW_020948983.1, from coordinate 50,372,235 downwards.
TTAAATGCTACTACATGGAAATCAAAATTAATTGAATTTATTTTTCTAGAATGGTTGCTTTTTGCAAATTACTCTGAGTTGAGCATTTCCGCAAGTT
>NW_020948983.1:50358864-50372128 GCF_900497805.2 Vombatus ursinus | reverse complement strand
TATACAAATCTATTTTTAAAAGGTGTCTATGCAACTACCATGTGCCTCCTGGGGCCAGTTCATTAAAATAGCAGGAACCTTAGAGATCATATAATCCATTCCTTTTATTTTATCAGTGGGAAAACTGAGGCCCAGAATATTGAAATGACTTACTGAAGACCACTCAGCTAGGTAACAACAGAGCCAAGAGTAGGAATTAAGTCTCCTGTTCTCTCCATGATATCACCCTGCCTCCCCATGAGATTTGCAAGTATTGATTCCCTTTTCAGTTGTTAGCTTAGGAAAAAGAATTTGGATCCCAAGGCTTGATTATATATGATTACAGTTTTGGTATACATACTATTGTAGTGGGCATTGGAATGAAATCTATTACTAATCACCTTGCAAAAAAATAAACCTAGATTTTATTCAGAAGTGATACAAATGCTTAAAAAATAATCTGTTTATTTTGCAGCAAAAAAATTGGATATGTGAAACACTCAGATATAGAAGGTGACCAATAATAATCCAAGCAGTTAATAAAATGAAATCCTGGCAAAAGGAATGGTTAGGTGAAAAGATAGGAATTGAGAGAGAGAACAACAGTTGAGGATATTAATTATTGCTGGGGTCACATGTCATATTCATGAACAACTTCACCTTGGTAGGCAAAAGTAGCTTGTTGTCTCTTCATACAAAAGTTTTCGTAAATAGGTCTTGTCTGATCTAAATTATGTGTCATTAGAAAAAAAAACTGTAGTAATTCTTGAGTTACTCCTTATTAAATACATGCTCTATGGCAATTTATATTTACAATTGATTGGTATTAAATGTCATCACATTTGCATTCTGTCTGTAGAACCATAGAGTCTTGTATCTGAAAGGGACCTTAAGATCCATCCAGTCCACCCAACTTTCTTGAAAAGTAAAGGCAGGCATTCTATCATGCCTACATGCATACATGATTTCAGAAATAATTTTATTCAGTGTTTATGGCCATGTCCTTATCCAGCAAATGGAAGGATTAGGCAATAAGGAAACAAAAAATCGGTTCCATTTAATGTCGTACCAGTCTGTGCATTCTTCAGCCTGTTACTTCCCTGTATTCTTTCAGTTTCCTCCTTTCTGGTGGGAGGCTAGGCAAGGAGATGGAAGAGTTGTTTGAATTCTTTTCCATACAATATTAAACCCTTGTTATATGGAAAGTATTGTGTTAAACATGGAATTATGAATGAATGAATGAATGAATGAATGAATGAAAAAACATTTGGCACCATGCTACATGCCAAATAGGCAAAGAAAGGAAATAGGAAAACAAGACAGTCCCTGCCCTGAAGGGAACTGGTGCCAAGGAAGTCTATTTTCTCCTGGGAAGCTACATGGATGGTGAGTGGGACAATAGGGTAATCAGTCATCAACAATACCTTTCTAAAACTAATGGTGGTAGTGATTTGATTAAAGCTCCCAGAGAGAGCAGGAGAAAAGGGATGTAGGCAGTATCCCATTAGAGGTAGGGTTGACTATATCTGGGATGAAAATGCATGGCCCTACAAAGGGAACACTGGTAAGGACAAAATTCCACCCTCAAGGCATTTGTGAGTGTTTTTTATAGTAAGGAATGAGAAGTACAAAAATCACTTAAATAATTTAGAAAATAATTACAAACATAGAGAAAGTAAAACACATGTGGCATAAGAGACTCAAATGATAGAAGGAATGCTTCTGGTTGTGGGAACCAAGGCAGGCTTCATGGAAGAAGTAGTCCCTGAGCTGGGCTTGGAAGGAAAACAAGGATTTCAACATGGCAGAGATGTAGGGGTTGGCTATCAGACATGGGGGTCAGCTTCTTGTATAGATGTATGGAAGTTAAAAGAGTGGGCTGAGATAAGGAATTACCACCAGTCCAAATGTAAAATTAAGTTGGAAGGGTAGATTGGAGCCAGATTATAAAGAGTCTTGCTTTTCAGGATAAGGTATTTGAGAGATGTTATGCAGATAAGAAGTAAAAGGGCTTGGCAACTGATTGAATGTGGGGGAGGGAAGATTCAAAGACAACTATGAGGTTTCAGCCTGGGCGACTGAGAGATTCATAATACTGTTCACAGGAATATGAAAGTTAGGAGGAGGAGGATAAAGTTTGGGGCGGGGTAGGAGGAGAGGGAAGATGATGAGTTCAGTTTGGACATGCTGTATTTCGGGTATCAGTAGAGCCAACAACTTAAAACTATCCAACACATATTGGAATACCAATTCACGTTTATAATAGTGCTTTTACATTTAGGAAATGCTCCCCTCCCAACAGCCATATGAAGAAGATGGTACAAGTGTTATTATTTTCATTTTAAATAAAAAAGGAGTCTCAGAATGGTTAAATGACTTGCCCATGGTCACCTAACTAGGAAGTATCAGAGCTGTGATTTGAACCCAGGTGTCCTGATTCTGTATCCAGCACCCTTCTCACTACACCATGTTGCCCTTTAAGGAAGAGCTTCAGTTGCAGATTTGGGAGGCATCTGGTAGATGTGATCAGTCAAGCTTTTAACATGGACAAGATTACCAAGGGAAAGAATATAGAGTGAAAACTTATGGGGGCTGAAAACAGTGACTCGGAGGCGTAGGGGTGAGGGGGATAAAAGGAAGAGAAAGGTACCTATACTTAGGGGATGGGAAGAAGAATAGGAACTATCCAAGGAGACAAAGATGGGACAGTCAGAAAGGTAAGAGACCCAGGAGAATACAATATCAAAAAACAAACAAGCAAGGAAGATGAAAATATTAGGAAGAAGGTGTTGCCCAATGCTTTAGAAACATTTCAAATGCTCTACTAAATCTTTTTATCCTATACACAGATCATGATCTATGTTATGTATCAACCTCCACATCTCTTTCCCCTCCTATCTCAAGGAGTTCAACACTTGACTCTTTGACTTTCTTTCCTCCCCAACTTCTGACATTATACTACAGGATATCAACACTCATGTTGATGCTGCCTCAAATACCCTAATCTCCTAGTTCCTCAAATCCTATGACCTTCTCCTATACTCTACTTCAACCATAACGGGAGAATCATACCCTAGAGCTGACCAAATGGGTAATCCCACAAATGGTTTGCTTTCTTAACTGAAAACCTCTTATGTTCTCCTATCTGACTATAACCTACTATCATCATGTCTCTTCCAATGCCGCAAACTGGCTATACCTTTGTACCTTTTCCTTATGTCTGAAATGAAATTTCTTCTCAGCTCTACCTCTTGGAATCCCTAGCATCCTAGGCTTAACTCAGGTGCCATCTTCTCCTGGAAGCTTTCTTTTTCTTTCTTTCTTTCTTTTTTAATAAATGATGAATTAATTTATTTATTTTTCGTTTTCAACATTCACTTCCAGAAGATTTTGAGTTCCAAATTTTCTCCCTATCTCATCCCTCCCCCCACCCCAAGATGGCATGCATTCTGAATACCTCTTCCCCTAATCTGTCCTCCCTTCTATCTCCCCCTCCTTCCCTATTCCCCTTCCCCTTCTGTTTTCCTGTAGGGTAGGATAGATTTCTATACCCCATGGCCTGTATATCTTATTTCCCAGTTGCATGTGAAAACAATTTTTAACATTTGTTTTTAAAACTTTGGGTTCCAAATTTTTTTCCCTTCCTCCCTCCCACCCACCCTCACTGAGAAGGCAAGCGAGGTTGTACTTGTGTAGTCATGCAAAACACTTCCAAAGTAGTCATGTGAAAAACTAACTATATTTCCCTTCATCCTATCCTGCCCCTCCGTTTATTCTATTATCTCTTTTGACCTTGTCATTCCTTAGACGTGTTTGCTTCTGATTACCCCCTCCCCCAATCTGCCCTTCCCTCTATCATCCCCCATATTTTCCTGTAGGGTAAGATAGATTTCCATATGCAAGTGAGTGTGTATGTTATTCCCTCCTTAAGCCAAATTTGATGAGAATAAGATTCACTCATTCCCTCTCACCTTCCCCCTGTGCCCTCTCTCTCTCTCTATTTATATATACATATAATTTTTTCCTTCCAACTACCCTAATACTGACAAAGATCTCAAGAGTAACACATATCATCCTTCCATGCAGGAATGTAAATAGTTCAACCGTAATAAGTCCCTTATGATTTCTCTTTCCTGTTTACCTCTTCATGCTTCTCTTGAGTCTTGTATCTGAAAGTCAAATTTTCTATTCAGCTCTGGTCTTTTCATCAAGAAGCTTGAAAGTTCTCTATTTCACTGAATGTCCATTTTTCCCCTGAAGGATTATACTCAGTTTTGCTGGGTAGATGATTCTTGGCTGTGATCCTATCTCCTTTGCCCTCTGGAATAATATATTCCAAGCCCTGAGGTCTCTTAATGTAGAAGCTGCTAAATCTTGTGTTATCCTGATTGTGTTTCCGCAATACTTGAATTGTTTCTTCCTGGTTTTTTGCAGTATTTCCTCCTTAATCTGGGAGCTCTGGAATTTGGCTATAATATTCCTAGGAGTTTTCCTTTGGGGATCTCTTTCAGGAGGTGATTGGTGGATTCCCTCAATTTCTATTTTACCCTTTGGTTCTAGAATATCAAGGCAGTTTTCCTTGATAATTTCTTGAAAGATGATGTCTAAGTTATTTTTTTGATCATGGCTGTCAGATAGTCTAATAATTTTTAAATTCTCTCTCCTGGATCTATTTTCCAGATCAGTTTTTTTTGGGGGGGAGGAGCCAATTGGGGTTAAATGACTTGCCCAGGGTCACACAGCTAATAAGTGTCAAGTGTTTGGTCTGAGGCCAGATTTGAACTCAGGTCCTCCTGACTTCAGGGCCAGTGCTCTATCCACTGCACCACCTAACTGCCCCTCAATTGTTTTTCCATTGAGATATTTCACATTGTCTTCTATTTTTTCATTCTTTTGGTTTTGTTTTACAATGTTTTGTTTTCTCATAAAGTCAGTAGCTTCCATTTGCTCCATTCTAATTTTTAAGGAAGTATTTTCTTCAGTGAGCTTTTAGACTTCATTTTCCATCTGGCCAATTTTGCTTTTTAAGACATTCTTCTACTCATTGGCTTTTTGGACCACTTTTGCTATTTAGGTTAGGCTATTTTTTAAGGTTTTTTTTCTTCAGTATTTTTTGGGGTCTCCTTTAGCAAATTGCTGACTTGTTTTTCATGATTTTCTTGCATCTCTCTCATTTATCTTCCCAGTTTTTCCTCTGTTTCTCTTACTTGTTTCTCAAAATTCTTTTTGAGCTTCCATGGCCTGGGATTGATTCATATTTTTCTTGGAGGCTTTGGATGTAGGAGCTTTGACTTTGTTATCTTTTTTTGGTTGTATGTTTTGATTTTCTTTGTCACCAAAGAAAGATTCTATGGTCTGACTTTTTTTTTTGCGCTGTTTACTCATGATCCCAGCCAATTATTTGACTTTTAAACTCTTTGTTTAGGTCGGGGTCTGCTTCCAGTGTGGAGAATATACTGTCCCAAGCTTCAGGGCTTTTGTGCAGCTGCTTTTAGAGATACTTCTAGGGACCTGTAAATTTTCAGTTCTCCCAAGGTGGTATGATCAAGGGAGAGGTGTTTACTCCTTTCCTGGACTGTGCTCTGGTCTATGAGTGACCACAAGCACTCTTTTCTGTCTTGCAACTGTGAAGAGGATTCTCTCTCCACCGCCACAACAAGCTCCACCACCCCAGCGCTCCTCCTCGCCCCAGGACCACCACCCAGAACTGTGACCCAGATCCAAGAATAGGCAAAGCAAGAGAATCCTGTACCAGTAAAGAGATCCCTGCAATTCCACTCTGATCAGCCACTCGATTCCCCTTCAGTCTGTGGCCTGGAAGCTCCAGAGGCAGCTGCCGCCCCGGGGCGGTGGTCAGGAACTGGGGCTGGGGCCCCACATTTCTCTCTCACCATAGAGACAGGCTTTTCCTACTGACCTTCTAAGTTGTCTTTGGCTTTTGTGAGTTGAGAAGTCTGGAAACCCCCACAGCTGCCTGTGATTCAGTCCTCTGAGGCCTGCTTCAGGTTTGCTGAGGCCTGTGCACCCACTCCAAACTGCGTTCCTCTCCTAGCCTGGTGCAGTAGACCTTTCCAATGAACCATCCAGGTTGTCCTGGGATGGAAATTTGTTTCACTCTGTCTTTTTGTGGATTCTGCTGCTCTAGAATTTGTTTAGAGCCATTTTTACAGGTATTTGGAGGAGTTTGGGGGAGAGCTCCAGCACGTCACTGCTTTTACTTCTCTATTTTTGGCTCTGCCCCCTTGGAAGCTTCCTTGATTCATCCAGTTATTAAAGTTCCCTACTTCCTCAAGCTACCTCAGATTTACTCATCTGTGCACCTGTCATTTCCCCTTAGTAGAGTATAAGGTCCTTGAGGGCAGGGACTGATCCATATTTTTGTCTTTGTGCCCTCAGCCCATAGTAGTCCGATGAGTATAACAGTTCCTTAATAAATGTTTATTGAATTAAGTTGGCAGTAGCTTGTGGAGATAACAAAATCAAGGAAAGATTTTTAGAATAGTATAAGGCTTTAAAAAAAGAGATAGGTGAGATCTTAGATTGTTCAAAGACCCAGGAGAATGAGTCGGTAGAGAACGAGATATTGAAGAAGAGATGGATAGACAGAGACACATACAGTGAGACAGAGAAAAAGAGGAAAACAGAGGGAGATAATGAGATTGAAGTAAAATAAACTTGTACTGTTCAGATCAAATGGGTTAAACTGGGGAACAAGGGCACAGAATTGGAAGAATTGGCTTTAGCAAGAAGGAGAACTAATTCATTCTCTGAGGTGTCTAGAAACGAAGAGAAAATGGGACTAGAATGGGAGTAGGAATGACAGAGAGATTTTGAAGTGGGGAAGAGAGGTCATGAAAAACTCAGGCCATTTGAGTAATAAATCTAGTTTTATTGAGCGATGATGTTTGTCAAGCACCTTGAATTTTTTTTTGAAGTGGAAAGTCCCCAAAGCATGACCTGGTCATTCCTTTTTGTATTATTTATAAGAGCAAGTGATATTTTGAAGTCTTAGACCAGAAACAGAAACCTTGGAGATCAGAATTTCTGTTATGGTCCTTAGACCTTGTCTTCTTTTTTTTGTTCTGGCCACTCTCTCTACTTCATATTGTACAGAATGATATGTAGAATACTCTATAGTTTGTAAGCATTTATCTTGTGTTTCATACTATTGTAAAATATCTATGTTGTTCAGAAGTTAAGTATAATTGAAGCCCAGTTGATGCCTTTGAATTGATTTGGTTAGATGGTTAACTATCTCAGAATGTGAGAATTAGGAATGAATTCTTTAGAGTTTAGACCAGAGAAAAATGGCTTTCTATCTTCTCATCTATGACTATCTCATGGAACTCTGGTTATGGCAGGACTGGCTAGAGGGAAGTATTTTCCCTTCCCATGTTCATTCCCATTTGAAGCCTTGATGCTCATTGGGTATTATAATGACGACTCCCATTCAACTAAATGATGAGGCTTTTTGATTCAGCTTTATGAGGACTAGTCAATTAATTCTCACTAGATGAAGTAGCATCACTTAAAACTTTAAATTTCTCACTGTTTATCTACTCCCAAATCCCCAAAGATTTACCTACTTCTTAACCTCCTGAAGAACCCTCTATAGCATTCAGAAGAGGAAACTATTTAGAAATGAGGGAAATATCTAGAAATAGGAGATCAAAGAAAGAATAGACATATCATTTCCATGATGACTTGTAAAACTGCCAAATGTAGAGTTTGATTTTCTGCCCAGCTGGAAAGTCATTTAGTGTTAACGAGACATGTGAATTCTTAAATTATTCATTTTTATCATTTTCAGCCATTTTAATTCACAATACTAAGTGATTCTTTAAAAAAAAAAAAAGAAAAGAGAAAGGCATTTATGGAAGAGAGTGGGAAACAGAATCACCACTCCCAGCCAGTTTTCTGCATTTGTGTACCATCATAAACGAATTTGCTGGGTTCCTCAGGTCTTCAACAGAGACCATTGGCAATGGCACTGGGATTGGCAAGGAACATTGGTGAGCTTATGTTGACTTGTTTTATTATTATCTATAGGTTTTTCTATCAGCATAGAGTGCCAGTTGTTTGTTTTACCCTGGGAATATTTACTCACAATAGGTCTGTCGTGATTTGCATATTGCTTCCCTGGAGGAAACTCTGATGGAACAATGCTCTCAACTTCCTGATAAAATGCTTAGCAATAATAAGAGTAGTAAAGTACAGAGGAACTCCTGTTTTTAGCAAACCAAACATTTAATAAAAGCTTTTGTCTAAGGGATGGGATCCCACAGTTCGTCCAGAAAGAGAGTTTGCCCCTGGGTAATATCAAAATGCTATCAATTGCCATAATTTCCCTCTCCCCAGTTCCACCTGATTATGAGGTTTCATTGTGTAACAAATGAGACCAGCAGTGCCAGGCAGGTGCTTGACCAATGATTATTTTCATTTGTATGGCTATTCCGGTACTTCTATGTTTTTGCCCAATAGGTAGTTCACATGTAGACTTGTGGCATCATCTGAGATTTTAAGCATCTTATACCATTCTTGTTGAGTTCATCTTTTTTGGGGAAGGGGTATTTGGTAATTGAGCAATTCAGGCCCATATATCACTTTAATTTTTCTATTTGGAAGTATACTATCAAAGAGGAAATAAGCAATTCTAGAACAGTATAGAATTGTATGAATCAAACCGATGTTAAAAAAAAAAAGATAAGTAATTACAGAATCAGAATCTTTGAATAGGAAGAGTTAGGTTTAAGAGTAACCTCTTCATTTTCAGAATCTCCAAACTATGTTTTAGCAAAACAAGTGGATTTTCTCCTTTTTTCCCCTTAAAAACAAAATTAACATGATTATGAGTGAAACTTCTTTTAACTACTTCAGAAGTTAGGGAGATTAATTTGTACCTGTCCTATAATCATATAAAGTTGATGTGTATGGTATGGCTTATGATTTGTGCCAGACCACTGAAAAGGAAACTGTGGGGTTTCAGAGACTGGCCCTTGGAAATTTTCATAAATTAAAAATCCAGACCCAACCCATTTTTTCATGTCCTCATCATTTAGCTTGATAGATGAATGGAATTGCACTGTGCAATCTGTCTAGATGCACCATATTAATGAAGATAAATGAGCTTAAAGGACAGATGTTGAAAAAATTGAGTCTAAATTTTCTAGTTGAAATGTTCTATCAAATTAAAGAAAATTTATTTGAATGCTTAACATTGGAAATCTTTTGGAAATTTGAAATGAGGGAAATGACTAGGTTATCCTATAAAGGGAATCTAAAATGTTATGTGTCTAACATAGCTTACAATTTTTTTTCTGGTAAATAATATTGTAAGACTCTAGGTGAGAGTAAATGACTCACCTCTTTTCTGCTGTTAATGTTTGTTCCATTTTCTCAGTGAAGCAACAGTGATTTGAAAGTGGAAGATCCCACATAGACAGGGGGCTTAGAGTATACTAAGGTAGCAAAGGTGCTTCAGTTGTGTTTCTTCACATAACACATAAATCATGTCTCACAAATTCCTTGTTTTGTCTTTGTCTTCTGTAGTGAAGCTCTAGGTTTCACTTGTTTAATAATTTGAATGAGGAATATTTAATATTCTTTCCATGTCATCTTTTGAAGTAAATTGGTAATAGTGTTATTAAAGCCATTCAGTCATGAGGAATAAATCTAGTCCATTTCCTGCACAGAGACGGACTGCAAAGCATTGTTTAACATGAATTCAGGGTCAGAGGGCATAGTCAAAAGTACACATGAAAGCAGTTTGGAAATTGTGATACACTGCTGTTCAGAGAAGGTCCCCTGCTGTGTCTTTCTTGGGTAGGTGTCTAATATAGTAATATATTTATAATTGGATTTTAATTGCAATCTGATTTTTGTGCGCGTGTATGTTTCTGTTTGCTGCAACCAAAGGATAGTGCTTGAAATGAAATTACATAATACCTCTCCCAAGGCAATTCACTGTCTACCAAAAGTATATTAGAAAATAAAATCTAGGCAATGTTGTTTAACCTAAGTTAATAAGCTAACCTTGTAAGTCATTTTATCCTTTGGACCTATGGAAGACTGATGAGTCTGTTTCGCTTTTCCTCCTGTCTTTTCTCAGTAGTCCCCACTCCTCTTTTTGGCTAATCCTTTCCTTTTGAATGTATTCAAATTTATTTTATTAGTATTCTTTTACATCCAAAACATTAGGCATCATTTTTATATATTGAAAGGTTTTTGCGATCAGGAAGTGGGATAGTGTGTTGGGCAGCCAAGTGAGGCTGAACAGTGGGTTAGATTACATAATATTAATCAAGGTTAGCTCTTGAGTTACTTAGAACAGGGACTGAGAGTGAAGAACAGAGAAATAAGAAGGGCTATTTTTTACTATATAGTTACCATAAATTAATTCAATGAGATAATTCAAAGGGAATTGGGCATTACCATTTCTCTCAATTGGTTCAATAGTTTCCTCACAATGATATTCTGTTGAATGAATGCTCATCGATAAGTTCACATTACCACTATGACATCTCTCATGGTAAAAAATAAGACATGCTTTCATTAAATCTTTTACTAATTTAAAAATTTTATGGCAAGATTTTATTTGGCCCATTGGATTTAGAAATTAGAGCTTTGAAAGAAAGTAAGTGATTTCTAATTATTCTTACTGATCATCCTGAAGGCATTTTAAAAAAAAATCAATTACTGTCCTCCTTACCCTCTTCCCCACCCCCCCAAGGAATGGAAGTGAAATTTAGATGGCCTTTTAGGGAGTGGGGGATGTATTATCAGTTTATTATAGACTTAGAGGCAGAAGGGACCTTAGACATCCATCCTTCTCTTTTCACAGATGAGCAAACTGAGGCTCAGAGAATGTAAGTGGTTTGTGCAGGTTTCCCAACTAGTAAGTATCTGAGGCAGAATCTAAACCCAGGTGCAACTACAGCATTTTACGAAAAATTCAACCACGGAAAAATAATTCAAACATTATGGTAATTATTTCTAATACCAGATTATCTCAGATGTTCTGTCTAGTTCTAATGATAGTCATTAGAAATCACTTCATATTTACCTCATATGTATTTATCTGTGTACATATGATATCCCCCAATAGAATGTAAACTCTTTGAGGGTAGGAGCTAATTAATTTTTGTCTTTGCACCCCTAACACCTGGCATGATGGCTGGTACATACAAGTGTTTACTAAATATTTAATTGAATTACATGATTCTGTGATTCCAAACTAATTTTTACAAATATGGACTATTTTGGATCAGGCCAAAACAGTTTTGAAAGTGTGAATTGTTTTAAAAATTAGTAAATTTTTAACTGCAGGCACTTATTCAATGTCAGCATGCCTACCTTGGACTTTTTGTAGCTTTTAGAGGCAAGTGACAGAAACACAATACTGCTTTAATTTACATTAATGCTACTAACATGCATACTAATAGCCCGTTCAGAACACCATCATCATAATACTACAGCTCCTTGGCTTTTGTATTTTGCATCTACAGTAGTGAGGACTGGTGGGTGTTGTTTTCTTTTTTTTAATCACCTTGTCCATTTACATTAGGGTTTATTTAATGTTACATCTTTGTAATATTCCAAATTTTTTTGGCCCTCCCAAGAAATGCTCTTTAGTGAAATTTTATTTTTTTTACAATAGTGTGATCACTGATCAAAACAATAATGTTAATAAATGCAAAATATGACATTTGTTAAAAAAGAAATAAAGGCGGACTGCATTTTGCTTCAACTTTATTTTAGTCACCACCATAATAACTGAAAAAAGCCAGAAAACAGACAAGTAAAGGGGGATAATTCTATTGGTTTTTTTTTTCCTTCTATTTTTAAGAGAGATGGTTTAATAATAATGTTTTTAGAAAGTCTGCCATGGGCTAGATACTGGGAAAGAGGCTCCAAAGTTTTGCTGAATAAGAGAGAGTAAATTTTAACCATGTTGAACAAGGAAAGAAAAAGAGCGGCATAAAAAAGAGAAGCTACGCGGGAGCGAGGGGGAGGAATGAAAAGCAAGGAAACAGAAAACCAAGGAAGGTGTGCAGCCTGGCAAGACTGAGATTAAATCCTCAGTTTTTGAGTTAAGTAGGAAAGAAATTATAGTAGTTGTTCACATCTTCAGCTTTGTAGCTTGAAGAGGAATGGAAAAGTTAAGGGTGTTTTTAAGGACAGGTCATCTACATGCGTCTTCATCATCATTTGAAGCTTTGGCTGCAAGAGTGGGGGAGGAAAAATGGAGACAAATGGGAGATCCCCATAAGATGCTTTTAAAAGTGCAAAGAGGCTGCTGAATCAGCATCGGAGCAGGCACATCGAACAAGGAGACTGCCACTGCCTCCAACTGCATCCATTTTGTTCATGCCTGTAGGCAAATTGCATTCTGGCAGGGAAGAGACTGGAAACAAAACTAACCAGCATGAATTATTATAAGCCGCACACTCTGAAATATAAAAATAGTCTTATCCCAGTGTTTGCATTACCTCTGAAGAAGTGATAAAGGAGTAGCTTAAAAGTAAGAGACTTATGGTAAGGGGGATTTGGGAGGGAGGGACTGCCAAAGAGTCTTGGGGAGGAAGCTTTAGGAAGCAGTGATGATTCTTCTTTGAGCAAATTTAGGAACATTGGAGCGGAGCTCTGACCTTCTAGGGGAAAGGCTTGTGAAGGGTTTCTAATGACTATGAAACTGTGGAGCCTAGGAAGCGTTCTCCTCAGTAGAAAGGGCCCTGTAATCAGAAGGCACTCACAACTCAGCTATTCTAAAGTCTGCCATGGAAGAAGGTGCAACTTCTGACTCCCTCACTGGCGGCCTCCATGGGGGGAAGGCTGGTCTGGTTCTGAGAGGAATGTGGGGTGGGAGATGTCTATTTCAGGTGAGAGAATGTCCAGATCATTTTGCTTGGACTCAGTCTGAAGATTGTGGGCCTCTCCCTGAGGCCTTGGGGGCTGCAGAAGGGATCTATAATCCTAGCTTCCCATAGTGGGGATAGGTACCAAGGAAGCTAGGTGGTACAAAGTGGAGAGAGCACAGGGCTTGGAATCAGTAAGAGCTGAGTTTAGATCATGCCTCAGACACTTGCTAGCAATGTAAACCCAGGCAGGTAATTTAACCCTTCTTACTCATAGTTTCCTCTTCTGTAAAATGAGGGGATTGGATTCAATGGCCTTCCAATTCTAAAATCTATGATCTTAAGATTTAGCTAAAAAAAAAAACTCCTTATAGACCTTCTTCTACACACACACACACACACACACACACACACACACACACACACACACA
>NW_020948983.1:50347815-50358854 GCF_900497805.2 Vombatus ursinus | reverse complement strand
CACACACACACACACACACACACACACACACACACACACACACACACTTCTAGCCACTTTAGCTCCACTTTAGACTAGGCTCAAACTTTCAACCCTCACCTGAAGGGACAACAAGAAGAGGATAGAGAAGAATGGTATATCCCAATTCATTATCCTCACCAAAGCTATAACTTTCCTATTTGTTCTTGAGCTGCAGGCTATTCATATGACTTCCTTAGAACCTAGTAGGTACTTGGTTCAGTAAAATCTAAATTCTACTCCCTCTTTCAGGAGATCTTTAGACTCCCCTCTCAATCAAAAAATGCCTTTGGGATATATTCCTCTCTGATGCTCCAAAAATTAAAAAAAATGCAAAACTACATAAGATACAATATTCTTTTTGGTCATGTGGCAGAGCTGAAATAGAGAAGGGAAGTTCTCAGATCAAGATTTCACCATTGGTCAATGATCAAGATAGCTGACTCTGTATATGTGTATATGTATAGTCAGCTATCTTGATATACATATTATATGTATACACACATGCACACACATAAAAATATATAATATATACATACATGTACATATAATACATACACATACACACATATTTACAATCTCTATGTCTGTATGTATAAGTATGTATATATACACATATACATGTGTGAGCTTGTGTATATGTGTGTGTATATGTGTATAGAGAGAGGGTTATTTAAGGTTTGCAAAATGCTTCACGTAGAAAATGTCATTTGATCCTTACAACTCTGTAAGATAGGGATAGAAATAGCATTATCTTGATCTTATAGACAGGGAAACTGAAGCCGAGAGAGACTATGACTTACCCATAGTCATTTTGCTAGAAAATGTCTGAGTTAGGATTCAAATTCAGGCACTCCGTGCCTCTCAGTTTCATCACTTTTATTTTACTCTATCCTTCTGGAAAATGATTAAAATGCCAGCCTTCTTGACGTCCTTTGAAAATAATTACTTTTTGCCCTTGTACCCCTAGCACATTGCTTTGCACCTAGTAGGTGTGTAATAAAGGCTTGGTGATCTAAGGTCCCTTTTAGCTCCAAAATTCTTTGAATGTGGTTCGAAGTCAAGAAACAGTGGATCTGCACTTTCCCATGGCTGACTTAATCTGTTTCCCCATTTTCTTCTCTAGCCCATCTAAGAAATACAGGATGAAATGGTGGCACAGTATCCTCCCCAAAGAGTCAGCTCTGATGCTAAGATACGAGTCAAGACAAAAAAGAATGGGAGGGGTTGGAGCACAGAGAAATGCTGAGAGGCCTTTGTAAAGCTGTTTACTTCCTTGCCAGTATTGAGGAGGTGATCCAGAGAAATATCAAGTGAATGTTTTTATTCTTCCATGTAGTTCTTATTTCCCTGGTGCTTATAGACTGTATTAGCCTTTATGCTTAAGCAGCCATCTTATATTGTCCGGGATTTCATAACACTGGATGGCATTATGCTATTATCACATTTAATTTGGTTGCAATGTTCATAACCTGTGGTATGTATATGACCACTTATTATAAATTGGACTTGGACTGTTTTTTATAAGAAGCCTCTCTCTCTTTTTTTTCTTTTGTCATCTGCATTGGTAAGGGCTTTTAGGATTTCTTTAATGCCTTCATGCAAAGGGTGCACATTTCTGAATCGTTGTCATTTTCTGCCTTTATGCAATTTTTCCCATTCCTAAGAGCTTTGTTGCCTGAATATGAAGAATATTACTGTTCAGATGGCCAAATCACAGGGAATCTCAGTGATACCCAGAGTCTTGTTAGGGGAGCATTACTTCTTGCCCTTGGTATATAACAGATTGTGATTGTGGATGCTGAAACACATTGCTAAGATGAGGCCCCAAAGACAAAGTGAGAGGAGTGGAAGCGTCTCAGGGCTTCAGGTGGTAATTTAATCACTGCTGACTGAGGCCTTGCTGGCTTGCAAAAATAGTTCTATCTAAAAGAGGGTCCCTCTAGGAAGGGAAGTTGCTATCACCTCAGTAAAAGGTGGTGAGTGCTCCTGAAGTCATTTAGCCTCCTAAACTTTTGCCGGGCTAATGCAGTTCTCTCCGGAAAGGGGAAATACTGTACATCCTTCAATAGGAATTCAGCTCTCTGTTTTGTCATTCTCTGCAATTTCATGAACTTTTTCTGATCCCCCTTTTGCTCCTCTGTTGTGAATTCATTTTGATAGAGAACAGGAGAAAAATAGGTGTAAGAGGTGAGAGTGGAATTGATTCTTGTCCTAAGAAGAGGTCTTAAAAGGTCATCTTTGTCATTTTTTTAAACTTGACTAGTGATTTCATTAGTGTTAGGAACTCCAGGTAGATGAACTCCCTTAACCAATTCAGACCGACATTTGCTATTAGTCTTACAGAGTTGTCTAGGGCACTAATAGGTTAAATAACTCGCCAGGGGTCACACGTTGTTGTTCTTCCTTTGTTTTCAAAGAAAGTCAATGATATCCCAATGTTGGAATCAGGGTATAGTATCTATAGCCAGTATGTGTCAGAGGAATGGCTTGGAATTAGGGTTAGCCTTCCTTTCCCCAAGGCCAGCTGTCTCTTCATTAGACCTTCTAATCTGCTGTGCCGTGTCTCCCCCTCCCCCCTTTCCCTTTTCAAGCCTCTTCTTTTTCAAATGGGTAAACTGAGACCCAAAGAAACTAAATACCTTGCCCAAGTGACACACAGGCAGTTAGTGGCAGAGCTGGGATGTGAAGCAAGGTCCCTTAATTACAAATCCAGGGCTCTTTTCAACTGTTCCGTGCTGCCCCTTTCTATGTAAGAAAAATTTACAGCTCTCTATGGAGCTCAGTAGGACCAGTTCCTGATTAATTCTATAGATTAATCCTATAGATTGATACTATAGATTAGTCCCAGGTACCCATTCTTTAGATATCCAACAGGAAATTTCCTTCTTTCATGTTCACCTCCTCCTGTAACAGGCTCCTTCCTTTCTTCTGCCCATCCCCCACATCCTGCCTGTCCCTCAAGGCCCAGCTTAAGGCACATCTCCTCCATGAAGACTCTTCTGACTACTCTAGCCCATGCTCATTTTTCCTTTTTCTGGTATCCTGTTGTACTTCTAGACAGGACCCTATGGTTTAGGTGTTTCACTTGTATCAGTCTTTTATTCCTAGCTAGATAATAGCTTGACTTTTCAAGTTATGGCTTTGGACAAATCACTGAAGATCATCGGGTCATAGCTGTAGAGCCAGAAGTAACCTATTGAGTTTGACCCCTTTATTTTACAGATGAAGAAACTGAGACCCAGTGGTGTTAAGTGACTTGGCCAAAGTCGTACGGGTAGCATCAAAATTAGGCTATGAAATTAGATGTTCTGACTCAAGAGTCATTATTCTTTCTACTGTAATTTACCATCTCAACCTACCTGAACCTGAACAGAATTGTACCAGATCAATCAATCAGATAATCATTGGCATTATTAAGTGCCTACTATTGGCCCAGTGGAGAGAGTGCTGGGCCTGGAGTCAGGAAGGTTCATCTTCTTGAGTTCAAATCTGGCCTCAGAAACTGACTAGCTGTGTGACCTTGGGCAAGCCACTTCATCCTGTTTGCCTCACTTTCCTGTCTGTAAAATGAGCTAGAAAAGGAAATGGCAAACTACTCCAGCATCTCTGACAAGAAAGCTCCAACTGGGGTCACAAAGAGTTGGATACAACTGAAAAAAGTAACTGAACCACATGTGCCAGACACTGTGCTAAGAGTTCTCTATGGACCTCTGTGTCTCTAAATCTATGATTCTAAGTCCTTCTGAGGCATATACCGTATGTGATCATTCTTTTGTAACTCACCCTTCCATTTAGCAGGTTCTTAATCTTAACCGTGATAGATTTCTAGGGTCCCTAAACTTGGATATCCTTCGTATTTTATTTTGTTTTCCTTTGTTATCCTTCATATTTTAGTTGAGGTATTTAAAAACATCCTGAGAAGAGGTCCATAGGCTTTACCAGATGGCCAAAGGGGCCCATGACACCCAAAAATTAAAAGTCCCTGGCATGTAGCAAATGATCCAATTAATACTCTTTGGTAGGTTTTTATTATATGAAGAAGTGAGTGTTACCACTGATCATTTTGCCTGACAAATCAATCCTTAGGATGAAGGCACCACTCATGAGATAAGACAGACTACAAAGAAACAAGAAATAACAAAAACCCTTTTTTCTGTTCTGTTTTCTTTTAGTTTTCTTGAGAGGGGAGGGGTAGACTAGGGATGGTGGAAGGGAATGGGGAAAGAATGACCTTGAAAAACAACTGAAAAACATTCTCCATTTAGTGGTGGCCTGGGGCTTCTAAGAGCCAGCTGTTAAATTTTTAGTGTGAACATCAATACCTCAAAAATCGACAGATTCTACAAATCAAGATTAGATTTGTTGTTTTGATAATTGTCTAGACTTAAGAAAATTTTAATTCTGCAGAATCCACTTAAAGGTGTGTCATGTGTACATTTTTTTGAGAGTCAATTGTTAAACCAACATACCCCTATCCCCATCCCTCTTAATATTATCCTCCCCACCTTTTCAAGTTTAGCTATAAGTGATACTAGAACAACCTGCTTTCTTTTTTGACAGTTGCAAGACTGATAGATCAATGGCATGTTGTGGATATTATTACCTATATTTGGGCAAGGCACTTAAGAGTCCATCTCAAAATCCTTGTAGATAAAGGATGTAGTTTGGATAATAGTACAAGTAGTTGGATTTAGAACTGGGTGAACAACCAGACCCAGGAAAATCTTTGCATCTTTGTCAAACTGGAGAGAGGTCTCTGGTTGAGGGTCACCAAGCTCTATCCTCAAACCTGTTCTGATCAACTTTTTTTTTTAAATTGATGACTTAAATAAAGACATAGATATCATGCATATCAAAATTATGGAGTGTATGAACTGGTAAAGGTGACTAATAAACTGGGTGATAGAATCAAGATCCAAGAGACTCAAAATAGGTTGGAACAGTGTGCTGTATATAAAAATATGAAATTAATCCATATAAATGGAAACATCTTATAATTGGGTATTCTAAAATGTACCTTTTCTTCCTTTTAAAAATTACAATAGCATTTACCTATTTTCAGTATTATATCATCTTTACCATTCTTTGCAGCGTTTCAAAAATAATAATGACTTAGTAGTCACATTTCAAGTTATTTTATAACTCTGGGATATAGTTTTCATGGGACTGATGACTTTTATTCAGTAAAGTAAATGAGGTTCTCTCTTATAATGTTTCATTATCTTAAGTTTGTTTCATCTTTCCCAACATGAAAACCTTTTATCTTAGCAGAGAAAACAGAGCAAACCAGAATTGAGTAGTTTAGCCTTCTCTCCTTGATTCACTGTCATTGTCTCATTACTCCCATACAAATTAGCTGAGTCCTTCTTTGCTCTTCCTTCTGCCCCCAAGGTAATTTTAGACTCTTTTTTTTTTTTTTGGTATTGTCCTTAACATTTATCACAGGTGTCAGCTCATTCTGGACTTGTGCATTCCTAGCATTATTTTTTAAGACTGTACCATTCATTTGTATTTACTTTCAGCTATCTTTGCTTCTGTCTTCTCTACCTTTCTTTTCTTCAGGTTTTTGAAATATATAACAGCTTAACTGATATATTTTCTTTATAACCAAGCTATTCTTCTTGAGCAGTCAAACTCTTTGAACTTGGTACTACTTAAAAAGAAGTGAATTGTAATTTTCAGTTCAAGTTTTCAAGACATCTCCAAAAATTTGTTTTTTACCTATAAAACCAAGATGCTATTTGGACAGCTCTGCTGCTACAGTTACAGGAGAACTGTAGCAGTATGCATGGTGCTGAGTGACAAATATTCTGCCTTTAAAATTAGCTCATCTCTCTGGAAAGGATCTGGCTTTTATGAGATTTTGTATGGGGTCAGATTTAAGTGGTGTCCTTGATACCATGCATTTGCATTTCATAGAAATGTTTATGACAATTTGCCTTCTGCATTATTACTTTTCATAATGGAGTAATATCCAGGGGTGGGAATGGAAGTTTTGGGGATTTTTTTTGGGGGGGGGGGTTAAGCAAGAATTGAGATATAAAAACCCACATGGTGTTTTTCATTGAGTTATGAATAGTAGGAGAGCCAAGGTGAGCTCAAGACCTAAAGTTCAGCAGCAGCAGGGGTACTGTGTATTGGTATCTCTGTTCATAAATATAGGAGACCTTTAAAAATGACAGGATGGTCATAGTGAGTTGGTTAATGAGATAGAAGATTCAATGTGCCTTTCTTCAGGGATATTTACCCAAGTTGATTTTTCTTCCCTTAAGCCAATCAGATCATAGACTTCATCTAAAGCAGTTAGGAAATTCAGCATCTATCAAATTCATTTTTATAGGGACAGCGTATGTCTGCAAAATGGCTATTTTACAAAAAGAACTGGTCCCTCCAAGGCATTTTTGCTTTGGTAATGAGTTCCATTACACAACTGAGGTAAATGTTAATGCTGAATTCCTTTTAGCCAAAGCAACAAACACTTCACTAATTGTAAATAAAGCACACAAATTTGCATCCTATTCAGTATGGTCCTCAGTGCACTTTGATGCTAAATGCCATACTAATTTAATATTTTTTTTCTGTAAGGAACAGATGCTAATATGGTAATAACTAAGGCGTTTTTCCCACTGTAGTATATAACTGTTAACTTCTCTTACCCTTGTTTCTTAGTACCCCTTAAAGTTCTAAAGCTGAAACTTACTTGAGAAATTAGCTCACAAGTAGGTTCCAGGCCTGGGATAAGGCTGAAATTTCAGCCCTTTGCCTCCTTCTCTTTTGTTCCCAATGGTTTTGTGGAGAAGGAAGAGGTGACATTGGATAGGCAAAGCAATGACATCAGTCTCTAGGCCTTCAACAAACGACTCTGTAGTTTCATTTGCGGTGAACCAAGTTAATGGTGGAACTACAGCCTTTAACTTCTAGCTTTGGTGGCTGAAATAAAAACTTTGATAAGTGACATTTCTGGATTAAGGGATTAGGTCATGACTGTATTGTGGGCATAGGAATTTAGCCGCACCAAGCAGGCAGACTGTTCCATGTGACAGTGAGCTTTGCTCCTCCATTTCACATGGGAAAATGGAAAATGATGTTTTTAGTCACTGAGGAGCAATTTTTCATGGCTTCCATCTTTATTAGTATATCCAGGTCTTAATGTGTTACCTGCTTTGCCAGAGAAGTCGAGTTAAAATGGTAACAATGGCTTTGATTTCATAAACTGTTTTAATAGTTGATGCCCTAAAACAAGTGCCTGATATATTTGTAAAAATTAGTAAGCTAACCAGATCTAGCATTCCAGTTCTTTGCATTAATAGCTCAGGCAAAGATTAGAGGCTTCTTTTTGCAAAATTCCATTGATTCTATAGCCAAACATATTAAATGTCCTATGGCAAAATGGAGGCTCAAAAATGATTGTAGATACCTTTAATAATCTGGTTTCAAATGAGTCAGTTCTAATATTTCAGCTGATCATTTCCCTTGAGACTAGTGATGGTGGACCGTGACAGTAGCATTGGTTCAGATTTTCTTATATTATCCTGCTGGACCCCCAGATCTTATTATTTATTAGTTTCTCTCTACTTTCTCCATCTTCCCCTTTGTAATTTATAGGCTACATATACCTAGGATATTTTATACTTGTAATCCTTAGAAAGTGTTTTATAAACAAATGGCATGCCACATGGGACAACAATTCTTCATTTTCATTTAATTTTCATTTAATTTCCTAAAACTAGTCATTGACATTCAGTATATAGAATTGCTACCTTTTGAAACCATGGTTCCAGATTAAGGACCTTTATTCATTTTCTAGTTGTGTGATCATGGCAAGACACTTTACCTCTATGTGCCCCAGTTTCCTCATCTCTAAAATGGGAGAATTATACTAACTTACCTCTAAAGTCCCATACAGTTTTAAAATTATGCTTAATGAACTCTGAATAACAGTCTTAGGTATGTGATAGCTGACTGAAGTAATTGTCTTCAAAGTCCCAAAACTGAGAATTTTACCAAGCATGAGGAAGATAAGAAGTGATTGGTAGGAGATCCGATGAGAAATAGAATCTTTAAAAACTGTGCAGCTCCATTGGGTGATCTGGGCTGGGCAGAGTATAGAATGATGATTATTTTCTTAGGTCTAGACAATAGATTTCTCTTAATTCAACCTAAGATCATGAGCTTTTTTTGTCCACTGGATCAGACTATTGAACCCACTAAAACCCCTGTATCGTTTTCAGTTGAACAGCTTTGGCCCCATGTCCCTCATTTTGTATGTGTAAAGTTGACTTTTTTAACCTGAGTATAAATTTTTTTACATTAAATTTCATCTTATCAGATTGAGCCCAACCTTCTAGCCTATCGAACTCTTTGGGGAATCCTGGCTCATCCACCAAGTTAGTTATCCCTCCAGATTTCATTCATATGAGAATTTGGTAAGTATACCATCTATGCATTTATCCACCTCATCAATAGAAATGAAAGTGAACCTAGAGCCAAGTATAGTTCCCTGAATTTCTACACAAATTCTCCTTGCAAATGACGTAGAAACCTTAATAATTACTTTTTGGGATCCAACCTTTAACCAATTTCAAGTCCACCTAACTCT
The DNA here is from genome assembly GCF_900497805.2 of Vombatus ursinus. Lineage (NCBI taxonomy): Eukaryota > Metazoa > Chordata > Mammalia > Diprotodontia > Vombatidae > Vombatus > Vombatus ursinus. Next base: position 50,350,234 of record NW_020948983.1, on the reverse strand, counting down.
GCTCTTGTTTAGCCCATGTCTCTCCATTCTGTCTGTAAGAACAGCATAAAAGAACTTGTTAATTGCTTTGATAAGGATTTAGTAGCTACATCTACAGCATTTCCTTGATCTTCTAATCTGGGAAATCTGTCAAGAAAGGAAATGAGTCTATCCTGGCATGACCTTTTCTGGATAAAGCCATGATGGCTCTTTTATGATACACCCCTTCCTTTTCTTAGATGTTTTCTACACTCCCTTTAATAATGTTTTTAGAGTATTGCTAAGAATCAAAGTCAAACTCATTAACCTGTAGGATCAGGGAATGTTCCACATGGAGCCCTCTAAATGTTAACACAATGGAGGTTTTTTTTTTTTTTGTTTGTTTGTTTTTACGAAGGAATATTTACTTCAAAAGATATTACACAATATTCAAACATACTCCCCCACCAACTCATGGGAAGCATAATCTTCCTCCCCCTATACTACCTCAATCCCTGGAGAGGGGAATAAGATTGGGATCATAACTTAGTTCAGTTCCTATAAAGCACAGTCTCAGTTTCAAGTCCAACCCCTACCCACTTGGGCTCAAGTCTTAGGCACCCTAGCTTTTCAGGGTTTCCATACCAGACCCATTGGTTGCACCACACTGCTTGCAGTCTTGGCTCTAAGGTTGCCATGGTTTGACCTCTCAGTCTGTGGGGATCACCCCCAGTACATGTAACAGGACAAACAGTACATCAGAAACAAACACCCCTAGGCCCATTTCTCAGAACCAGGGTAAAAGAGAAAGAGCCCTTCCTCTTTTGCAAGTCTAGTTCATGACAGTCTAAAAGATGTCAGAAAAAAAACAAAACGAGTAAATGATATATTCTTGGTACTTTTAAAGACACAGGGAGCCAATCAAAGGAGGCTATAGGAGCCCCCTGTGTCCCCTCCATGTTAGACAAACTGGGCATGTACAAAAGATGTACTACATAAAGATATAATCTTTGGTCGTAATATCATTACAAACTTTAATCTATAATACTGTAGTGCTCTTTTCTACTTTATCAGAGAGGATGCTCTGAATGAGTACTCTTTTGGGGTACAGGAAATTAATTTATGTGTCCCCTAACCCCCATCCAGAGCTTAAAGGTGGCTCGGGTTTGGATTCCCAGAAGAAATATGTCCTAAGAAAGTTATAGAAGGGAGAGTGGAAGAATTCTTTACAATTCTGTGTGAAGAATTGCATCTAGAGAAAATATACTAGGAGCGAAATGAACTGCTAATTTATGGGTTGGTGATCTTTCAGAAGAAATGATCATGCTAGGATAAAGAGGAAAACTATTCAGGGACAGATTGGTATAGTGGAAAGAGTGGTGTGAATGAAGGAAAGAAGGGAGAAAGGAAAGAAGGAGGAAAAGAGGGAAGGGAGGAAGGTAAGGAGAAAGGAAGGAAAGGAGGAAGTAAGGGAGGGTGGGAGGAAAGAAGGGAGGGAGGAAGAAAGGAAGTGAGGAAGAAATCAAGCATTTATTAAATATCTACTATGTGCCAGGCTCTATTATCTCATTTTGTCCTCACAACAAACCCTAGAAGGTAGGTGCTACGATTATCTCTATTTTACAGATGACTAAACTGAGGCAGACAAAAATTAAATGACTTGCCCATGAACACACAGCTGGATTTGAACTAAGGTTTTCCTGACCTCAAGCCCAGTACTCTGTCCACTGTACCACCTAACTGCCTCTATTTGGAGTCAGAACTTGAGATTTATTTAAGATTACAAATTCTGGAAGACTCTTCCTTAAAAGTATTTTGGTCATCTGCATAGTTTGTTCAAATATTCAGGACTGTACAGAAAATCTTCCAGTTAGTTGATGGGCATTTATGAAAGGTAATGTTGCTCATCTTTTGCCGATATACTGAATAAAGCAGTCCTCTTCAAGAATGAATAAAAGCAGAGTATTTGTGATTATGACTCAGTGGTCACAGGACATAGGGTCTCAGCAAAGAAGTACCCTTATCAGTAATTTAAGGCTAGTTACAGCTCTTCACATTTCTGCCTGGGAAACATAGGTGGCTTTTGACATGGCACACATGTCATTTTTCAATGAGAAGAAAGCTTCACAAATCAGAAAGACAGTGTGAATGAGCAGACAGATCACTAGACTTGGAGTCAGAAGACCTGGGAATGACACAAGGTAGTAAACTAAGGAATGTCACTTCAAGTAATTCTGAGGTTGATTTTCCTGGGAAGTGGAAATAATGATATTTGTATTGTCTATTCCACAGACAGTTGTGAGGAAAGTACTTTGTAAACCTGACAACACTCTATCTATCTATCTGTCTGTCTACCTGTCTTCTTCTCTGTCTGTCTGTCTCTCTACCTGTCTATCTTCTTCTGTATCATCTATCTATCTATCTATCTATCTATCTATCTATCTATCTATCTATCTATCTA
>NW_020948983.1:50325645-50347805 GCF_900497805.2 Vombatus ursinus | reverse complement strand
CTATCTATCTATCTATCTATCTATCTATCTATCTATCTATCTATCTACCTGACTGTCTCTCTCTCTCTTTCTCTCTCTCTCTGTCTCTGTCTCTCTCTCCCCCTCCCGATATACACATACACATATACATATACATATATATAATTACTATTTTAGCCCCTGGATTAGGTGATCATAAGCTGAAGAAGAAACATAAGCCTAAAACTGAGTCTAAAAGTGAAGAAATTGTGTACGCTGCATTCAGATCCCAAATTTGATTTTCACTGTCTAATACCAAAGGGAATTTCCCTTAAGCTGTGGATTTCCCTGCCATGATATGTGTCTGAGTGAACACATTGCCACTGGAGCCAAGAGGATTGAGATGTGGAATGATTTTAGGGCTGCTTTGTTCCAACTGCATTACCAAAGTCATCTAAAGTAATGAGAGGCTTTCCCACCATTGATAGCCAACAAAGCTTCAAAGTTCGTATTGATTTCTATCAGCACCCAGGATAGTATTCCATATACATTGGGCCTCTGGGAAATGTCAACTGCTTGCTGGCATTTTAAAAAAATCATCCTTTTTTTTTCTTTTTTTTTTAATAGCAACAAATATTGAGCACCTACTATTTTCCCACTATAGTACTAGGTCCTTTGGAGGATTCAAAGAAGGATAAGATAGAAAACCTGCCCTCAAGGAACTTATAATCACTATTTTAAATGAAGCAATAATGGATAACAAAAGAGAGACAGTATATGATCAAATGCTAAATTGTGTCATGTAAATGTTGGAAGAGTTCTAAGAAATAGATCGATGATATTATTCTGCTTCATCTGTAATTCTTCCCCTTCATCCATGTATGCAAATGTTATCCAGCCATCAAGACTCAGCTTACACCCCACCTCTTCCATGAAATCAGCTTACAACCATTTCTCTCTATGAATTTCTAGAGAATATGTAATCTATACCACTCATTTGGTACTTCAATGTATATTATTTTGTGACATCTCTTGTACTGTTAATAAAATACTTTTTATGATTATCTCTTGTATAATTTTTTCAGCATACCACCCCCCAATCTTAGAGTATCAAAGATGTTTTGTGTATTTGTCATAGCTCTCAACTAGATTTTAAGCTCCCTGAAAAACAGCATTTCTATAGTGCTTTAAGGTTTGCAAAGTGCTTTACAAATGTTATCTCATTTTATCCTCACTATAACCATCAGAGATAGGTGCTACTGCTAATTATTATTATCACCCCTATTTTACAGTTGAGGAAACTGAGACAAACAGAGGTTTATTAACCTAGGATCACACAGCCAGTAAATGTCTAAGATTGGATTTGAACTCTGGTCTTCCTGACTCCAGGTCCAGTGATTTATCTGCTGTGCCACCTGGCTCCATGTTTCATGTCTTTTGTTTTTTTTTGTATTTCCTCTAGTGCTTATCACAAATAGTTCTACATACAGAACAGTTGCTCAATGTATATATTATAACTCAACTACCACTTGAAGTCTTCAGGGGCTATGAAAAGTGGCTTGCAGCCATTATAGCATCCGTAAAAGAAAGAGTCCCAATTGGATGTCTCATTGTAGCACAGGCATCACCCTAGTTTCTCAGAGAGTTACTAGCTCTAGCAGGTTCTCTCATGCTTTAACACTAGTTCCAGCAACAGTCGCTTTCTGGGACCCAACCTACCTAAGAATGAAGAGGTTCAGGTTCATCACTAGTTGGCATCACCACCATCACTATTATCATCACAGTGATAGTAATGGTAATTGTGGTAATAATAGTAGCAGCTACCATTTACATATTATTTATTTATTTATATTTATATAATAAATTTCTGTTATCTTTTATGTGCCAAGCGCTATGTTAAGCACTTTACAAATATCATCTCATCTGATCCTGACAACCATCCTGGATATTTGTTGATGAATTCTTTGGCCATGACAATCCATCTAGGGGGAAAATGGTCAGTGTGGAGTAGAGTATATGTTAAAGAATAAGGGATTCATTGGTAATTTTTGGAAGACCTTGAAAATATAGGCAAAGGAGATTAGATCTAAGGTGGTAGGCATGTCACAGCTGATAATTATTTTTGAGCAAAGGTGTAATAAAACATGCCCTTGGAGCAAGTTATACAATAAAAAATAGTTTATTTCAACACGTAAAGGATCTTTAATGTAATCAATGTGAGTATATCCTTCACCCATATAATAATAGCTAAAAATACTATTAGCTAGCATTTTTGTAGCATTTTAAGGTTTGCAAAGGGCCTTACAAATTTTATCTCCTTTGATCCTCTCAACAACCCAGGAAGGTAGGTTCTATTATTATCCTTATTGTACAGGTAAGGAAACTGAGGTGGACAGAGGTTAAGTGAATTGTCCACAGTCATACAACTATTTGAGGGAGGAGGTCTAACTGAAGTCTTCCTGTCTCCAAGCCCAACACTCCATCTGCTATACCAGCTAGCTGCCTTTCTTCCTATGGATAGTATAACTCTACTGGATTATGAGAGTTACTGCGCCTGAAAAACCAACATCTCCAAATTTAGCTAGGCTGCTCCTTGGATGACAGACAACATATCCTTGGTCTACTTTGTTATCCATTGGAAAGACTGCTTTCTCTAGAATCAGAGGACCTCTGTTCAAATCCTAGTTCTGCAATTAACTACCTATTTGATCCAGGGTGAACTGTTTACCATCTTTGGGTGTTATGTCATGTGTCAAATGAGGGGGTTGGGCTAGATGGCCACTAAATTCCTTCCAGCTCCAAATCTATGTTCCTTGAATCCTAAATAACATTCAAGGAAGGTCAATTTGATAGCAGTAACATGGGAGATGAATTTTAGTTGGTTGCCTAGAATCCTTTGTAGACCACACCCCTCTCCCTTCTTTACCCCAATGAAGGGGAGAGAACCAGCAGGTCCTGGCCCTCTCATTGTGTTTCACAAGCTGTTTACACAAACCCAGAGAGGTTAAGAGTCTTCCCCTTGCTTGTCAGGCTTTCTGTTCTATGAAAATTGACAGAGCCTGCAGGCTGAGGGGCTAATTTTAATAGAAATAACCTAGGTGGGTTTGTTAATTTTCTTGGTTCCCTTGATGATCTGTCTGCATAGCATGAAGGTTCTTTGATGTGACTGGGAGAACAGAAGGATATTTTGTGCATAGTCAACCATGAGAGCAGTACTGGTTCTGCAATAAAGAGTAAAAAAAAAAAAAGATGACAGGTAAGTTGTGTGGAAGGTGAAGATTAGAGTGTACATTGTTTGGAGTTTTTTGTTTATTTGTTGGGTTTTGGTTTTTTTTTTTTTTTTTTTGGCAAATCTTAACCCTGTAGATCTAAGATTTGACTATTTCTTTTAGTCACAAATTAATTTTTGTAAACTACGAGTTTTTGTAGTTCCGAAGGAAATTAAACAAATTGGCAAAGTACTTCATAAAAGACGTAATGAATGTCCAGAAAGAAAAAAAAAAACACCCTTTTAGACAAATTCATTGAGATCTAAGAGGGTTTGATGTCGTTCATTTTTAGTTACATAAAACACACAGTATTTGCAAAGTGCCATTTCAGTCAAGGTTATAGAGCTCGTTCAGTATGCCCAAGTGAATGGATTTGGGATTTCCTCTCCCCCTGCATGCAGATGATTTGGAGCCCGGGAGCGTTTGCAGGTTCCTTTGTCTACGTCCCAGGGACTGCTGGGATGTGGCTTTGGAGAGGAGATGTGCCTGAATTGGATGTATGTGATGGGAACTGAAATACAGAACTTAGCCCTCCAAACCCATGCTTGGGATATAGTAAGGACTTAATACTTACTTGTGTTTTCCATTCATTCGTTCCATCAGTGAAGCAATTTGATTTCTCAGATTTCAGACATTTCCCATTAATAACAAGCAAAGTGACTACCCTGTCAACAAGTCTCTGGCTTGAAGGAAAATATCAGAGGGTTTAGCAATCAGTTGCTTATTTACTTTGTTTTGTTTTTTGGGAATCCACCCCTTTAGGGGGAAAGAACATTGAGGTGGGTTGTATCCCTCACTGTATGACCATGGGCAAATAATTCACCCTCTTTTTCTCTGTTCTGCCACACGATTGGAATAATGGTTCTCTATCTGCCTCATAGGGTTATGGTAAGAATCAAGTGAAAAGGACAATCAAGTGGACAGTTTTGAAAATATTACGTAACGTTTGGTGTAGTAAGGCAGCTAGGTGGTGCAGTGGATAGAGTGCCGGGCCTGGAGACAGGAAGACTCATCTTCTTGAGTTCAAATCTGGCCTCAGACACTTACTAGCTGTGTGACCCTGGGCAAGTCACTTCACCCTGTTTGCCTCAATCTCCTCATCTGTAAAATAAGCTGGAGAAAGAAAGGGCAAACCACTCCAGTATCTTTGCCAAGAAAACCCCAAATGGGGTCACGAAGAGCCAGACATGACTGAAAAATGATGAACAACAAGAAAAACAGTGTATAGTACTAAGCACATATTGGGTACTCAGTATAATCCTTGGGTGCTTGTTTTTCCTCTCCAAGTTTCAAAAATTAACAATTGTTCAAAATCACAGAACAGAATAAATCAGATATAAAGGAATGCAATTTCTTACTGTTGGTCTAAATGTCTTGGGACTCTTAGGAAAATAGCCATCCAATCCAGTTAGTAGGGAGGTGCCTAGTTTTGTAATATCTTATCATGCAGGGAAGAATGTTCCCTACCAATAATGGAGGAGGGGACAGGAATTGTTGAGCTATTGGTATTAGAGGGGGCCTACCAAATCCTGTGTAGAGAAATAGAGGTGCTCAGAAGAAAAAAGTTGAAATAATCCTATAACAAGAGAACAAAAAGGTCTCTTTTAGCACCAAAAATAGTATAAAAGGGTCTTTTCCCAAGAAGAGAAACCTGGCATTAAAGATTGTTTTCAGAAGAGCTTTGGAGATCAGGGATTTATGACAGAGGTGAGGTGAGGAGTCTGAAGAAGGAGCTAAAAGTATAGTGAGCCAGAGCTCCCTAGCAGTGGCCCCAATGGTACAGAGCAGCCAAGGACAGAAATCACAGCTGGAGGAAGGACTCCTACTTTATTATTTTAAAAGAAGGATGTTTATCAGGCATGTGGGGGGAAACGAACAGAAGATCAGATCTCTGACCCATCTCTGTGCCAATTTGTAGGATTTTCATTGGCCAAGGTTGCGGTGAATACCTCCTCAGGTAGAAGCCCATAAAGCACATGGGCTGCCAGGCTTTTATAGAAGGAAGGATGTGTTGACTCCTTTCATTTATGGAGTCTGGATCAATGCATAAAGACATCAGTTATAATTTCCATTCCTTTAAGGGGCATTGTAATGAGAGTTAGCCTCATACCTGTTCTATGATTTCCATTGATGGGCAATCTATTAGCAGAAACATGATTCAATAAGCAAAGATTAGTGACTATGAAAAGCTGTAAAATACCATCAGGAGCAGCACTCACTGGACTTGAGTTTAGAAACTGATTCAAGTCTACATTCTGATGCTTATAAGTGCCCTTAGGCAAGTCACTTAAACTCCTAATCTCAGTTTCTTCATTTGTAAAAGAGACACTTGTGCTCATACTACCAACTTCTCAGGAATGTTGTGAGGAAAGGATTTTACAATAGACTAAGTGATCTATAAATGAGAATGATTATCCTGGCACAAATGTCATTCCAGTAGAATTTACACTCTTTCATTTTTGCCATGCTCATTCCTTCACTCCTCTTGTGGCTCTGCTCCTGACTCTGTGGTTGATATTCCTCCGTATCCCTCAGTAGCCCTCTCATCCCGGAAGATGCCTCCATCCTACGGCCTTCTGTCCCTGGAAGATCCATCTGCCCCTGTGGCTCTCTTCTCTCATTGACGAATTCCTCCAAGAACCTCCATTGTAAGGAACTGCCCAGGTCACTGATGCTCATTCCTTCATTCTTCTCTCAGCTCCACTCCTGGTTTTCTGGACTACTCCATCATGCTCTCTCCATATTCCACTTTTCAGCTCCCTTGCATGTATTATCCTCCTTGTTAGAATGTAAGCTCCGTGAGGGCAAGGGCTGTCTTACTGTCTACATTTTTGCTTATATTTGTATTCCCAGTGCTTAGCACAGTGCCTGGTGTAAAATAAGTTCTTAATAAATGCTTATTGACTTAACTTGTGTTTGTATTCCTAGTATTGGCACACTGTTTGACACATACTACACAGTAGGTGCTTAACACTTATTTGTTGAATTAAATTAAATATTGAGAACTTTGCTCATGGGGAAAAATTGAGGGACTAAGACTTCTCAGTGTATACCAGTTGCTGCACAAAGAATGCCAAGCACCACTCAGTAAATGTTAGTTGATAAAACTGACTTTCAAAGAATACCAAAAGCATCTAAACAACAGGAAAAATTTATATTGGAGTTGATTTTTAGAATGGACAACCAAAAATTCTACTTTGAGCTTTAAGGAGGTGGAGAATGGGGCATCTCTGATTACTGTGAATGTTACCCTTGTTCTCTAATATGCCAGCTACCAACAGAATATCACAGATAAACTTTCAGGCATGTTCTCTCATTTTAATGGAAGTCATTGATGAAAAGAAGATAAAAGCTTCCCCCACAAGAGTAATCCACATTAAGGCTGAAGGTATGATTTGGAACATAGTTTTAGAGTAAATCCTTCAAATCAGACATCTAAGGGTAGAATGACCTAAATTTTGTTTTCTGTTTTGATGAGCGATGGGGGGAAATGGTTCTTGATCATTAAATTTATTTCTGAAAGTCAAAATTTTAAAAGGGTGATTCTTATAGATTTACAACTTGAAATAATTATTTCGTTAAAATCAAAATACATCTCATCTTGATGAAAAATTTTATTTCTAGTTTCGAATTTTTTTTTTTGGTTCACTTCTATAGTGAAGTAACTGGAATATAGAAACCCCCTGAATTAATGAAGTCTATAACGTCTAGTCTAAGAGAGTTACCTGAAGCCATAAGAAGTGACTTGCTTGCTTTTCCATAGTCAATGTTGTCGCTGGAAGGACTTGAACCTATCTTCCTGACTCAAGTCCAACTTTTTGTCCATTATATCCTACTGCATCGAATATGACAAATTGTATATTATGACTATTATGTTTCATGCTGAAACATGAGCCTGGGAGGCTTACTAATGCCCCACATGAAGGAGAATGCCAAAAAATGTCTTCTAGATTTGAACCCAGCTTTGCTGTTGTGGCTCAACTTTTTTGATCAATCTGTAAATTAAATCCTTAACTCCTCAAGTGTTAAAGGTCTACCTTCAAATGGAAGAATGATTGAGGGGTTAATGACCACCAGCTAATGCTGAAGAATTACCATGTTGGCAAGTAATAATACTTTAGTGGGATGCAGGGCCGGAAACCCCAAATCTGAGAAAGTAGCAGAAGCCAGTAAATGAGCCAGATTGAACAGGATAAGAGACAGTCCCAATCAAATGGGAAAGACCACAAGAAGAGCCAAGATGGAAGCCAGAAAAAAATGGAAACCAGAAACCAACCAGATATATACAAGATCATAGTAGGGACAAGTTGTCCTATGACAAGGAATGTTCTATGTGACAGGAACCAAGGGTAAGCTGGCCATTTTTTTTTTGTTTTGTCCAAACCTGTGATTTATGCATATGTTGAGCTCCCACATGTATTGAGCTCTCATCCATCTAAAATGAGATTCCTCTTGATACCTGGAAATGAAGGAAGACTTGGTTTGTTTATATTGCATGCTCTCCAACCCCTCAGGCCTTGCTTCTCTTCTCCTTGCCTTTCCCCTTTCCCTTTCTTTTTCCCTTTCCTTTCCCCCTTTTCCCTTTCCCTTTTCCCCTTTCCCTTTCTTTCCTTGCTTGCTCTTTCTTTCTTTCTCTTCCTTCCTTTTTTTTTTTTGCAAGTGCAGATGTTACAGCTAATTGTTTCTTGTAGGTAAAGAGTGGCCCCATTTTTCAGTCTGTCTAGTGATGACTTCTCATTTTCTGCTACAAGCAAATCTAATTTGCAAATGAAAAATTTCACTGAAACAGACTTTGCCTGCAAGCGAATTATAGCCCTACACCTTTAGAAGTGTTCGAGTGAACACACAATTGTATTTTAAACAAGACTTATGATCTTAATTCACAGTTAAAATAACAATTGTTTCTAAGTGGTACTTATTATTTTAAAAAGTTTCAACATTCCAATAACAGTAATCAAGGGGGGGAAGTTCATTTAAAAAAAAAAAAAAGCTTGTGAAGAGTCATTGTCAGAACTTGCCTGATATTTCTTGTTTGGTTTTGTTTGTTTGTTTTCCTGGTGCCTTGTTGGTAGGGCACACTGATAGTCTTTCCAGATAAAGGGGAAGATACTGGAATGAATTATGTACATTTCACCATTCAGTTTCCTGACAGGGATATGTGACAGCTACCAATGCTATCTTATTATTGGTGGTGTTTTGTTTTTTTGTTTTTGTTTTTGTTTTTGTTTTTAAATAGGGGTGAGAAAGCCCTTTAGAATCCAGTGTTTGGTCTTTTAGGTATAACACATTTCTACATGTAAAAGTTCTTTTTCAGGAGCTGGGAATTGAGTTTCATTTCAGTCAAGTCTCAAATATTTGCAAGTTTACCAAGAATGAAACATCTTGCTTTCAAGTTCTGAGGCTAGGACCTATAGTACTTAAGTTCTTACTTTGTGGTTATCTCATCTCTCCCTATTTACTCTGCTTGCCGAAACTCCTTGGAATTCAAATACTCCACCATTCTGTTCGAGGGAAAGTTAAGTTATAGAAGTAATCATCTTGCAAGGGTCTAAGAGAGAATCATTTGCTCTAAGTGTGGAATTGGTTGTACAGAGGGGGTGAGGGTGGGAGTTAGGATGTGGAGCTATAACAACAACAACAATAATAATATTACCTAGCATTTATATAGCACTTTAAAATTTGCACAGTGCTTTACATTTTATCTCATTTTATTCTCACTAATAACCCTGTGAAATAAGTGCTATTAATATCCCCATTTGACAGTTGAGGAAACTGAGTCTCAGAGAGGTTAAGTGACTTGCCCAAGGTAAAGGAGTTGGTAAATGTCTGAGCCAGAGTTGGATTCACCTCTTCCAGACTCCAAGTCCAACACTCCATCTTCAGCTTTCTAGTTCTGGCTTAGTCTTATCTTCACAGACTTATTTCACTATTTAATTTGAAGTCAATCTGGTTCTTTGCTTGTACAATTCCTTACCCCATACCCCCAACTTTTAAAGCCAGACTCCAATGCCATTTGAAAAAGCTTTCTCTAACCACCTCCCTTAAGAATAGCCTTCCCCTCTGACCCCATACATAGCCCTTTTTTATTCTTGCATCTGGTATTTGTTGTATATTCTAATTGTCTGTGCTTGCTTTTTATCCTCTTTCTGGACTATAAACTTCATGAGGGGAGGGGACTGTCTGATCTAAAATTTGTATCTTCCCCAGCACTTAACACAATGATATGCACAAAGTGGTCGCCTAATAAGTGTTTGTTGAATGACTGAATAAATTCCAAAGCCACATGTAATTAATTTAAAAAATTAATCCATCATTTGTGATCATTGAAGATTCTATGGATTCATCAATAGCTTTGGTCTCCAGGTTGTTAGCTTGTTAGAAGGTTGTTAGCATGGTGACCTTCAGAGCATGAAAAGTTTTTAAAGGATTTAAAAAATCATTTTAGATTATCTGTACCTTTCCTTTCCAGTGACCAATGGGAGGCCACCTATTTAAAAAAAAATAGGTCAAGAGAATACTGCATAGCTAAATCTATGAGATAATAAATTGTTAGTATAGAAAAATGCTGTGTTTCAAGTAAACTTTTGGCTTATAAACAAGTTCCTGGAATGGCTGAAAAGTGATTACTTGAAGTGCTGATATTATTAGTGATCAGAGAATTGGGCTAGCCATTCTCCTTAATAGAGGGCAGCTAAGTGGTGCAATGGATAGAGCACTGAGCTTGGAATCAGGAAGGCTTATCTTCATGAGTTCAAATCTGCCCTCAGATACTTACCAGCTGTGTGACCCTGGGCAAGTCACTTAACTGTGTTTTTGCCTCAGTTTCCTTATCTGTAAAATGAGCTGGAGAAGGAAATGTTAAACCACTTCAGTATCTTTGCCTCATCACCAAGAGTCTGAGAAGACTAGAAAACAACTCCTTAACCACTTTCCTCTTCACTCCCATGTTTTGTTTTTCCATCCACCTTTGCACAGAGATTGTGTGCAAAGTAAAATGCTATGCTTAAGTGGATAGGTTTGGTCCCCAGGATTGTTAGCCTAGCAACCTTCAGAACATGAAATCCATTTAGATAAGAATCAAGAAAGGAAAATCGAAAAGAATGGGAAGAACTGCTTATACAGAGTGGTTTATACAGTTAGTGGCTTTAATTTTTATATCCTTGAAAGGGTTTGCTGAAAAGACTTGTAAGTTAAAAATTCTCTGGTGAAGGCTTGGTTCTTAGAATTGCTGCCCCATCAGCAAGGAAACCCTGAAACCAGCATGACCACTATCAATTTAAAGCAACCCAGGACCAAATAACTCAGGTAAGTCTGATAGTCATGTCTCCCCAGTGACTATTTATCCAGATGTACTTTTGGAATGGGACAAGACCAATCTTTAATGGATGTCAATATTGCCTTGTCAAGGCCCTTAGATGCCTCTTTTTGCTGACCTGACACCCTTTTTTGTGCTTTTATTCCATTCTATTTGTGTGTTCAGGAGTGCATGGTGCCTGCCTTGTCCTGCATCTGTTAGGGAGATCCAGCCACTTTCTTTCTTCTGAAAAATGACTTGTTGCTCCCAGATGAACATGTCAGCTACCTCTGATCCACAACTCGGCTGTAAAATAAGCCTGTTGAAGTAATGATTAACAACCCACTTGTGTGCATCTCAGCAACTTAGTGAGAAAGATGGGCTCAAGCTTAGTTGGAAAGGTGAGGCACAGTGGTATCTGAAAAGAACTTGATTTGGAGGCAGGGGGAGCTAGAGAGCTAGTCTTGGCTTTTTTACAGTCTAACTATGTAGCCTGGGAACCTCACCTCTCTAAGCTTTAATTTTCTCATTTGTTATGTCAGTTTAAAAATAATCAGCACTACTTACCTCCTAAAGTCTTGGGGCTTAAAGACCTTCCCTTAAGACACTTAAAAGATTAAGTGTCTTGCCCAGGGTCACAGAGTCAGTATGTGTCGGTAATAACTTGAACTCACATCTTGACTCCAAGGCTGGCTCTCTATCCACTATGGTACTGTGACTCTCAATACACCTGCATAAATCTTTGTAAACTCAAATGCATTAGGAAAATGGAAATAGGATCAGAAGTTTAGACCTTATGGGTCAAATAGTCCAACATCCTTATTTTTACCAGTGGGGATTTTGAGGTCCAAAAAAGTTACATGATTTGCCCACAGTCAGAGGAGTCCTAAATGGCAGAACCAGGATTTGAATTTTAGTCGTCTTACTCCAAATCCATCACTCTTTCCATTGTATCACAGTGTTTCCCTCAAAAGAAGATGCTCATAAGTGCTCAATATTCCCAGGTGCTCCCATCTAAGAACTAATGGGACCCAATGATGGCTTTCAGGATCAAATGAGATCACAATCAAATGAGTAAGTACCGGTGGGTTTAGCAGATCCTTTGCTGTCCTCACTTCTGCCAGGTATACTATTACCAAGTATATAATCAGCCCTTTTCTTCCCTATATCTCCTTGGTATACAGTATATCCTGTCTGTTACTTTTTACCTGTGTGACCTTGGGCAAATCACTTAACTCCTCTGGGCCTCAGTTTTCTCATCTGTAAAATTAAGAGGTGGAAGTAGATAGCCTGGAAGGTGCTTTCTGGCTCTAAATCTCTGATTCTGATATCCTATAAGCACCCAAAAGTCACAGAGAGATTACCTCCCTATCTTCCTCTCCAAATTTTACCATTTCTGTATAATCCCTGGAGGATTTCCTTCTCTAGGTTTATACCGGCTGATTTATACCATCTGATTCATGATTCAAAGCCTCTGCCGGACTATAAAATAAGCTTTGCAAAGTAACAATTAAGAAACCATTTTTGCACATCTCAAGACCTCAATGAACCAGATAATCTCAGTGTGAAAGGTAGGGCAGATTGGGAGCTGTATTCCTTCTTTCCAGCCACTAGGGGACTATAAATTAGAAAGTTACTGCCTAACTGTTCCACAAATGGGACCTATGGCTCAAAAGAGAGTGGGGTGGAGGAGTTTCCAGAAACAGAGTTTGCCCTGGCCAAGAATCTGCACCATTGCCTGACATAGGACAAGTACCTTTGTCTAGTTTACGCTCCTCATGAAATGATTACCTGACAATTTGCCACATATTTTCCTTCAGGAATATTAAAAAAATATAATTCTTCAGATGAAAAACTTAAAGTTCTATACAAAGTGTTTTGTTGTTGTTCTACTTATTACCTATCCCTGATATACACCTTTAAAAGATTGTTTGTTGTTTTCATTACAAGTAATTCTTTACAATGAATAATTCTGTTTTTCATTTGCTATACCAGTTATTTCTTCAGCCGAAACTGATTCAATACCAAGGAAAGGACAAGTTCATTAGTCTGCCAAGAAACAATTATGTTCCTTCTTTCTTTACTTCTCTTCTTTTCCCTTCCTCCATGGTTCTCCCCTCCCCTGTCCCCACCAGCCTTCCAAATTAGGATAAGGCTCAGAATTACTGCTCACAATTCTCAAACTCAGGTTATCCACCAACCTCAGCCTCTCCCAGTAGCCTAGGTTACACACTAAATAAATCACCACACCTAGCCAATTGCCTTTCTTTTAAAAGACATTTTCACATGTGCATTTTTAAAGTAGTCCCTTATCAGAAAAAGTGAGTTTTCTGAAAAAAAAAAAAAAAAAGAGTATCTTCTAAAGAGAGAGCATTCTTTTAAAGAAAATAAAATTATCTAATTACAGTGGAGTTCCAATTAGAATTCATTCCCCTGAAATTCTTCAGGTCATTGTGCGCCTGTGACTTGAAGGGGTAGAATCCTTGCTGAATTATTATGATCTTTTCATTCTTTTAAAATAGGAGTTCTTAACCTGGCATCAGTGAACTTAAAAAAAATATTCTGATAACAGTTAGAATACCCCAAGCATATTGATTGAAAACCTCAGGTGATATCAGCTGAGTGGGGAAGAAGGGGAGGAAGGTTTTGCAAATGGTTTGTATCCACCATTCTCACTAGGAAACACTGAGCATGACTAACTAAGCCTACGATGTTTAAATTCCTCATCATGTGGGCTTTTATTCTATTGGACAAAATGTAAATCCATCAGATTGTCATGCTTTAAGTAAATAGGGAAAGTTAATTGAGTAGAGTCTTGTGAAAGACATATTCAATATTCTTTTTCACTCATTTTTTAAATATTTCTTTTGTTAGGAGCGTGCATTTATTTTTATTTTATTCATTATTTTATGACGTTATGGGACATAGTCTTTGTGGGTCGAGATTCTGAAGGAAAGTATCCGTGTTGGAAAAATCCAGCCACGTGAGCTTCCTTATTTAGCTGAGAAGCAGCAAAAAGAGCAGAACACAGAGTACAATGATACTACAGTGTAGTACTTGAAATCAGTGGACATTGGCCTTAAGTGGAATTGAAGGGCCAAAATCTGTTTGACTACAGCAAACCAAACATTTTCTCTTCATGTGTGGGAATGGCAACAGCTCTTAAGTTCAATAAGAATTTGGTGTTTGCTTAACATCACTGGGATTCACCATCCCTGCATCCCTATAGGAAAGGTTGCATAAAGTTAAGCAGTATAGGTGACTATACATTTGTTGTTCCTATGGCAACCTGCATTGATGATCTATTAAGCAGCATTCTTCCAGACTACAATACATTGGTGTTGCTCCGAGTTCTTTGGAGAATTATCTTTTTTTTTCCCTTCCTTCTTTCTTTCCTTCTCTCTCTCTCTCTCTGTCTCTCTCTCTGTCTCTCTCTTTCTCTCTCTCTCTCATAGATGTACAGAACAATTTTAGTTTTAGTGATTTATATCTTAGTTCATTTCAATGTACAATAACTATGTCTACTTTTAGAATTGTATTGGACAATTGTCTGGTTAGTGCACCAATGGAGGCTATAACATCATCAGTTTAAAACACAATTTTGATTAAGGCAAACTGAAATAAACTGGGATCAGCTGAAATCAATTTTACCCCCGTATTTATTCTCTAGACATTCTGTGGTTTCTGGATAAATCTATTCCCTTTTGTAGGGAATGTTTTCCTCTTGCTGACCCTTTGGGTGAACAGTGTAGAGTAGTCAGAGTGAGAAAGGGTAGGGTAGCTTGTATAAAACAGTGTCCTCGTCCCAGAACGTTCAGCTGCTGATTTGCTGCTTCAGCACTGGAGCTGAGGAACATTCCACGGAAGCACCTCAGCTGATGGGTCGAAGGAAGGGGGCTTCTTTGTGATCTGGGCCCCAGAGTGCACTGGGCTCCCAAGATTAACACAAGCCCTTGAATTGCACTCTCCAAAATGGCAATGTAGCAATGCTAATAGGCGCCCATTTTGATGGCAATTTGGCAGGGAGTCAAAATTTGGCCCTAAAGCAGAGGTGGTACAATTAGACAGCTGAGATGCGTTCTCTGAACACACACTTTTAATTGATTTCAGCTTGTTCAGTTCACAAAGATAGAGCTCTGACACATAGCAGCTTTCTTAGAGGGGCTTATTTTTACTTTTCCTTTATTCAGCAGCATAATTCAACAGCAGCAGAAGCAACAATAATAAAGAGTTCTAAAGAGAGGGTGTTTGGCATGGTTTGGATACAAAAAGTATTATTAAGAACTAATGAGTGAGATAGTTAGATGTTAACCGGAAAAGCATTAATGAGCAGAATAGGGTTCTGGCATAAACATCTGTTTCTGAACAGATGTTACCTTGTAAATCTGCTGAAGAAATGCCTTTGTAAATGGAGCAATGGACCCTTTTAGGTAATAGGAGGAACAGAAAGATGTTTTGAGGTTTCCAAACAAAACTTTTCAGCTATTTTGAGACTCACAAGAGACGGAGTATTTTAAAGCAATGAATCTTCCAGGGCATTGGGAGGTTTCAGGGGGCACTGGCTGGTAGTATATGCTAACCCTGAAGCACATTGGGTTTGACCATACAACATAACCAGCAAGTTTCTGTCCAGTTCATAGTATGAATCTGGGATACTCATTAACTTCGAATTTCATGCCCATTGACTTTTGGAGCTTGTTGCCCTAGGCAAAATCCCATTGTAGGCAGTTTGTTTTCAGTGTTCTTTCATACTACTTTTGGTGTCTGACTGGGCCTCTGTTCCCAACCTACCTGCATGGAGGTGGTTTAGTGAATATAGTGCAGGACTTGGGGTCAGGAAGACCTGAATTCAAATTCCACCTTAGACATTAGCTGTGTGTCCAAGCTAATGGGACAAGTGATGTAACCTTTTCTCAGCCTCAGTTTCCTTATCTGTAAAATGGGGATAACCTACCTTGCAGGTTGTTGTGAGGATCAAATGGGATAAAGTGTATAAAGTGCTTTGCAAACCTTAAAGTATTATATAAATGCTAGCTATCATCATCATCACAATCTTCTTCTTGTTCTCTTCTTCTTCTTCTTCTTCTTCTTCTCCTTCTCCTTCTCCTTCTCCTTCTCCTTCTCCTTCTCCTTCTCCTTCTTCTTCTCCTTCTCCTTCTCCTTCTCCTTCTCCTTCTCCTTCTCCTTCTCCTTCTTCTTCTTCTTCTTCTTCTTCTCACCACCATGGCACTTACCCCCATTGTAGTCTCCCAAATTCTAAGCCTCTCTCTCTTCCATTAAAACTTTCCCTTCATAGTTGTGTCTCTGTAGTCTCCCATATTCTAAACTTGTCCTGACTCTCCTTCCTTTCTCAAAACTTTCCCTTCATAACTGTCTCCTTTCACAGCTTTTTAAGGTAAATGAGATATTTATAAAGCACTTTGCAAACCTAAAAGAGTTATGGAAATGCTGCTGCTGCTGCTGCTAATGATGATGATGATGATGATTACAAATGTATCTGTGCTAAAATATTAATGATTTTGTTAGTCTATCCCTTCCAAGTAACATATAAGCTATTTTTCATCAGGGAACCTCCAATGTCTTTCTTTAAAGGAATGACTAGAGATAGATTATAATGTATTGCCCAAGCTCAGACTGAGCTTTTTGGGGCCCTTCATATTACACCATGTAGAAGACTGCCTACTCCAGGTACATAATGATTCGAGCCAACTTGATAATATGGGCACTTGGAATCATACTGTTAGAAATGAAAGCATTTTTAAAGATCAGCTCATCTAACATCTTTTTCTTTAAACATGAAGAAATAGATGGAGATAAATAAAGTGACTGGCCCAAAGTCATACATATTGAACCAGGCCTAGAATCTAGGTATTCTGACCTTCCATTCAGTCCTCATTCCAACCTATTCTGCTGTAAGGCATTCCTCCATCATATATCTTATCCTATTAATGAATTAGTTCTAATGGTGAATAAATAGGAGACTAAAACAACTAAAAAAAAAACCCTTCTTTAAAATAAGTTTCAAGAGCAAATAATCCCTAAAGGAAGGAAGTGTTTTTTGTGGGGAGGGGGATTAAAGAGGGGTGGCATGAGATATATTTCTTGGCCCTAAAGTTTCTAGTCAGCAGAACTGGCCTAATAATTTTCTTGATAACTGGTTTTGCATTCCAATATCTTTCAAAAGCTCTTTTAAAACTGGCAGCAAAACTAAATGGTACATGCTGACATCTATTTAAGTGGCGTGCTGGGTTTCATTGCCATGTTGGGTGCTGTCAAACCCTGTAGGTAATTTTGTACACCCCAAAGGCATGAGGTAGTTTATCCATTGATGCTACTAGAAAGGTCCAGGTAAACAGCAGGGCATCATTAGATATAGGAGGTGGTATGTGCCAGGTACATCAAACCACTGCCATTGTTTCAACCACTGCTTCTCCATAGTCTTCAATGGAGATAGCTTAGGACTCTGAACCTAAGAGCCTTGGGAATAGCAATGGCCTACATACCACTGATCTTGGTTCTAGTCCAGCTCTTGAAGTCATAATCTTGAGGGACAACCCCTGTGGAAATGAGACTCGGCAACTGCTTCTGAAAATTGCCTTGGCTACTGAAAACCCAGAAAAGAGAGTTCTCAATACCAAAGGCCTTGGTACTGTCAAATGAGATGCAGATATGAGTTTATCAGTGGAAATGACATTTAAAAGATTCATTACCAACTGCTTTGTCAGTATGCCTTAAGGACCATGAGATCTTTCCATCTGGCTGCCAGCTGAAATCTCCTATGTGTGCTGGCTATTCCACAGGAGTTCTTAGCCTTTTTTATGGACCCCACTAATAATGAGTGTACCCTAAAGCTGTATCCTGAGCTCTCTTTTCTTTTCTTTCTGTATCAGCAGTTCTCAAATTATTCAGTCTCAAGACCCCTTTATGCTATAAAAATTATTGAGGACCCTCTAAAGAGCTTTTGTTTATGTGGTTTATATCTATCAATATTCACCATATTAGAAATGTAAAACATCTCTGTATTATTATGAAAGCAGTTTTGACCTCACAGACCCCCTGAAAGAGCTTCAGGGATCTGCAGGGTTCCTGGACCACACTTTGAGAAATGCTGCTCTATACTGTCTCACTCAGTGATCTCATTAGCTCCCATGGATTCAACTATCATCCTTATGCAAATGATGCTTAGGCCTATTTATCTAGCCCTAAATATTCTCTGGACCTCTAGGAGTCTCATATTACCAACAGCCTATTGATTATCTTCAGCTGGATGAGCATCTTAAACTCAGCATGTACAAAACAGTACTCCTTATCTTAGCTACCAAAACCTCCCCTCCCCATTTCCCTTGGGGAAGACTGTAAGTGTTACTAAGCTTGTATGAAGCCTGAATAAGTCTCTCTTCAACTTCTATGTATTGTTCCTTGTTCTGCCTTCTGAGGCCAACCAGAAGTTAAATCCTTTTACCAGCTGACAACCTGTCTTGAAGTCAACTATCATTTCCCCATGAAATCTTACCTTTTTTAAGGCTCTACTCCCCCAGTTCTTTTACCCAATCTCATAGAAATCATGATCATGTAACCTTCCACCATCTTGGTTCCTTCAGAAAACATGTCACCCACTTTTTGTTCCAGTTGACCATATGCTTTAGGATAATGCAGGTGTGCATTTGGATATTCATGTCATAGTATTCTGAAGTATAGAGTTCTCATGTGCATATCAACAAGGGTATTTTGAATGTTAGTAGTTTCCATTTGGCTTTGCCTTAGACCAAGGAGGGTTATTGGTGATAAATAAATGAAATCTCCTGATGATATTTTTTTCTTTCCTGAAGGAAAATGGAAAAACTTTTGGGACCAGAAAAATTTATATTCTTTCTTTTAGCACATAGGAGATATTCATAGTAGATGGAAGGAAAAAATAAACCTTCACACATATCATATACCAAAAAACTGATTTTGTTATTTACAGAGAAAGCTTATTTATGCTTCATTGAGGAATTCATGACACAAGCAGGTGATGAATGTGCCTTGTATTTTGACCTCAGAAAGGATAACAGTGACTGTGCCATTTTATACAATATTAACATTAGTTGAGATTCATTGTTCTTCCTAAAATCCTTATTTCCAATGTAGAGAATGAAGAAAAATAAGAAAATTAGAAGTTTGAGAGTCAATACTATGTAGTTATAGTACTGTACAAATGATTCCTGATTCATAGAACCATTCATTGATTTTGGGTTAAAAGGGGCTTGAGAGGTCATTTAGTTCAACGTTTTCATTTTATAGATGAGGAAACTGGGGTTCATGGACTTTAAATGACTTGCCTAAGTTCACGTAGATAACAAGGATTTGAACCCAGATCTTCCTGAATTGAAACTTAGCACACTAATCACTATGTACACTGCCACTCTTGTACTTCATTATTGGGAGAAGGCTCTACGAGGACTGTTGTTCAGTCATGTCTGAATCTTCATGACCTTGTATAGTGTTTTCTTGGCGAGGATACAGGAGTGATTTGCCATTTCCTTCTCCAGCTCATTTGACAGATGAGGAAACTGAGGCAAACAGGGCTAAGTGACTTGTCCAGGGTCACAGAACTAGAAAGTGTCTGAGGCCAGATTTGAGCTCATGAAGAAGAGTTTTCCTGGCTCTAAGGCTGGCACACTATCCACTGTGCAATCTAGCTGCCTCATGAGCCACCTACCTGCCTCATACACTAAATGATATTTCCCTGAACCACATATTTTCATTATAGTAGTTTTCTTTAAGATTATAGCTAAGATCCACCATGAAACCCTTAACTTCCCAATAACATTCTTAGCAAGCCATAACCAGGAGGGGTAAATGGGGCTTCGTCCAAGGGCCCCAAATTTAGAATTGCTAATAGGACTTGTACAAGTAGGAACAATAGGGGTTTAGTACCTAGTTACCAAGAATAGGATGGGCATAGGGAATGGACCTGAGATTTCACTGATTTAGGGAACTCCTAGATTAAGAAATTCTTCTACCAATGCGGGTCAGTATATTGTTATTATTGTTGTTATTATCAGAGCAAAACTAAGTAACTTGCTCAGTAACATAGCCAGGGTATGTCAGAGAGACTTGACTCTAGGCTTCCTGGCTCTAAATCCAGTTCTCAAACAGCAACCCCTACTACTAGGCGGGGGACAATTTCCTCAGCAGTGGAATCATGATGCCGTAGGGTTTCTGCTCACAAGAACTGGTTTCCTCAAGTCTCTGTCTCCTCCCATAAGTCTGTGCCATTCCCCTTGGCCCTTGTGTCCTGAGATAGAAAGTTTCTTCTCCCTCCCCAAGTCCTATGTCTCTTCCTGCCCTCTATTGTGAGTGCCCCAAGCTCTTGGGACAAATAGGTGGCACAGTGGATAGAGTGCTGGGCCTAGAGTCAAGAAGACTCATCTTCCTGAGTTCAAATTCGGCCTCAGACACTTGTTGGTTGTGTGACCCTGGAAAAGTCACTTAACTTTTTTTGCCTCAGTTTCCTCATTTGTAAGTAAAATTAGTTGGAGAAGGAAATGACAAACCACTCCAGTGCCTTTGCCAAGAAAACTCCAAATGGGATCACAAAAAGTAAAACATGATTGAGAAATTACCAAACAAGTCCTAGAAATGCTAGTTACAGCTCTTCTTTTTAGACCATTTGCTTGGGACCAGCACTGCACAGACCCTCCCCTCCTCCCACCCACCAGTCCTGCTCCCTGCTTTAGTCATTCCCTTGTTTTGGTACCTTGGAAGCTTTGACTTTGCCTTCTTCCACTCCACCCATTAAACATTAACATCTTTTTCACCAGGGGCCCCAGTTCTGCCCTGACTCAGTTCCCTGTCTCTGGAACAAAGTACCTCTCTCTCTTCAAATGTTTCATTTAACATCATATTTTTGTGGAAACATTTAGGGAAGGTCTTTTTTTTTAAAGAGGCAATAATCAAATATATTATCAAGAAGGTCACAGATCGCAAGTGCTTTGTTGCCCATTTGGCAACTCATTTCTTAGTTTAGGGGGAAGAAAGCCTGCCATGATTTTAGGATTTAGCTAGCAAGGATGGTGTCTTCTAGCCAATACGTGATTGGTTCACCAAGAAGGATTTGAGGTTAGCAACTTTGATCATTGAGAGAGAGAGAGGGAAGATGGGAAATCTGTTTTCAGTTCCATCCAATAGATTTTATTGTCTTCTCCTAGAACTAGGAAAGTTTGACCAAAGAAAATTTGTATAGTGTTGCTATGTAGGCTCCATACTAAAATTCACAAAAAAAATGTTAGAAGAACTACATTTGTAACACATTGGTCATAAATTCAATATAGCACATATAAAACATTGTTTCCTAGGGTGTTATTGCTGAGATCCAGTATCACAAACATCTGCATATGAGCAATAAAATTAACCTCTGGTGTGTTGCATGCAATTGTTCCTGACATATATTAACATTAGTGACAATTTGTATGTGATTATCTAAGATAACATTTAATCTGCCAACTTCAGACTTGCAGCTTCTAAGATTCAGCTTCCATATGTATATATGCATATGTATATGTATGTATGTATATTCCCACCAAAGTTACATAAGCAAATATAGATGAGTATGTGATTGCTTTTTCAGGGAGTTGCTAAGGCATATATGCAAAGGGACTATTCTAAAATTAATTTAACATTTGAAATCAATTGCTTGTTTCATTCTAAAAGTTAGAAAAACTATATGGAAAGAATGAGAAACAGTGATATATGTCTCTTCTCCCCAGAAAGGTAGGAAACTTTAAGTATGGGATGAGGCATGCATACATTTACACATGACTACTGTGCTGAATTCATTTGCTTGGCTGTAGTTATTTAATGCAAAGAGATTTCAACATGGGGATAGATAAGAATTGTTGGAAACTGAGTTGTTATTGTTCAGTAATTTCCAATTCTTCATGACCCCACAGACCATACTGTCCTTGGGGTTTTCTTGGCAAAGATTCTGGAGTGGTTTGCCATTTCCTTTTACAGTTTTATACAGGCAGAAGTTTAAGTGACTTGTCCACAGTCATAAGTGTCTGAGGCCAGATTTGAATTCAGGTCTTTTTGACCCAAGGTCCAGCACTCTATTCACTGAGCTACCTACCTGCTTCATTGGAAAGTGAGACTGATGGTAATTAAACAAAAGAACATCAATTTTAAAATTTTTATATAAATTCTTGTGTCTTTATTAAAATATCAGTTTAATAACTTTAGAACCAGAGCTAAACACTTCAGACGTGCCTCATTTGATCTTTTTAAAAAAATAATCTTTTCTTTTTCGCCAGTTACATGTAAAGACAATTTTAAACATTCATTTTTTAAAATTTTTGAGTTCTAAATTTTCTCTCTCCCTTCCTCTCCTCTCTGCTCCCTGAGATAATAAGCAATTTGATATGGCTTTTATATAAAAACATCAATATTAAAAGACAAATAAATAAAAGGGGTGAAACATTAATATGGGACTACTGGGTCATAATAAAAAACATAATTTATTTGGAGGATCATTTATGCATATTGTATCATATATTCAACTTAAAGTTTATCATTTCTGTTATTAGAAATAAAAAATAATTATATTATTAGTTTCTATTATTAGAAATAACCCTTATTTCTATTATTAGAAATAACCC
>NW_020948983.1:50282145-50325635 GCF_900497805.2 Vombatus ursinus | reverse complement strand
TAGAAATAACCCTTATTTCTATTATTAGAAATAACCCTTATTTCTATGGAAATAAATATTAGAAATTATTAGAAATAAATTAGAAATGTTATCATTTCTGTTATTTGACATTATTAGAAATTATAATTTAAAAGCTTAAAAAAGGAACAGCCTATTTCTTCTTTTAAAATTTTAGCAAGTTTTTTAAAACTATTTTTTATTAGTTTGTTTAGCAATGATCTCAAAAGTAGCCAAAGCAACCTCCAGTAGGTATTAGGACTAGATTTGTGATTTTATTGGAAGAGGAAATTCCAGATTGGTGACTTCTCTGCAACTTAATAATCTTACAAAGTTATGTAGAGCAGAGGTGTCAAACTGCTGGCCTATTGGCTAAATGGACTTTCTAATGTGTCCTGCACCAGATAAAAATGTAATTGGGAAATATTTGACAATAAATATAAATTATATTAAAATGTAGATAATATTACATTTGAAAAATAAAGTTGATATACAACCAACAGGGATCCTTATGTATGAATTAATGTCTCCTGTTTCTGGTTGAGTTTTGACATCACTGGCCTAAAGCGCTCAAAGATTTACTGACTTGCCCTGGGTCACACAGCCATTGCGTTTCAGAAAGGACTCTAACTCTAAAGGTCTTTCTGACCTTTCACACTCCTGGACAACTGGAACTGTGGAGAAAAAAAACAACCACCTCATTTTGCTTATATGATAATATTGCTAATAGCCTGTATTGGCCTAGTACTCTTCTTAGTTCAGATTCTACAAATATCTTTTTTCATATTCAAATACATGGAATATCAGGCATAGAAATATCAGACATAGGAAATACTTAAATTTCTTGAAAAACAAAAACAAAAACGAGAGCTTAGCATTCATCCTTAAATGTATTCCTAGTGTTCTTAGCCTAGTGCTGTCTTTTTTTACATCTCAGTCACAGTCAGAATCTCAGAATTCAAAAGGATCTCAGAGGTTTATTCTTAGTTTACAAATGAAGAAACTGAGTCCAAGGAAATTAAAAGGCGTGCCTAAGATCACACAGGTGGTAGGCCTCAGAGACATGATTTGAATCAAGGTCCTTGGATTCCCTGGCCAGTGTTCCCCTGGATCACATTCATCTACCCTTTATTTGAAGGTCTACAATAGGGGTAAATCCATCCACCCCACCCCCCCGAGGTATCCCATTTCCATTTCAGAGTAATGTTAATTGTTAGGAAATTTTTCCTTACATCAGACCTAAATTTTTGTCTTTTTTGTCCGCTGCCCTCTTTTACTAGTTTTTCATGTTGTAGCCTAGAATAACAAATTTAATTTGTTTTCTGTATCACAGCCTTTCAAATACATGCTTGAAGACAGTTACCATCCTCGCTTCACCTCACCCCCCTCCAAGTTTTATGTCATATGATGACTGGCTTAAGCAACTGGAGAGGTTTCATATGGCCTGATCTTAAGGCCCTTTCCCATCTTGGCTTGTACCCCCTTAGATGCTCTGCCACTTATTGGTGTCCTTCCTAAAATGGGGCATTCAGACCTGAACACAATTCTCAATATGTGGTCTAATGAGGAAATCTTGATCAGAATGCAGAATGAGACCAAAGGGTCTGCTTTTCCAATGTGAAAAGAATCAACTGTTTTCTTTATATTAATCTTTAGTGGTGTGTGTGTGTGTGTGTGTGTGTGTGTGTGTATCCCCAGAATAGCATATGGTAGACCACCAAGTCTCTACTATGCCATCCTGGATAATCTATGCAATTGACAAAAATAATACTCCAGGTTGAAAAAAAACTTCATTGCTTTGAAAAACACTATGCTTGTTCCCCACCTAACTGCATAATAATCAGTATTTGTGTGAATTCTTATAGGTTTCAAGTAATCCTCAAGATAGATTGATACAGGATGTCCCAAAAGTCTTAATGAGGCTTTAAGCTAGACTTTTTGGGACATCCTGTCTATGTACAAATTGTTGTTGAATTATAAATAATGACAATATGTTAGTTGCCCGTATTTTTGCCACTTTTCTATCTAAATGTATGATCCAAAGTCATGGGGTGTAAAAAGAGATACAGAATTGGGGGAACTTTCATCCTTTTGTCTTTACTATCATGGTTTGTAAGTTGGGCTAGCCCTGACTGCCCTCTGCTGACATTTGTCTTTATAATTGCCCTACAGATAGGATCATGGAATTTTAAAGTTGTACCAGACCTCAGTTATTTCATCAAACTCACTTTATTTTAGAGAGACCAGTGTAAGTTGTGACTTGTCCAAGATCACACAACTAGTTAGTTGCGGAAGTACATTATACTCAAGGATTCATGATTCCCAATTCAATGGTCTTTTCACCATAGCATTCCACCTATCCAGTTGGGCAAAGAGAGCAGCAAGGACCTTGACTCAGTGGCACAGTCAACAGGATTCATAGGGAGGGATGCCCCCAGCCTGCCAGCTAAGGATGGCAGTGATAGAAAAGGGACAGGCAGAAGAGAAATGAAAGGGAGCTATCCTGCCCTGTTGGCACTTACTTAGCCTTTCCCCACCTCTGGGCTGCTCTAAAATCCCAGTGACCCTGCTGTCTAATATCCTTCTTTTTTTTTTTTTTCCCAAGGAACAGCTCCCGAGAGGATCATTGGCTGAGTTTAGCAACAGGGGGGCCTCAGCTCCTCCATTATCATCATGTCAGTGCAATCACTGGGAATTACTGTTGAGGATTTAAAGTCACTTGGGAATAATTTAACCAGGCTAGAGGGGAAAAAAAACCCACAACCACAAACAGATTGTTAAAAACTAATAGCAGAAAACAAACACCAAAGCAAAACACAATGGGAAAAGGTATGGCTGGGACTGGAAGCGCTAGAATTGTGACTAAGTGGTATAGGTTTTAGAATGATCTGTTTCTTAAACACTTTTGATAAAGTTGGATACACAGTGAAGTATAGAGGAGCAGCTGCTCCCCAACTCTCAGCATTGCTCTGTTACAGAACTTGTAACATTGCTATGCTCTGGGCATCTGTTACTGAGATACCCGGAGGTTCTGCCAAAAGATCTCAGCTTGGCATAAGAAAACTTGAAATTTGGAATGCAATAGAGAGAGATGCTTCCTTCTTTGGCTCCATGGAGGATTCAGCAAGTGGTAGTGCTCAGTAAGTTTTCCCTACCTCCATGCAGTTTTAAGGCAGTTCCAATTTTCCATCCTTATAGGCATGCCGGGTTACGAGCGAAGGACCATAAACAAGTTTATGTTCTGTTTTGCCAAGGAGGGTTTGACATTTACAATTACTTTTTGATTTAGACTTGCAAGGGTAATGCCCACAGGATTTTTATTTCCTCCTACGTACTTGGTCTAAAGTTACAGTAAGCTGTCACCAGGTGGATGCTGTTTCCTTGGTTTGTGAATGGTTTGTTCAGTTGACCTTGTGGGCTAAACAGGTGGGCTTCCTGAAGGTGTGGTGAACTGAGTCAAAAAGAATAGGGTGCTCATATGGGAACACTGTATTCCATATGTGGTCTGACCAGGGAATCTCAATCAGAATCCAGAATCTAACAAAAGGGTCTGATTTTCTATTGTAAAAAGGATGAATTCTTGTTCATTAGGGATATCTTGCCCAAATATACTTTTTAAAAAATCATAAACATATTTATTTATTCAAAGAGCTTAAAACAGAACAAAGATGATTGAACAGATTTAAAAGTCATCTCTTCCAGTCACATTTTATAAGTGGGGCAGCCACAAAGAGATCTCAGTACCTCTTGTGTATAACCCAGTCTTGACTGATCTGCCTGTGAATTATCTAGTCACAGGATCATAGCTTTAGGACTGGAAGGGATTATAGTATCCATCTAGTTAAATTCCCTCAATTTCCACATGAAAAAACTAAGGCCTAAAGAGGTTAAATCACTTTTCCAAGGCCACACAGACATAAACACAGATATAGATGCTGTAGATATAGATTGAGAGAGAGAAGGGAAGGAAGGAGGGACAGAGAGACAGAGAGGAAGAGGGAGAGGGAGAAAAAGAGAGAGCACATTTATTCAATCTTTGATATGTACCAGGCATTATGGTAGTAGTACTAGAGGCAGGTAATCTAGGACCTCTTCCTCCCTGTCCATCTGGGTTGTAGTCTGTTAATATTAGGTCTAGAAAAGGAAAGATGAAGCCAGGACAAGGAATGCATAGATGAGTTTATAATGATAGCTGACTTTTTATCGTTCTTTTAAATTTGCAAAACTCTTTATATAACATTATCTCATTTAATTTTAACAGTAGCCCTCGGAGGTGAGTTACAGCAGCTGTTGGTACTGCCTGAGTGGGGCTCAGAGAAATTAAGTGGATGCTTGATCATGCACACACACACACACACACACACACACACACACACACACACACACACCCCACTAGTAAGTGTCAAAGGCAGATATTGAATCTTGGTTGTCCACTGGGGTCCTAGAACCATGGGCTTTCTCAGCCACAGTGTAAATGATGTTCAAATTGTATGCAGTTCTTCAAAATCAAATGGAAATAATTTTTGAATTGACATTGTTTTTGTATTTCCTACACCTCTTCTGTTTGGTGTTCATAGATAATCAAGAGATGACTATGTATTTCTGCTTTTCTTTCTCCTTGCATAATACGACTATATTAGTGCCATTCTCTTGGTTTGTAGGATTTTTATTAAAATGAAAAGGAGAATTAATCAAGCTTTCCTGCCTACTGTAATTCTTACAATTGGTGGTGAATACCTCTCCAAATGAGTGATTTTTTTTGGTTAAATCAGTGCCCACATTGGGAAAGGGCATAAAGGGAAAAGGAGAGAGAGCCCACATACAAAACTTAGGATATCCAAATGAGCTGTATTCAGTGATATTCTTTACGGTTCAACAGAGGACTCAGAATAGCTTGGAGATGGGGGTGCTTTAAATTTCAAGTCTGTGTCCAGCGCAGGTGGGAAGGTAACAGTTCCAAAAATGATTTCCCACTTTTCCCCTTTTGTGTAGGCAAGATGCCATCTTTTATGTCTGTGAATCCATTTGCCTCATTTTCCAAGAACTCTGAGGCAATGACTGGTAAGGAAATAAGGTGTTAACTTTAGTCCAAGAGTTAAGTGCTTTGGGATCTTCAAGCAATGTGATTGGTTAAATGGCATGAAGGCCATAGGGTTGGATTACTAGCTTCCCCTACTCCTTAACATGAGAATGAAAAACTCTCTTATCTGTAATCTCACATGTCACACGGCTTATTATATTCCCTTCTATGGGTGCCTATTGGCCTATCTTCCACAGGGGGAGAAGGTGAGTTTATATATGGATAAAAACTTCTAATATGCACAGATTTAGGGAAAAGAGCCTCAACTGTGGCTATGTAAATATAAATATGCATGTATACATTTATATATATATACATATATATATATATATTCTCTAACAAGCAAGATCAGTCCCTTTATATTCACAAAATGAATAATAGCACTTAAGAGTTACAAAGACCCTACATAGCAAATGTAGCCTTATATTCATTAAAGGAAGGGTTGTATACATCACAAACGAGGTATTATTGAACATAGTGCCATCAGTATAGTCTGGCTGGTTCTTACTTTGCAAAGCAAGAGGTGGTATTGGAGATGGGGCTTTTTTTCTTTTCTTTTACTTTTCTCCCTCTATCTCTATAGAGTTCTCTTTTCGTGTTTGATGAATAAATATGGTTAACTGATGTTATGTCAGCAACAGTGTATTTGGGGGTTATTCAGGTCTCTTTAAGGCTTCTAGTTTGGGATTTTCCTGTACTGAATGATCATGTAAGCTGTGTTAAGTTTTAGAACATCAAAAGATTACCAGGCTTATATTTGAAGGGGCTAAACACTGAAAAACTCTATTGGGGGAAACAGCTGGAATAAATGGTATTGTGTTGAGGTGCCACAGTGACAAGTCTAAATAGGCTGAAATGAAAAATGTTATTTTTTCACTACCATTTCCTAGATGAGAAGGCTTCATTTTCTTTTGTTGCTTTGTATTCTGATTGGAATTTTAATGGCATCATCACCTATCCTTAAAATGAATGTATATACTCAGATTCACTGCAGTGTTTGTGTGGGGGGAGAACATAATAGGAGGGAAGTACTCATTCAGCTTCTGATATGATAAAGTGAAAACATTTAGAAGTCACTTCTAAGCAGGGTAGCATATATTTGGAGAAAGGATGAACTGGGATAGAATCCTGCTTCTTAGACTTAACTACCATATGTGTAAATCATTTAACTTCTCAAAATCTCAGTTTCTTCATCTGAAAAATGGGAACTTATAATACTCCATAGAGTTGTTGTGAGGTTCAAATGAGATCATATAAAATTATCTACAAAAATGAAAATGCAACATAAATGTCAGATGTTATTAAATTAAGCTTTCAGAAAGTTTGGCATACATCCTACTAAGTCAGATCATTTGGAGAGAATTTATAGGTGAAACCAGGATAATAACAATAAAAAACCCAAATGGAAAAAAAAAAGATCAATCAAGATTTCTACAACAACTTCTTTTATCCATCTGTGATAATGGAACCACCACATTGGGAAATGCTCTAATGTCACAGTCCTCAAAGTACTTCATGGAATGAAAGAAGAAAAAACTGGAAGGGCAACTACACCAGATCAAGTAGGAGAGGCCGGGGTGGGAACAACTTAATTTTGAGGGTGTTAGCTCAAGAAAATTAAAAGAGGCAGGGTAAATTCACTAAATGAATGGCAAAAAGTCATGGAAGTTACTACTGCCAAAAATGATTAAAAAGCTACCAATAACTACCAATCAATATTTTTCATCCCTATAACATCTTTGAGTCAGATTTATACAATTATTAAGGACAGTTTTGATTAAAAAAAATGTGACAAGGAAACAGGTAAGCTTTCATAAATAATATTCTAGGGTTGACCATGGCTTTATAGGATATATTATCCCACTGTGCTTGTGAATTGTTGTCTGTTTTTTTAAAGCATATTATTCAGTTCAGTAAAATGCTTCCCTAAAGGCTCTTCTCCAACATTATGTCTCCCCTGAATATATGAGGCTCATAAAAGATTCTTTTATCCCTTGTCACAAAAGAGATGAGTTTATTTGATGACTCCCTAATTATTAATAACAAACAATGCATGAAAAAGGGAGATGTATGCTCACCAAAGGTGTTTGCCATTGCTATGAAGGACATCTAATTCAGAGTTGAAATGTTAAGAATCATGAGTTCTTAGGTTGGGGGTCCATAAATTTGGATTAAAAAATACTTTGATGAC
Source organism: Vombatus ursinus (assembly GCF_900497805.2). Lineage (NCBI taxonomy): Eukaryota > Metazoa > Chordata > Mammalia > Diprotodontia > Vombatidae > Vombatus > Vombatus ursinus. The sequence continues at coordinate 50,318,367 of NW_020948983.1, read as the reverse complement.
TTTATTTTTATATCATTGCTTTCTGTGTAATCTTATTAATTTATTTTGTTTTATTGGTATTGAAACCATTATTCTGAGACGAGGTCCGTAGGCTTCACCAGACTTGTCAACAGGGACCATGACACAAGATGATTAGGAACACTTGCTATAAATTGTGAGGTGCTCTAGATGGCGCTGTTTTGCAGTTACTGTGCGTCATTGTTCTGCCTGCTTCAAGCCCTGCAACATTACAAAGCTTCCTAAATGAATGTCATCGTCACTTAAAAGTGATAACTATCCACATAAGAAAATTCAAGTGGATGAAAAATATTTATTGTCCAAACATTGTCCAAACATCACTACAGATATTGTGAACAGACACTGAAAATGGACATAGATTTAATAAAAGAACAAAATGGAGGGGGGCTGCTTATAGGAAATTTGACAGTGCTGTTAATAACACTAAACTTCTTCCTGAAAAAAGGAATTATATTTTTAGAAATCAATATTCTTTCAGTGATACTGTATAACTGTGAGAAATAAAAGCCTCCAGAGAACCAAAATTGTGGGTCTCCCAAAGGGCAATGGAGAGATGCAACCTGATAAATATATATTGGTTTGCAGCATATTACTAACGACAAATTTGGGGCAGAAAGCATCATAAAAGGTATCAACCGTGACCAGAAAAGGTGGTTTTCCAGTCATGTAGCAAAAGGAGGGCGTCACAGATGGGTAGCCTACATGCTTCATTGGTACCCTGTGATGTTAAGAGACCAATTAGGAAGGTCCCTGGCATGTTGGGTAGACACCCTGTGGGCAATTCAGGGGACTATATGGGAGTATAGGAGGTTATGGAAGAACATAACAAATGAGATGTATGTGTGTGTGTGTGTGTGTGTGGATATAGATATATATGGATACATACAGGGTGTCCCAAAAGTCTTAGTGAAGTTTTAAACTTGGTTAGCTTAAAACTTCCCTAAGACTTTTGAGACATCCTGTATATAGCTTTAGGAACAACACTTGTGTCAAAGAGTGAGGCTGGTGTGCAAGCAAAATTTAAAGACTATATATTTCTCAAAAGAAGAAAATATATCATTAGTAATTAATAGTGCCCTAGGCATAGATCAGTAAAAGATTAACCGAGTGGATCAGTCAGTCAATAAGCCCTTATGAAGTACTTACTATGTGCTAGGGACTGGGGATAAAAAGACAAAAGTGAAACAGTCCTTACCCTCATGTGGCTTACATTCTATCAAGGAAAACATATATTGGTATAAGCATATACAAGATAAACAAAATAAGCATAAAGTCACTTTTTTGGGGGGGAATCATTAGCAGCTGATGGTATCCAGAAAAGTTTCATGTAGAAGGTATCATATGAGCAGAGTCTTACAGAAAAGTAAGGGTTTTTTTAAAAAGCAAAGATGAAAAAGGGGTACATTCCAGCCATGTAGGTCAACCATTCCAAAAGCATGGGGACAAGAGATGGAATTTTGCATAAGAAATAGCAAGAAAGTCAATTTAGTTGGACCATACAGTACGTAAAAGAGAGTGATGAGTAATAGGGCTAGAAAAATTGGTGGTAGCTAGATTTTGAAGAGCTTCAGATGCCAAAAAGATGAGTTTGTATTTGATCCTAATGGTGATTGGGAGCCACTGAAGTTTATTGAGTAGGGGAGTGACATGTCAGACCTATTTGTTGAGGTCAGTCACTTTGGTAGCTGTGTGAAGGATGGATTAGTGTTAGGAGAGATGTAAGACAGGAAAACCAATTAAGAGGCTTTTTCAGTAGTTCTGGTGAGAGATGATAAGGGCCTGAATGAGAGTAGTGGTTCTTTGTTTGGAGAGAAGGGGACAGATGAAAAAGATGTTGTGGAGGAATAGGTATTATGGAAGTGGGTTTACAAGAAACTGAGCCATCCTAGCCCTCAGGGTGACTTAAGTGGAAGGGACACTGCTTTAGTGATGCAGGTATTACTATCTTGTCTCAGAAAAGAGACAGAACCTCTACCAAATTGCAAAGAAACTAAGATGAAAAGTTTTCACTCACTGGAGAAGCAGTATATAGCAGCATACATAATATGGCAATAAAATAGGTCATTTAAATCTCCTTTGGCTGTGAGTTATTATCATGATTACTAATATCAATATTATAATTATTATTTTATACTGAGTGCCTTCCATCTGAGAATTTCAAGGGAAAATGTAGTGAACTGGGAACATGATTATTTCCACATCTAAAGACTATAAAATTATAGAGCTGGAAGAAAACTTTAAGGTCATCTAACTCACCCTCTTCCCCCTCCCAGTTTTACAAATGAGGAAATTGGCACTCAAACAGGTGAAATGATCTTATAGATGAAGGTTATTAGGACTCCAGTTCTAGTTTAGTATTAATGCTAGACACTAAGTATGGAAAGAAAAAAAAAACAAATTAATGATGAAATCCAGAAGTTCAGGGAGAAGATCTCTGGATTTAGAACCCTAGGTTCAAATCCCAGATGGGTCACTCGGTACCTGTGTGACCTTAGGAATGTCATTTAACCTCTGTGGATTTTATTTTCCTCACCTATAAAATGTGGGGAGTTGGACTAAATGATTTCTAAGGTCCTTTTCAGCTTTGAATCTGTGAACTAGAAAAGGCCTTAGAGATCTTATAGTCTACCACCCCCAATTTTACAGATGGAGAAACTGAGGCTCAGAAGGATTAAGTTACATGCCAGAAGATATACAGTTAGTTCATAGCACAAATGAGATTCGTAGTGAGGTCTTCTGATTTCAAATCTAGGACATGTTCTACCACAGCCCACTATTTCTCTTCCAAAACCCATCGCCTCTCCTACTGAATCATGGGCTGACTGAACATCAAATCTGACATAGTGTTACATTTATTGTAATTTTATTCAATAAAAGACTATATATCAAATCAGATTCAATACGCTTCCCTCATTCAATACCATCTACGTACTCATGATTGCCATTTCACATGTATCTACTAGGGAAGCTTCTTGCTTTCTTTCTTGTGTGAAGACTGCAGAAAGTAAAGCTTGCTTGTTTAGAGGGAGTTCAGCTCGACAAATATGTATTAAGCGTGCACTCTGTGCTAAGCCCTGTGGGGAGTACAAAAGAAGTTTAAGACATGGTCTCTGCCCTCAAGGAGCTCAGAGGAAATAGGACACGTACTCAGGAAGCAATTCAGCTGTCGTACAAACCCCAGTATGATTGTATAAAAATGAGGAGTGCAAATAATAAAATCTGTCTCTGTTTACAGAATGGAAAAATCAGTGTGTCCTGGTGCTTTCAGGAGAGAGCTTCCAAAAAAGAGAGGATAATCAATCTAATATCAGCTTTCTGCTGGCATCACCATGATGTCATAAAAACTCAAGGAACCACCCCCTTCTGACCCAGTACATTAGATGGGAGCCCTGTGGAAAACTTATGGGAGGATATGGCCTAGAGTTAACCTAGATGGGCAGGCAGGGAAGGGTCACACTATGCATGACTGGAGGGCCGGGTAGATCACAGGGTGGCTCAAATGAATAACCAGAAGGGATGTGAGAGGTAGTCTGGCATCTGCTAGATAAAGTAGTCTAGGGCAACTAAGATTCGAACACACTCTTCTCTATTAAGAATCTGATAGGTCAGTCATTTATAATTTGATCCTCTTTGGCAATGGTTAACATCCTTATTTCCTCAGGTTTTCAAAATAGAACTCTGTTGGCTGGGCTTAGTAACATCTGCTTTTGAAGATTACTTCAACTATTGGCAGCACCCAAGCTGTGCTTCAAAAAGATCCTTGGGTCTGGGGCATATTGTTCTTCCGGTTACTGTATTTACTTGCCTCCTAATCTCTCTCCAGTGTTTTACACACTAAGACAATGTCTCAATGAGGTCTCTTTTGTAGTTTTTCCTGTTTTTCTGTGTCAGATTACAGCTAATCAATGGCCCATCTCTGTCAAGTTCAAGAAGCAATTAAGGCTTTTTTTTTTTCCTTTTGAAAAAAAGAGGAGTGGCCAAAGTAAGAAATGATCTATATTCTAATAATGTTTTTGCTTTGCTGAACATTTCATGAATCTTTAATTCCTCGAGTCACCAGTACTCACACACAAAACTCAAATTTTGCCTGCATTTGGCCAAAAACTGCAGGGCAGATACAGTAGGATTATGAGTGATTTAGAAACTGGAAACATCAGTAGATAATCCCAACCCAATTGGACTCTAAGGTTACAACTAAAAGTAGTTAAAACATCTGCGCCAGGGTTCAATGTTGCCACAGAATGATGGTGCTGTCATGTGATATGTTATAAAAAAAAAAGTTCACTCTGGAGATTTGTGCTTACACAATCTACGCTGTACTTTCATTTGTACATTCCTCTCTTATTCTCTGTGGTTTTAATGTCAATTTGGAGACAGTTAAACCTCGTCCTCCAATGTCTGCATTAATGTTTTCTGTCTTAGCTTAATAAGATTCAAGAGGGTGGGTAGATGCTGTTTCTAATTCACTAGAATTATTGATGAATAGAGCCTTCAAGAGCCCCAGCGCACTGAGACTTTGGGGGAGGAGGTGCCTCACAGTTTAAAACACTTTGGTAAAACAACCAACTGTGATATCATACTGAAAAGAATTTTTAAAACATTTTAATGCTACTTGATGGAAAACAGACTTATTGATCAATTTTATATACATAGTTTTTTTTGTTGTTGTTGGATGGTTTTTGTTTGTTTGTTTGGGTTTTTTTACATTTCAGTCTATATTTAAACATTTTGGAGTCGTGTGTCATAGGGAACAAAGATATGGGTTCTTTATGTCTGCACTGCTTCAACATTTTCCTCTTCATCTCTGATCTTTTGAGCTTTGCCAGTGGTCCGTGAGGAGCAGATGTCCTTGTGACCCTGCTCCCAAAGTTCCTCAGTGGTCACTTGTCAGAAATTAATCCTCTAGGTCAGTTAGTGGCCCTGAGACAGGAGTGGAAGAAGCTGCTGCTGCTCTGGACCCCATGTTCTGCCCTTTTAATTTCCAGGCCCAAAAGAAGAGAGGTGTAAGGTACCTATATTGTTCCATTAACCTTAGGGACCCTCGTATACCCCAAATATTTGTAAGAATTGGAATCCTCAGTGCTTTTCACCTAGGAATTTAAATAATTAACAAACTTTTGAAGGACTTATTTTCGACAACCTTTCAAAAGCTGAAAAAAGAAAGGAGGGGATGTCATTCTCTTCAAGGATCAGCCCCAAAACCTACCTTCTGCCAGAAGCTTCTATCAGTCCTCACCCCACCCCCATGCTACTGCCTCCCCTTTTGGATTATCTCCCACCTACTCTGCATGTATTTTATGTACCTAACCATTTATAGGTTGTAATCTGGGAGAATGTATGCTCCTTAGGGGTGGGTGGGGGTGAGGTGGGGTTCTTTTGCCTTTCTTTTCATCCCTAGCATATAGTTAACAATGAATATTATTGACTGATTGTTGCTTGACCAAGATGCCACCTCCTACAGAAAGCCTTCCTTGAATTCCTAGTTGCTGATGCTCTCTCTTGGAGTGCTAAGATCCTGTAGGGAAATGTTGTTTTTCATTTTTTTATACCCAGACTCTTCAACACAATAGGCACTTAAATGTTTGTTGAACTGAATCGTTTTCTTTATTTATTTGTGGCCACCCAGGATTTAATATGGTGACTTAAAACATAGGAGTTGATTTCATTTGTCCTAGTTACTAATGCAAGAAACTCTATTCTTATTAGGAATTATTTTTGTATGGGGAAGAGCTGCACAATTCACACCCATTCACATTCCTATGGCTCTAATTACTTAGTTATGTCAAACCAGACCATTTTTTTAATAGGTTTCAGCTTTTCATGTTTTTGTTTGTCAAGTACCCATTAGAAAAATCAATTAGAAAAATGTTTGGTTTTTTTCCTAGTAAAGCCATTTGTTGTGACCTTGATGGTGTTAGAACTCTGGGGAATAAGAAATGCCTTGGAAAATATATGCCTGTTGGTAATAAACTCTGTATCATTAAGATTCATCCTGGAAATTCATACTATCCAACAATTCTGATTCATTCTGTATATGAGAGTAACCAATGGTTCAATAATAGTTCTAAGAGATATTTGTGCTTTTTTGGTAGCGGGTACCTGTGATTTCATTAGTGTTGGAAACTCTCAGGGAGGGGCCTCCTTTTCAAAAGCACAGAGAGTTGCTTGGAGATGCTGAGATGTTAAGTGACTTGGTCAGTATCAAATTGCCATCTTGTAAATCAATGGAGACACTTGAACCCAGTCCTTTCTCATGCTAAGTCAAGCTCTATGCCATCATACTATGTATATATATATATATATATATATATATATATATATATATAAAATATGTTTATATTCATTTTATAGTCTATTTCTGATTTTTATATTTATTGTATTAGAGTTCTTCATTTTACCTATATGAGGTTTTTTTTTTAACCCTATATATTTGCACTATCTCCTGGTTCAGTGGGAAATATTTCCAGGTTTAGGGTAAGAAAATGGAAAATAAAGATTTGTGGGAAAAAAAGAATATTCTAGTCAAGGATGGGGCAGAATGTAATACTGTGCTTTATGTTGTATGAAAGGTGTTATGTCTTCTCCCCTTAATAAAATCATCTGTTAATGACAGATTCATTTGTGGACTATAGTTACCATCTTAGACATTTCAATTTATTCAAGTCAAGTCAATGGGCATTTATTAGGCACCTGCTATGTGCCAGGTAGTATGCTAAGTACTGGTGATGCAAAGAAAGGTAAAAATCTTTCCCTACCCTCAAGGAGTTTATAGTGTAATGGAGGAGACAACATTGAAACAGCTCTGTATAAAGGAGAGATAGAGATGTGATCAATTGAAGATGGCCTCAGAGAGAAGGCACTAAAATTCAGGAGTACTGTGAAAGGCTGCTTGCAGAAGGTGGGGGTTTTAACTGAGAACTGAAGGGAGCCAGAGAAGATAGGAGGTAGAGAGGAGAAGAGAGAGAATTACAGACATGGTAGACAGCCAGTCAAAATGTCCAGAGTCTGGAAACGGAGGTGTCTCGTGTGAGGAACAGCAAAGAGGACAGTGTCGCTGAATTAGGGAGTCTGTGGAAGGAGCTAAGGGGTAAGAAGACTGGAAAGGTCGAAAGGGGCCAGGGGACAAAAAGCTTTAAAAGTCAAAGAGAAGGTTTTACATTTTGTCCTGGAGGAAATAGGAAGCCATTGGAATTTATTGAATAGGAGAGTGACATCATCAGACCTGTATTTAGGAAGATCAATTTGACAGCTGCTCGGAGGATGGACTAGAGTGGGGAGATCTTTGAGTCTGAAAGAGCAGCCAGCATCCTAGAGAATGTCTCTGTGTGCTTGAGTTAAATTCAGGACCTGATTTTTCTACCCAAGGTATTCAGTTCAATTTGGGATACATTTAAATTAAGTCACTATTATGTTCAAGAGTGAATAGAGGTATCAGCCCTGGAGTCAACAAGACCTGAGTTCAAATGTGGCCTCAGACACTTGCTAGCTCTGTGACCCTGGACAAGTCACTTAGCCCTGTTTGCCTCAGTTTCCTCATCTGTCAAATGAGCTGGAGAAAGAAAAGACAAACCACCCCAATATCTTTGCCAAAAAAGCCCCAAATGGGGTCACAAAGAGCCAGACACAACTGAAAAATGATTCTATGACAATAACAATTGTGTTCAAGGCCCTGCAATAGATACTGGGGATACAAAGACAAACAGTCCCTACCCTCCAGGAACTTACATTCTACTAGATATAAGCACAAATTATTTCCTCACCAGGTTGGATTTTCTTCTTATTGCTTGGGATGATGAATTACCACAATGGGAGTAAACTGATCGGGCAGAGCTGAATTTTGGTGCTTATGTATCACTCAGCATTTCATGATGCAAAGCTGTATTGTAAACAAATATAAAGGTAGCACTCCATTTCTGAAGGATTATCAATAGCATTTTCCAATGGAAGGACTAAAGGAGGAGTAAAACATGATGCATATAATGGAATTGTTTAGAAGGAAAAAAGATGTAAATGTTTTGGCTTTGCTTTAGTTAACGTATAATTTATCATGTCCTTTCTGTTATTTACACTCTTATCCATGTATAAACAGGAACTACAGTTAGGTAATATATGGGGTTTATGTCATCATGAGAATTTTAAAAGCATTAAATACCAGGTAGGGTAGAGGAGTGAAGAAGGTAATAAATATGAAGGTATGTAGAATCTAGAGGTTACAGTGTTATTAAGTGTTTTGAAGTCCTTTATGAATGTGTATCCTTCCATAAGTATTTATTTTTTTTTGGTTTTTTGTGCAATATAGTTTTATTAACTGATAGTGCAAATCTTACCAGACACACAGTCCCATAATAAAACAAACTCAAGGATCACTTGAAAACACATGAACATGCAGTCTTATTTGGTACAATGCAAAGCTTTAGACTTCTGACAATATTGCTAATTGTGTTTAACAAAAATCTGGGAAAGACTGGAAGCTACCTTAGAGATGAATTCAAATAAAAGGTAACGCAGACCATTCCATTTCTACAACAGATTTTGAGTTAATGATTTCAGAAGTTTTCATTTTAAAGCTGTTTAACTATACCACACAGCAAATCATACTTCTGAAACATGACAACATGGAAGTAAAACCAATAAAATAAAAGCAGTGTTTGAAGAGAGTTATATAGTTTCCTCTTCTTCCATAAGTATTTATGGAGGCTACTATATGTCAGGGAGAGAGGCAGTATGGTGCACTTGGTTCATACTTTATTTTATACAGTAGAGATGGTTCTTTAAAAATGTGCCTAATTCAAATTTTCATCAGCTACAACAGCTGATCATCAAGGGAACTTGCTACTCCTGCACTGAATCCTTTTGTAAAGTTAATTTTCTTTTTTTAAATATAAACAAGTCATCTTCTTACTTGTCTGCTTCGAAAATTTTTGAAAAAAAATTTTTTATATTAATCATTTTTGGAATGGGGGACCCCACTGTGATGTAAAGGCATCCTGTTATATACCGCAAAAGTGCTTTTATACACTTTTTATTGCTGATATGTCAGTAATAGGAGACCAAAGATTGTCATTTTACTTTCACAGAGCATCATTAACTTTAGAGTCATAGAGTCCCACAACAGGCTGACAATTTAGTCATCCAGTCCAATCCCCTGCCTTCTGGCAGGATTACTGTTGACAGCGATGCTCTGGAGAAGTAATTTTAGGAATGAAACTAACTCCACTTTCCTGTCCTACAGCTCTTAGTAAGATAGGATGATAGGATGTTGGCCTGGCTAAATAAACCCCCTGCAATAAACAGAGACAGTTTTGCCGCCAAGAGAATAAGAAAAGAAATATTTAATGAAGATTTTGAAAGCATATGTACTTTGGAGAAAATTTATAGCTCAGTATAAATATTTAAATCCACCAAAAACTGCTTCTACAAACTGAGGATATAATTCATAATAGTAACCCTAAGGACACAGACAACAGTAAATAGGATAGAATTACATTCTCTCTCCTAGGAACTTGGTTATGCCTTAGTCACATAGATAGTAAGTGAGATGTCCATGATTAGAACCCAGGTCCTGTAACTCCTTATCACCAAATCTCTTTCTTCTGTACCATTATACACACACACACACACACACACACACACGTATTATACAAAGGCCACTAACCTATTAGTAAGGACTTTGTCTAGGGATAAATATAGGTAGACACAGTCCCCAGTTTACAAATATGAATATTTTGCATTCAAAAGTTCCTTAGGTAAGTTGGTTGTTTAGAATTTGGAAAGCATTTTCCCATAGGAACAATAGAATAAATGAGGTTGTTACCAGAATGGATGACAAAAAAAGACTAGTAAATTCTCATAATGTCACTGAACTATAACACTGAGAAAACTCTAGGGTTTTTGTGCTTAGTTGGGTTTAATTTTGTTAAAAATGTATGATATAGCCAAGCATGGTGGTGCATGACTATAATCTCAACCTTTGGGAAGACTGAGTCTAGAGGACCTCTTGAACTTAGGAATTCTGTGTTGTAGCGGACTAGACTCTTTGTGTATTGACATTAAGTTTGACATCGGTTAGTGAGTTCCTGAGCACAGGGGCCAATCAGTATATTCAAAGGTTTTCTTAGCTGGGATTATTGCATTTGCAAGAAGTTAGGAGTAACAGCTCCCTCTGTTTATTCCCTTCTATAAAACCACATAAGCTCTACCATTCTGGAGCCACTCCTGGTCAGCCTACCATCTTGGAAACACCGAACATCTTCTAGGTAGCTAAATGGTGCAGTGGATAGAGTGCCCGGCTTAGAATTCAAATTCAACTTCAGACATTTACTTGTTCTGAAAACCTGTAAATCAATTGATCCCTGTTTACCTCAGTTTTCTTATCTGCAAAATGGGAAAACATAATAGCCTACCTCCCAAGATTGTTGTGAGGATCAAATGAAAGCGGCTGAGCATAGTGCCTGGCACATTATACCTATGTTAGGGGCAACTAGGTGGTGCAATAGATAGAGCACTGGCCCTGGAGTCAGGAGGACCTGAGTTCAAATCCGGCCTCAGACCAAACACTTGATGCTTACTAGCTGTGTGACCGTGGGCAAGTCACTTAACCCCAATCGCCTAACCAAAAAAAAAACAACAAAACAAAAAACATTATACCTATGTTAGCTATTATTTTTCTTGAAACATTCTCCCTCCTCACCTCTACTTCTTGTAATTCCCAATTCGCTCCAAGGCTCATCTCAGATGCTACCAGCTACACAAGGCTTTTCCTGATCTTTAAGTGGTTTTCTCCTCCCCACTCCCTTCCCTCAATACTTTGTATTTATTTTCTATGTATTCTTTGCATTTACGTAGAACGGTCCATATTGCATTCCTGCAAGAGAATGTAAGCTACTTGAAGGCAGGAACAATTCTGTTTTTGTCTTTGCAGTCCCAGTACTTTATGCATCAGAAATCCTTAATAAATGCTTTTTTTTCAATTAAATTGAATATTTTGATGGACCCAAAAGACGAAGTTTAATTCATTTGAAATGATAAAGGAAAAAATTGTTTTCTTCCTTGATTGAGTAAATGGTATTGGTCCCAGGAGACAGGAAAAAAGAAAGACATCTTCAGGATATTACTGACTTTGAGGCAGGTGTTCAGGATGAATCTTGGTCTATTACAAATATGAACAGTGCTTTTCTAAGGAAAGTTACTGGGTCTAAACCAGAGATAAGGGCTATTAAAATGGATTATGGAGTTGTTTTAAAAGCTCTCTACTGTTACAAAAGGTATGTGTTTTTGTCTGAAAAAAATCACTAAAATTGCTAGAAGAGAATTTTTTTTAAGCAAACGTTGCTTTTGAGCTCCAAGGGCTGACAGCTGTTCCAGTTTTGCTTGGGGACTTTTTCACAATGTGGATTAATCAATGTTATGAACTGGGTCCGTGGGGTTTTGGGAATGTAATTGGTTTCAGATGACACTTTGCTAGTCAATCTGTGAAACAGCCGAATGTTGACACAGCTGAACAATTCCAGCTGTTTCCACTGGCCCCTTCCTCCCTCCCTGGACGCTACATCCTTTCCCTTTATTCTTGTCTGCCCTCTCTCATTGTGACTTTGCTAAACTAATCTGTTATCTTTTTTAATTTTCTTTTTTGCTTTTTTCTCCTCTGGGAAGACACAAGTTCCTGTAGGCCGTGTTTTTTTCCCCGTGTGTTATTTTGGAAAAGTTTTCTCTTTTTTTCCTTTTGATGTTAAAGTCTTCTAAATGAATTATACTTTTACACTCCTTTTTGTTCTTGGCAATTACCTAGTTTGTTTGTTTAAGGATATGCAGCAACAAATTTGGGTCTTATACAAGCGTTTGGAATCAGCGAGTATTCAGTTTTCAAGTTGGATGATTAACCTTTTCTTGAAGATATTGAAGTTGTACTAAGACAAGATTGGAATAGACAGTACATGCCATTAGCTTCCTTCAACACTTGGCCATTCTTACTGTACTAGTCAATGAAATTCTCTGAAATGGAAGTAGAGAGTTTGGTGTCAGTATCACTGCTAGAGAGACATCTGAATAGTGGGGGGGGGGGGGAAGAAGACTGCAGACAATGAGTTATGTACAGTATATTAAGAGTTTATGGTCTGCCCAGGGAATGAAGCCTAAATAACTTTCAGTGGTTTTTCATTATCAGAGATTAATTTCTTTTTGTGTTTTAAGAACACTAGTTTTACCATCTCACCCAACCAATGCAAGAATCATTTTAACCCCTTTGTGTGCCATGGCTGTTGTCTTTTTGTGACTGAATCACAGAATGTCAGCATTAGAAGGGATCTCAGAGATCCCTAAGACATTTATCCACCCGTACCCGAAAAACGATCCCCTTTGCAGTGTATCTGACAAAATGGTTATGTGTCCATCAGTCAGTCAACTAGCATTTCTTAAATACTTCTGTTTGGAGACTTCCAATGAGCTGAGAACCCGTTGCCACCTGAAGCATCTCATATGATTTTTCGGTAGCAAATAACAGTTAGGAAGATTTTCCTTTCATCTAGCCTAAATCTGTTTCTTTGTAATTTTTACTAATCATTGCACTTAGTTCTGCCTTCTGGGGCCAGAGAGAATTCCTGTCTAATTCCTCTTCCATACCTCAGGCCTTCAAGTACTAAAAGATAGCTGTTAGACACACCCTGTTTCATTTCCTCTCTTTTCTAGGTTAAACAAAACAGAGAAAAGTACTGGATGAATGTGGGACCATCCCACAGCCTAATTCTATGTTAGGCAAAGAAATCCCACCCTTCTCAGATTGGTTATCAGATTATGAGCTCCTTGAGGTCAAGGACTGTCTATTGTCCCTTTTTGTATCCCCTGTATGTAGCACAGTGCCTGATACATAGTAGGCATTTAATAAATGTTGATTTGATTGATTGATTGGGTCCTTATTGACTTGTGGGTAGCTTCAAACTTGTTGGATGTTCTGTTTTACTTTACTGTCATAGATACCAACCCCCAAGGCCATCTAAATTACTGATACCAGGTCTATATATGCAAAATGAAGCAGCCATTTGAGCAAATGTTTGGAAATTTTGAGCAGTATAAATGACTGTGTGGTAGATTTAAGATTGGAGGGGAGGGAGGGAAGGAGGAAGGAAGAAGGGAAAAAATAAGGGAGAGAGAAAGAAGAAAAGAAACATTTATTAAGAACTTACTATGTGACAAACACAGTGCTAAACACTGGGATTCTAATGAGGGAAGATAAATAACACATTAAAGGGAGAAAGGAGGAAGGAGGTAGTTAGGTGTTCCAGGACCAGGAGACTCCAGGTGCTAAGGAAAGTGCCAAAAAGATGAGCATGGCTTGGAGGTCTAGTGACCAGGAACAGGTCCAGGAGGGAAATGAAGACTAGACTGGGCCGCTGCACAAAATGGGAGCTCTAGAAGGAACTCACCAGTTGGGGAAGGGGATAGACCTTTTGGAAGGATGTTTCAGGCTGATAAGGCTACACGAATGGTTGGATATTCCAGAGGGAGGAGGCCTTAGGTGCTGAGGAAAGTTCCAGGATGAGAAAGCGTGGAAGTCTGAGAGCCAGAAACACAGTCAGGAGGGAAATGCGATACTGCCCAATAGAAAACCTGAGTTATAAGAAATGTTATCATGGTTAGGCAAATGATTTAGAGTAAAAAATCAAAAGGGTAGGGCAATTGAATATTTCCCTGGGTGGAGAAGTAGGAACAGTGGAACCCTACAAGGACTGGTGTTGGAACTTGTTCAATTTAACATTTTTATAAAGAATTTAGAGAGTGTGCACAGTGAAACCTCCAGGTTTGCATATATCACTACTAGTTGACCTCTAAGGTTTTTCTAGGGAATTAATAGATTCCTCTATATCTAACAATCTATGAATCAGAAACTCCCAGCAGACACTGGTGGGCACAGATTTTAGGAAGATCTTTTGAGCCTTGGCAAAAAGATAAACTTGGTAGATAAACTTTATTGGAAGTTAAGTGCCAAAGGGGAAATGGTATCATTGTGGTCTGTTGTTCCCTGACGACAGTTTCCAATGTCCTGCTGTGAGCGAGGAGTCAACAAAATACTGGGCATAATTGAAAAGGGTATTGGAAAAAAAGCAAAATAGTATCTCATCCTTGTAGAAATAGCGATGATAATTGATGTAAACTTTAAGGTTTGCAGAACGCTTTAGAAACTGTAACTATGTGCCCAAAGGGCTATAAAAATGTGCATACCCTTTGACCCAGCAATAGCACTCCTAGGGCTGTATCCCAAAGAGATCATACAAATGGGAAAAGGACCACATGTACAAAAATGTTTATAGCAGCTCTTCTTGTGATGGCCAAGAATTGGAAATTGAGGGGATACCCATCAATTGGGAAATGGCTGAACAAATGAATGTATTGGAATACGATTGTGCTATAAGAAATAATGAGCAGGCAGACTTCAGAAAAACCTGGAAAGACTTGTATGGACTGATGCTGAGTGAAGTGAGCAGAACCAGGACATCGTTGTACACAGTAACAGCCACATTGCATGATGACTAACTTTGATAGACTTAGCCCTTCTCAGCAATTCAAGGATCAAAGATATTTCCAAAAGTCTCATAATGGAAAATGCTATCCACATCCTAAGAAAGAACTATGGAGTTTGAATGCAGATCGAAGCATACTTTTGCCATTTTTTTCTTCTGTTTTGATTTGTTTTCTCTTTCTTGTGGTTCCTCCTATTGGTTCTATAGAATTCTTCCTTACAACATGACTAATGTGAAAATATGTTTAATAGGAATGTCTATGTAAAGCCTATGTCAAATTGCGTGCTGTCTTGGGGAGGGCGGGGGAGAAATTTTTAAACTCAAAAGCTTATGGAAGCGACTGTTGATAAATCAAAATAAATTAATAAAAATTTTTAAAAAGAAACTGTAACTATTAAGTATGGTTAAGTTAAACCATTGTGGAACATGAGGTTTGTGCTCTCTTCACCCTCCCCTCCCAACCAGTAGGGGTAGGATCAAAATCCTCACCCACTACTTCTTTTTCCACCTCCTGCGCATGTGGAGAGGCAGGGTTTATACCTCCAGTCCTTCAGAGCTTTCCCTCCCTTCATCCCTGGCCCTTATTGGCATCCTGGCTCCCAGGGCAGAAACGGAGGCTTTGCCATAGCCTCAGGCAAATGTTTTGTCAGCACCTGTAACGGCTCCTTGTTCTAAGAGAAATCTAAGTGAATTCCAAGTTCAAGTTTTCCAGTTCTACTTGTTGAAAGAGTTTTAAAATCATTCACGGTGGAGTGGGAAAGGGGAGAGTCCACGAAGATAGCCCCTCTCGAGGTGGAAGGGGAAGATTTAGACAGTACACTCCAGAGATAAAGAAAACCCCTTGGGGCCCTCTTCCGTTGTACAATCTGATGGCAAGTAACGAAATGTTCCTGGCAAGGGGAGCAAGCTCATTTATTAAAAAAAAAAAAAAAAAAAAAAAAAAAAAAGGAGAATCAGGCTTACAAACAACCATAAACAGTAGGGGATGGGAAAGTAGAATACTTTTTTCTTCCAGCTCAGTCTGAATGGATGGAGGGGAGAGTGGAAGAGAAAGTGGATTCCAGCAAGGGTCCTCTACCCACTGCCTGGACTTCTTGACTGGAGAGCATTTACCAAGTTTTTGAAGCTCTTTTATTATTGCTGCGACTTCCACCAGTGGGTAAAACTTCTGAGTGTAGTCTGCGCTATCGCCATCCTGCTACCTCTCTGTCGTGGCCACCACCTTCTCTCCTACTTTTGCTGCCCTAGCTTGGCGGTGCTCCTTCCCAGGATGCTCCCCCACTCCCAGCCCCGTGCTGATGCAAAATCCCTTGCCATCCAGGCCCCTATCCTTTGGGATAATATATGGCAGAATATCTTTGCTGTGACAGCAAACTACATCTTCCAGGGGACTATATAATTGGTATCTGGACCATTCATCACTGATGCCTTCGGTGTCTTCACTCTGACCTAGGAAGCGGGATTGAGGAGGGGGGCAGTGAGAAAGTGTAGATAAGAGGCTATAGTCTGTTATCTCATTTGGTCCTCATTACAACCTTCATCTGTAATATGGAAAACTGGGGCGAAGTCACCGGGCATGATCATATACCTAGTAAATGTCAGAGGTGGGGTTTGAACCTATTTATTTTTTCTCTGACTCCCAATGCTTTCTCCTACCCCCATGAACCATCTGCATCTGTGATAACTATGCACAGTTCTGCTTACTGTACTTCAAGAAAACCATAATGATACTTAAACGTACAGATAAAGACAACAAAAATGATCAAGAGGTTGGTGGGGTAACCCTATTGAGGGCAAATCAAAATAATAAGAATGTTTCGATCTGGAAAGATGAAAGATGAAAGAAGCTGGGATCAAAATCTATGAAAGCACAAAGGGTATGGCTAGGGTGAACCTGGACTTGTTCACCAAATCCTGGAATACTAGAACTAGGTACTTTTTAAAGTTTGAAAGAGGTATATTTAGTACAAGTAAAAGGAAGTAGGACATTACACAGTGGGAAGTAAACTTAGGGAACTGTCTACCCCCAAGAGATGGTACCAGCTAAAAATTAAAATAAGTTTAAGGGTTTAGATAAATGAATGGATGTTATATCTGTAATGGCTTATTAAAGAAAAGTAAGGATGACTGGGGGAGGGAGATATCATTAACCACTTAAGGTAAAAACAATTCCTTCCTCAATCATCGCTTGTTGCCACCGTCAGAGACTTAATAGGAAACTCAACTCAGTTCAACCAATAACTACATTCACAACACTGTGCTAGGCATTGGGGATACAGAGACAAAAATGAAACTATCTCTGCCCTTCGGAGTTGACATTTTATTAAAGAAATACAACAAGTTCATAGATAGGCAACTTCGAACTACTAATTTGAGGAGGGGAAAGGGACTAATAACTGGAAAGGAGGACCAGGAAGTCTTCTTGCAGATGACACATGGGTTGAACTATATGTGATGTCTGAAGCTGTGTGATCACGGGAAACCTCTTTGTGCCTCAGTTTCCTCATCTGTGAAATAAGAGGACTGGACTCTGTGACCTCTCAAGTCTTTTCTATCTCTAGATCATATGCCTATGATCTGAGAAAAGGTGGTCAGACAGATAGGAGTAGAACCTGGAGAATGAAAATAGTATTATGGTCCAGCCATACTGGACTTTTTCCTGTTCTTCACAAATGACAGTCCATTTCCTATCTCCATGTCTGTCTCCATGTCAGACCCTGGGTAGGCACTGTCTGTCTCCCATGCCTGCAGTGTTCTTCCTCCTCACTTCTTAGAATCCCTGGCTTTTTTCTAGTCTCAGATCAAATGCCACCCCCAGTTTCCCCAGCTGTTAGTGCCTTCCTCTTGAAGGTTACTTTCCATCTATCCTGCATGTATCTTATGTGCACGCACATACACACACACACACACATATGTGTATATATATATATACACACACACACACACACATATATATATGTTATCTTCCCCCATTGGAATGTAAGCTCCTTGAGGGCAGGGATTATTTTTGCTTTTTCTTTGTTTCTCCAGTGCTTAGCTCAGTGCCTGGCATATTAAGAATCACTTAAGTGCTTGTTGATTGATTATAGAAACCAACAGAGGGGAAAGGATCCAGGAGTGGGGAGTGGGGAAATGAATTACAGTGTCAAAGAGAGGTTAAGTAGGATGGGCACTGATGAAAGACCACCAGATTTAGCAGTTAAGAGATCACTGGTAACCTTGGAGACAACACTTTCAGTTGAGTGGTGGGTCAAAAGTTAGGTTGAGAAAGGGTTCAGTTGTTCTCAAAAGGGTGGAATAATGAGTGGGAGGTGAAAAAGTGGAGGCAGAGAGAGCAGATGAATTTTTCTAGGAATTTGTCTATAAAAGGAAGAAGAGATTTAAGGTTGTAGCTTCAGGATCAAAACAATACAATAAAAAGTGTGTGTGTGTGAGTGTGTAAAGTATGGGGAGACCTGGATGTATTTGGACCTGATTGGCCCTTCATTCATTCATCCATCCCATTCATTCAATTACCATTTATTGCACACTTAATATGTTGAGTATTAGTAGCTGGGGAAAAAATAGAGATAAAACATGACCCCTGTCCTCATGAAACCCACAGTCTAGGAAGAAGGATATGATACACACAAATATGCAATACTATATTACAAATAAAAATAGCTATAAGAGCAGAATTAGAATACTGTTAGGGCACATGAGAGGCATAGTTCTGCACTAGTTCAAAGGAAAGATACTATTTCTATTTAGGGAGAATTGGAAAAGACCAGGAAGATTTTTTGGACAAGTTGGCATTTAGCTGCATCTTAAAGGATGGAGTAGATTTAAAGGGCAGATTTATAGGGGGAGGGAGAACATTCCAGGACTAGGAAGAGTCAAAAGCAGATTTGAAATCAGGGAGCCCTGGAGGTATACCAGGGTCATTCAATGGTCCAGTTAGGCTGGTACCTAGCACATATAGAGAAGAATAGTGTTAGGGAAAGCTAGAAATGTATGGCGATACCAGTTTTTTGGGGGGTGCCTTTAATGCCAACTTAAAACACTTGGAATTTGTTCTCCAGGGAATGAGGAAACCATTTAGGGTGTTTGAATAGAGGAATGGCATGATCAGATCTATGCATGTAAAAATGAACCTGGCATTAGTGTGAAGGATGTATTGGAAAGGGAAGATTCTAGAAACAAGAAGATGAGTTAGGAAGCTCTGATAACAAAGTAGAGCGTCACTAGAATGGTGGTGATAGGATTGTGACTTAGAAAATGGATATTAAAAAGATTACAGGGATAGAATCAACACGTATGGATAACTGATTTTATATGGGAGAGAAGAGTCATGTAACATAGATTGTGAGCCTGACTTAATGAGTAATGGTGTCACTGAGAGACATAGTAACACAAAAAGAGGAAAAGAATAAATTTTGCTTTGGATACATTAAGTTTGAGAGGCTATTGGATAGCAAGGTGGAGATGGTCATAGGTAAGCCCCAGAATCACATTTCCCACATTTTCATGAACCTTGACATGACTTACGTCTGAGTCTAGAACTAGGCAATTCTTATAGGTGTAGACTTGGAAATATAGCCACATATACTTACTAGGTATGTAACCTGTGGGCAAGTCACTTAACTTCTGTCTGCCTCAGTTTCCTCATCTGTAAAACATTAATAGCACCTACCTCCCAGGTTGCTATGAGGATCAAATGAAGATAATACTTTTAAAGGGTTTTGCACAGAATTTGACACATGGTAGTAATTTTAAAATGTCGTCTTCCTCCTTCTTTCCTTCCTTCCTTCTTTCTTCTTTTCTTTTCCTTTCCTTTCCTCCCTTCTTTCCTTCTTCCTTCCTTCTTTCTTTCCTTCCTTCTTTCTCTTACAGTCTTTGAAAAAGGGAAGAAATGCCTGGGTCCTTAACATTCCTCCTCATCTTCTTTTTCTTCCTTCTCATCTTCCTTCTTTTCTTCCAGTCTCCTTCTGCCTAATCCCCCTATAGTTGCATGGTTCTGCAGGGCCTGTGCTACTCAGCTGTCCAACATCTGCTTCAGAAATGGCTTCTGGTGAAGCTGTACAATTTCTTGGATGCTGCCAATTTCTTAGTGAATCTTAAAATCTTTAAACAAGTCCACATGTTTGTGGTTTTTAATTGTCACCATGACCAGTCTATAGACATATGTTGCAAACACCAAGGGCATTTAGGGCTTCCTATGGTGTCTGTCACTATGGTGTCTTTTACCCTCAAATAGTTAAAGACTGTTATTGGTGGGTAGAAATGTACTCTCAGGTTGTATTTTTAGTTTAGATGATTGCGGAGTAAATGCCTTCAGGTGGGCTATGAATCCTATAAACAGATGAGAAATCCCTGCAGCTAAAAACACAGAGTGAGTAAAAATGTAGAGGTAAGTAATAACAAGAAGAAAAAAGCCCAAAACATTTTTTCCATGACAACCAAATAAAACGTGGAATTCACCCCCACTGGATTTCCACTGTAATACTCCCTAAGCAAAGTAGAAAAGCACCTTAAAGAAGGTAATACACAAGTGATCAAAGCAATTTAAGTGTATGAAATATGCCTGGACTCTACCCAAGCAATTGAACCTCAAAAGCAACTCATAGGTTATCCAGATGGAACTAGTTTTATATGTTGCCCATTCTGAATAATCTTTGTTATTCCTTCTTTGGAAATCTAAGTGGCACTGTGGATAAAGTACAGGGCCTAGAGTCAGGAAGGCCTGAGTTCAAATGTGGCCAAAGACACTTAGTAGTTGTGTGACCCTAAGCGAGTCACTTAACCTTGCTTGCCTTAGTTTCCTCATCTGTAAAATGAGCTGTGGAAGGAAATGGCACAATGCCTTACTCTCCTGCCTTACTAACATTTCTTGTGTGAGCTTCTGCTCAAATGCTGTTGATCAAGGACTATAGAATATTTTCTTTTTTCCAAACTTGGTTTCACTACAACTGTGTTGCCTGACTTCCTAAAAGCACCTTTCTTCCCAAAAAAAACTCAGAGGATTTTATAGTGCATCCTGGTAAGTTGGGTGATGGATGGCCTAGGTTTGGTCCCATGAAACATCCCTTTAACAACAGGCAGCAATGGTATTGAGAACTGAAATTATTTTCCCAAGCTTGAGAGACATTGAGTGCCCTAGTCATCACCAGTATTGTGACAATACTGTATGGTGTATCTACTACAGAGTTCTAGATGTACAAACCATTCTGAAACTCAGATTGTATTTCTATGGCAACTTGGTGTTCAAGTTCTCTATGCGTGATGTGCCTGAGAAAATGAGTAATTTTTATAATTTCTGAGAGTTCAGAAAGAGGGTAGAGAGCATAGAAAGGGGGAGAAGGTCAGACTGCAGTTCTATAGCGGTTTTAAAGAGCTCAGGGCCAAAGGTAACTCAGCTTCCCCAAGCACAGGACAATGAGAGCCCATGGAGAGGAACAGAGACGTGAACTTCTGCTGCTCTTTCACAGCTCAGTATAAAGGAATGAATGAATAAACGAATGAATGAATGAAAAATGCATTGATTAAATGCTATGTATCAGGCACTATGCTAAGCACTGGACATGAAAAAAAAAAGCAAGAAAGATAGTCCCTTCCCTCATGAAGCATATATTTTAATAAGGAAGATAACACATAGAGGGGTTGAAAAGGTAATGGTTTATTTGTGGCATCATCCCTTGGCAATAGCTGGGAAGTGGGTGAGACTGAGCAAGATCAGATGAAAGGTCCCTTGCCCAGGATCCCAGAGCTGGTAGTCTGAATTCCAGTTGGGAGGAAGAAGCGGCCAAAACATAGGCAATGTGGCTTAGATCTGGCTGACTAGGAAGCATGCTTATAAGAAACCCTGAAATTTTGCTTCTGTATCTAAAATGTAATACTGGACTCATTGTTTCATGTCCCAAAAAGGAACAATCTCAGAACCTCCTAGGAGATGGAAACTACTTCTCAGGTTAATCAGAGAAGTGACTTCCTACTTTTACTGGTATAGTGGAAAGAACATTAACCCAAGAGACCTTTGTTCTAGCCTGACTTTGCTACTGCCTGGCTGTAGTTGGGAAAGTCACAACCTCTCTGGTCTTCTGTTTCTTATCTATAAAATGATAACTACCCAAACCTCTTTCAACTTTGTAGTTCTAGGATTCTCTGCATAGTTGCCTTAACAGACCATTTAGACATAAACAGGGATTAAGAGGCCTGAGTGGAACCACTAGCATGGTGGGTTGTAATATGTAGCAAATTGGGCTAATAAAAACTGGGCGATTTGAATTCCTTCTTTGTTCATGATGAAAGGACTACGCAGAAACATAGAGGCATTCTTAGAGTTTTTGTTACTTATAAACAGAGAAAATGGATGAGCATTGTAGTGATTATTCCAAGGCAGACCTTATCTTTGAAGGGTATTAATTTTAAAAATTCATGATGAGAAGACATAGGTCAAATTGAGGCCTAGAGAAGGTAAATGATTTGCCCAAAGTCACACTCAGGGAAGAGTAGGGACCAGATTCAAACCCATGTCCTTTGATTCCAAATCTGGGCTGTTTCCACTAAATCATGCTGCTTTGGGAAAGGTATAACAAGGGTCAACCTCAGTTTGTTCACCAACTCCTGGAATACCATGACTACACACTTCTTGAAATCTGAAAGAGGTACGTTTAATGCAAATAAAAAGGAAGTAGGACATTACACAGTGGGAGATAAACTTAGGGAATTCACTACTCCAAAGATATGGTGCCAATTGAAAATTAATATAAATTCAAGACATTAGATAAATGAATGGATGTTATATCCATTCATTTTTTATTTTTAAAAAACCCATACTTATACAAAAGAGTCATCTGTGCCCCTTTAAAATGCCATTTAGAGTAAACAAAAGTAACTTCTGACTTGTAGTATCTTAGAAGTCATCTGTTCCACATCCTTTCCTTGATACATGAATTCCCCCTGACAATTAGTAACAGGATCATGGATTAAGATCCAGAAAGGATCTTTGAGGTCATCAAGGCCAATTCCGTCATTGTACAGATGAGGAAACTGAGGTTGAGGAAGTTGTATCTTATGAGGATCATACAAGTAGTTAGTGTCTAAGGAGGATTTGAACTCTGGTCTTCCTGACTCCAAGCGCAATGCTTTTACCACTATTCACTGCTTCAGTGATCATACAGCCACTATATGAGGTAAGAGGGAATTACTCAGCCTATAACATTTATGGACATCTCTAATTGTGATTTCTTCCTCATCTTGAATTGAAAGCCATTGGAGCTATACCAAACAATTCTAATCCCTTTACCAGATGACAGCTTTTAAAATATTTGAAGACAACCATCATGTCCTCTATAAATCTTTTCTCCATGCAAGATGTGCTCAGTTCCTTCCACTGCTCTTCATATGGCATGGTTTTAAGCCGGCATATCTTCACAGTTACACTCTTCTGGATACATGCCAGGTTGTCAATGTTCTTTTTAAAATGTGAGTCCTGGAATTGAGCATAGTATGTCAGATGTGGCCTGACTTTTGGGAGAGCCAGGGAGAGCCAGGACTAGAGCTAGTCTCTTGGGTTCTAGAGCCAGGGAGAGCCAGGACTAGAGCTAGTCTCTCGGGTTCTAGACAAGTGATCTTCCCGCTCTACTTTATACTCCTTTTAAGTATTTTCATGCTCTTCAATTTTTCTTCCAAGTTCGAAAAAAATTGGCTTCCATATGTGCATTTGAGCTAGCTAATTAGAATTGCCTGTCGTTTTAAAACCATGTTAACTTAGAAAGTTTTATGCATTGTTTTGTTTGGTCCCAGGTCTTTCTGACTCCCAACATGAGCTCTCTATATACTATTCCTCACCAATGGACCCCAGGCAGCCTGGGAAACTCCTTAGTATGGCCTAAACCAGATTAAAATGTAATTGAGAAATGTTAAACAATATAAAATTTAAAAGTACAATGCAACATGGATAATGTTATTTGTGGTTTTCTAAATCAACAGGCAGCTTAATCTTTTTTCTATTTTAAAGTTTCTCCTCTTTAAGTCCTGCTTCTGACACATACTGGTTGTATGTCATCGAACAAGTCACCTAACCTATCAATGCCCCAGGAAATTTTCTCAGGTGATAAGTTACAGAGCAGGTGGAGATTGGCATTGGTGATCAAATTTCTTTACTGGGAATTCCCAAAATCAATGAAAACATTGGTCCCAAAAGTTCTCTTTGCCTTTCTTTTTTATTTTTTAAAATTAATTAATTTATTTTTAGTTTTCAACATTCACTTCCATAAGATTTTGAGCTTTAAATTTTCTCCCCCTCCTTCCCCTTCCCCCCTCCCCAAGATGGCATGCAATCTGATAGAAGCTCTACGTATATGTTCATCTTAAACATATTTTCACATTAGTCATATTGTAAAGAAGAATTAGAACCAATGGGAGAAACCACAAGAAAGAAGAACAAAAGAAAGAGATTGAGAGAGAGAGAGAGAGCAAACAGTATTCTTCCATCTGCATTCAGACTCTAAATTTTTCTCTGGATACGGATAGCATTTTTCCATTATGAGTCTTTTGGAGTTGTCTTAGATCCTTGCATTGCCGAGAACAGCTAAGTCTATCAAAGTTAGTCATCGTATGATGTGGCTGTTACTGTGCACAATGTTCTGGTTCTGCTTACTTCACTTAGCATCAGTTCATATAAGTCATTTCAGGTTTTTCTAAGTCCACCTGCTCTGGTTTTCTTTTTTAAAAAAATCTGATTTTGCTGTCATTCTTGATCTGGGGGGGGTGAGGGAAGGGAGTGAAATGAACAAAGTATTTATTAGGCTCCTACTAAGTGCCAGGCACTGTGTTAAGCACTTGATAAATATGAACTCATTTAATAACAGAGACCACAACTTAACACTTGATTTAATGTGTTATTTCCTGCCATGTTTTATATGGGAGACTCTCACTTAGATTGCTTTCTAAATTAACTTAATCCTGTGAACTTGCCATAGGAGATCCTCTGTGGTGGAAAGAGCACTTCATTGGAAGGAAACCTGGCCTGTGGTTCTGACTTTGCCACTACCTAGCTGTTTCACTTTGGGTGTGTCAATCTCTTCCGGTCTTGATTTCCTTATTTATAAAATGTAGTTTAAGGGCCCTTCCATCACTACTATTCTTTCCTCCCTTCTCAACAATACAGAAAAATAGGAAAGGAAATGCTCAGGGCCATGGGGTACTTACGGAAGGGAAGCATTGTGAATGTTTGAATACCATAGGTTCTTAGGTATAGAAATCAGAAGCCATCCAGTACATCTCCCCCATTTTACAGATGAGACAACTGAGGCCCAGGGAAGTTAAGTGACCAGATACCCAAGTTCACACAGGTGGTTCATGGCTATAAACTAATACCTCTGCATATGCACAACTAGGCAATGGTTCATTGTACAGTTTCAAGATACAAGAAATTAGGTGCAGAGACCAAACAATATTTTTCCTATTATTGTTTTTAAATATGGCTATGTGACCATGAATCTGTGATTTCATCCACGTCTATATTCTCATTGACCATGCAGATACTCCCCCCCAATCTTGTGTGACACTTGTCCAAATCCTCCATTAATTTAAGCAAAAGGAAGCTACTTAACATCTTTTTAACATCAAAAAATTTTAAATAGCATGTATCAAAGGTATAATACATATTTGGACAAAGAAGTTATCAGCATCCCCCCCTCCAGCCCACCCCTCTCCCTTCATGCCCTTTAAAATAAATAAAGGTACTCATGGGCTGAAATGTTTTGCAGTTTGTTTTTTCACTCTTGTCATGGTTTATGATTCTCTTTTAGCTGTCTTTCTATGACAGCCTTTCTAGCTGCATTGATTACAGAGCGCAAAAAGGGAAAAAGATTATATTGAGCTTGAGTTTTCCACTGGGAGAGTCAACTCCACAGTGCTAAAGTAATGAATGTAATTCCATGTACCCTCTGTAGGGGGAGTCAGTTTCATCCAAATTAAGTTACATTATGGAGGTTGTGTCGTGTCTTTGTTTTTAAATTAGTGTCGTCTGAGAGGACAATATTTGCGCCTGGTAAGCTGCCTCTCATTGTCGATCAGTGCATACATCTGGATAAACAACTTCTATGCCTTCCCACCCTTCACATCTCATATTAAAAACTGTCCATTGTCCTGTATATTTGTTGCTTGTAATGTACTTGTCTTGTATAATTCAATCATTTTTGGATTATCATAATGAATTAAGATTCCAAAATACAATCATGGGGAGCCTTTCCCATGTTCGGAGAGATGTTCTACTCTGCCACACGCCTCATCACACAATTGACACAATTGTATCAATTCATAAGACACATGCACTTGAATGGTGATAGTGAACACAGGGAGATCCATGTCAATGTCAGTAGTGGAGAATGGATTTGCATAAGATATGAATGTAAATATACTCTTGGTTCCCACATTCATCTATGCCTCAGTTCAGCCGGCAAAGAGCTGTTTGTACTGTATACCAATGAGACATGCCATCATTATTTTTGATGTTATGCCATCAGAACAATCACCATGGATGTACACCTTAAGACCAGTCCAGTAAAGGAACACTACTTGCATATAGAATGAGAGTGATTCTGTACTATTTTATTTAGGATTCAAGGAAGAGGGATCTAGCTCATGCACACAGATAACTTACATGATTAGAATCTATTGATACACAAACAAAGGATACAGTGGAGACACGTGCCATTCTGTGAGGTAGCCACGTCGATTCCTTGGGTGTTGATTTAGGACGGGCCATACAACATGCAAGGTCCAGATTGGCAAGGGGGGTGGGTTAAGGGGGAGAGAATAAACACTTGTTAAATCCTTACTATGTGCAAGGCTCTATATTAATCACTTTGCAAATATTATCTCATTTAATCCTTACAACAACCCTGAAAGATAGATGCTATTATTATCCACATTTTATAGTTGAGGAAAATGAGATAGAGGTTAAGTGAGTTGCCCAGGGTCTCATAGCTAGTAAGTGTCTGAGATCAGATTTGAATTCAGGTCTTCTTGATGCCAAGTGCAGAACTCTGTCCACTACACATCTACCTAGGAGATGTCCAGTTCTTCCAAGATGATAGGGTGATCAGGAGTGGCTCCAGAACAATGGTACCTACTAGTTTTATGCATGAGAATAAAGAGCTGGTACCTCTAACTTTTTATAAGTGCAATAACACAGTGTAAGAAAACCCTGGACAGACACCTTTGAATAAGTCAATTATAATATTCTGGATAAGAGTATGCACACCTGTTGGTACAATTCTTTTGCCTCTCCCTGGTCAAACCTCTGTATTTGTCGGTCCCTGTGGCTGTTCCGTCTACCTGTCCTCCATCCTAACTGCTTTGGGTTCACAGCTAATGAAATTGCTACCTGTATCTGTTGCTGTCACATGCAGAGTATGATCTTGATATGTTTTCAGTTTGTGTGTGGATTTGCCTTACTGAGGTTAGGGAGCAGGTGCAAATTCAATTATTGTTTTCTAACTTTGTCTTCAGCTATCTTCCCCTTAAGAAAAAAAGAATATTTCTCCCTGAAGAAATTTCACTTTTATTTAAATTAATTTTTAGTGATATCTTCCATGTCATCCACTTTTACTAGTGAATCCCTCTCCCCTTACCCTCCCTGAGAGTTACTCCCTATAACAAACGATAAAAAAGAGGAAAAAAAGTTCAGTAAAAATAATCATGGCGTCAAAAAATCTGACATTATCTGTATGTAGTATTTCACAACCATAGTCCCCCACTACTGCAAATAAGGAAAGGAGGTTCTGAAGCAGTCTTTCTGAGAGGCAATTGTGATCATCAAGTCTGATTTGGAAAATTGAGCCTCAGGCCCCCAAACGGCTTGGAAATACTGCCAGATTTCTTGTCTTCTTGTGGGATGTGAACTATTTGCTGGGAAAGATTAGAGAGATTTAGAACTGGAAAGGTCCTCTGAGGCCCGTCTAAAGCAGCTCCCTCATTTTAGAGATAAGAAAATTGAGGCCCAGAGAAGTTTAGTGAGTTTACCACTATCACACAGGAAGTGAGTGACAGAGCTGGGATTCAAACCTAGGTCTTTGGACTTTATATCCAATGCTCCTTTCACTGAACAGTACTGCCTTTGAAGCTAACTTTCAGTTAAAACGAGCTTCCATACATCAGAAACCAGAGGACTTCTCCAGGAGACTTTAATCAAACCAGAGTTGAAACAAAGATGCTGCCTGTGCATATACTTTCAATCATTAAGAAAAACTCTCCATTGAGGTCCCCAGCAGCATTGATGTCCCTGTATGTGTGTTTGAATGGTGGCAGTCCATGGGTGTTAGAAGATGCTAGGGAGTTGTATTTGGTGAAATTTAACAGAGGAACACCATTTCAGAATTTACTTTGGAAATCTGGGTGAAATACTCTTATGTGATGACGCAACTTTAGAGAACAAAATGGAATATTTAGTAAATGAGTAATTGTATTAGATACTTTTGGAGAATAAGGAACCATAGACAAGAACGGAAGACTCTTGAGGGCAGGAACTTTTTTTCATTTTTGTCACAAGTCTAAAGAATGGCATTTAGGACACATTTGTTGAATTGAATATGAGTCAGTCTCTACGTGAAAGGCGAGTACTTGGTGTGATGCATATGGTAGACACTTGGTAAATGCTTCCTGATTTGACTTGAAGGAGCTTAAAATAAGTTGGAAAGATACTTTCCATGTGAAAGTGCAATGTTTAATAGCAATTGGCTCAATGTGTAATTAATATAAACAGATCTTAACTTCATCAGCTACACTGAACTGCTGCAGACCTATTCATTCTCTACCTTTGTAGGCACATTAATGTTTTCTGTCAGTATCAACTATCTCCCTCCCACCTTGTTTAATGATAGGACAGTGCTAAGATACAGAATTCTTTATTACAATTCATAAATTGCAAGAAATCTGGGACTCCTATTCTTCGATGGGAGGCAGGGGTCTGTTAATATAACCTGCAATAACTTATCTCGTGCAGATTTAGAATGGAGTGAGGATGATTTCTCTCCCCCTCATTACTGCAGAACCATCTAGAATCTCTCATACAATGGACTCGTAGCAAATAGGAGCTTTTAAGTAACTTTTGTCAACAAGGAACATAAAGTGAACTACTCTTCAAAGAATGAAGATTAAATATCATTATCTATAGTTGAGTAAACATCACTGTAAAGTGTGCAGAAAGCATCTTTTAGCTGAGATAAAACTGCAGGTGGCTCAGAGGGACCGCTGTTCACAATCTTGCCAGCATTTTAGATGGGCAATTTCATAGGTAGGGAACTTGGTTGTTTCTTGTCTGTCCTACCTTTTGGCTTCAGGGATTTTTTTTTTAATGGTGAAAAATAGCCCCTCTTTTTTGATCCATTTACTAGAGGTGATCCCCAGAGCTCAGCCCTTGACTTTCTGACCTTTTTATACTCTCTTTCTCTAAGAACTCAGGTATTTTCAAGACAAACTGTAACTAATAAAGAGAACAGAGGTTTTTTGTTTGTTTTTGTTTAAAATTTTTAAATCCCAGGGAGCTGGTAGGGAGATAGGGAGAGAGCTTTGTCCTAAGGTGAGTGAAATAATTTCTCCCTTGATTATCGTCTTCTCTGAACCTGGCACTTTGGTCTTCCACCAACCACTGCCACCACATGGAGTAGCCAGCCTGGGGGTTGCCATGGTCCCTCGTTCTCAGGGCCAACCTTCCCAACCAGTGGGGAAAAGGGGCAGGGGACTAGCTGTCCCTTCTCCTGGTGGAGCCACATCTACGCTTGGGCTGCCCTCTACCACATTCCTCACTTAACACTCAACTGTTTTTCCCTCTGACAAACAACCAAAATCCTAGTTAAGCCTCTATTCATGACTTAAGCTATCACCTTGATTCTGATGACTCAGGTGAGTATTTATCACTCCAGCCCTGACCAAATTCCAGCTGCATTTTTCAAATTGCCTCCTAGATGTTGCCATTTGGCCATATTAGCGGCATGTCAAATCCCATATGTTAAAAATAAAATTCAGTTGGGCTTGGTGGGACCTCCCTTTAATCCCTGCTACTGCTGGTGGGTCACTAGAAGGAGAAGAGAAGGGAATAAGCATTTATTAAACACCTACTATGTGTCAGGCACTATACTAAGTACATTACAAATATCATCTTATTTGATTCTTGCAACAAACCTACAAGGCAGAAGCTATTATTATCCCCATGTTACAGCTGAGGAAACTGAGATAGGTTAAGTGACTTGTGAGTCCTGCATCCATATAATGAGGCCCCAGAAGTGCGTGTATGGTGGGGGTAACCACACTCTCTCAGAAAGGATGAAGTGGCCTCGCTCTGAAACAGAGTCAGCTAAAGCTTGCTTCCAGCCCAATTTGGGATTGGGCGTGTGAATGCCCACTATACTCCTAGCCTAGGAAAGATAGATCGACCTAGTCTCAAAAAAAAACCCCAAAAAACCAAAATCATCATTTCCCAAGAAATTGGTCCTAATTTTTTTTTTCCTAGTCCTGATTATTCCCAATTTTTTATCAATGGTACCAGCCATTCACCTAGGCCAGAAACCTCATTTCTTCCCCTCCCAGTATCTCTCTCTCATAAGCAAGTAGTCCTCAGTCTTCCTTTATTATTTCTAACAAATTACATATCTTCTTTACCATACTAGAATCCTAGCCCAGGTCTTTATCATTATCTGAAGCTGAGATGTACATACATATACACATACATATATGTGTGTATATATGAATATATAATCCATATATACATTTTTGAATGACAACTAATATCATTTACCTTTTGTCCTGTTTTGCTTTCTACATATATAAATATATATTTTATAAGAGCAATTATGTGCAAAGGATTAAATTAAAGGCAAATTGGAATTACTTCATTTTACATAGAAGAATATCTTAGATCTTTCTCTCTCTTTTCTTCCTCCTGTCTAGTCAAAAAAGATCTGGCAGAGTTAGATACCCTTGGGTGTTTAAGGTAGATCAGTCTGAGGCATGGTTGTCTTTGATGTGTTCACCTACAAAAATGTCACATCACAACTGATTCTGTTGTTTCACATTAAATGTGAAAGATTCACTAAAAGGTTAATTTTGAATCTTGTCAAATTTTTATAGCATTGAAGGTATTGCCTTTTTGAGGACATAACTAGAAAAATATCAGGAGGGCAAGAGGGAAGATTGATGCAAAGGTTGAACAAGGGAGCTACTTTCTCCAACCCTTACATAGAGATATATGAAGATATTCATAATCATCTTTCTTTGTTGCTCCACTGAAGAGCTTTATATATTCCTATTAATTAAAAAATGGTTCCTATACTCTGAAGGTGAGGATGGAAAGACAGTGTTAGGTTATTGTTTATTTGTTTCACTATTTCCCTAGTAATTTTCCTCCTACCATTTGCTTTATTTCTATCCTGAGGTAGAAATTGGCCTTTATGTTTGTGTGTATATGTGTATGTGAAACTTATAAATTCAATTTTTTTTATCCCTCTATTGATATAAACAATAGTCAATTTTTAATAATCCACTGGGGGATGTTAGTGCTATTAATAATTTATTTGAATCACCTTGTAATTGATCCACTCATGAACTAACACCCCACACATTGACCTTGAAATATTTGCTTCAACGATTCTATAATTATGGCTTGCATATTCAAATGCTAGTACTATCTTTCTAAATTGCTTCATTTTCCTTCTTCATTTTCTCATTTTCCTGATCAACTCGTCTCCATTTACTCCCATTGAGGCCCTTCACAATTCATTCCTTTTCTAGTGATTTTTCCCTCTAGTTCTTTTAAATAATTAATAACAAATATTTATTCGTTATAAATTAATGCCATATGCCATACCAGAGTTTTCTGAGTGGGAGAGGAGGGGGGATGACATGGTAGCACCCATACTTTAGTAAAATCAGTTTGTTAGCTGATTGGAGGATGGATTGGAGTGGGGAGAGAGCTGTGGTAGGCAGACCTACCAGCAATATCAAAATAGTCCAGGTATGAGGTCATGCCTCATGCTATGACGTCTGCTAGGCACCTAAGATGGAAAGACAAAAATGAAATGGCCCCTGTCCATAGGAAACTTAGAATTTAGTGAGGGGAGATGTGTGTGTGTGTGTGTGTGTGTGTAGAGGTATATTACCAAATAGATACAAGAGAATTTGGGAGTGAGAGCCCTAGAAGCTAGGGGTATTGGAAAAGGCTTACTATAGAAAGTGGTGCTTCAATCAATCAATTAGTCAAACAATAAATACTTATTAAATGCCTATGTCACCGTGCTAACCTCTGGGGATACAAAAAGAGACAAAAGACAGTTCCTGCCCTCAAGGAACTTAGAACTAATAGGGTTATATGTGCAAATAAGTATATACAAACCAAGGTATGTACAGGATGAATAGGAAATAATAACAGAGGAAAGGCACTAGAATTAAGAGGTGTTGGAAAAGATGTCCCATAAAAGATGAGATTTTAGTTGGGACTTAAAGAAAGCCATTAAACAGAGTTGAGGAGGGTGAGCATTCCAGGTATAGGGGGACAGGCAGAGGAAATGTCCAGAGCTGAGAGATGGAGTATCTTTTTCATGGAACAGCAAGAAAGTCAGAGTCACTGGACTGAAGAATGTGTGTTGGGAAGTAAGGTATAAGAAGACTTAAAAAGCAGGATGGGGCTAGTTTATTAAGGGTTTTGAATTCCAAGAAGAGAATTTTGTATTTGATTCTGAAAGCAACAGGAAGCCACTGAAATATTTTGAGTTGGGGGAGGGGGGAAGTGACATGGTCTGGTGTGTACTTTAGTAAAATCCCTTCAATGGCTAAATGGAGGATGGGTTGGAGTGGGGAGACAAATGAAGCAGGCAAACCCAGCAGCAGCTATTATAATAGTCTAGATGTGAGGGGGAAAAGGCCTGAACTAGAATGGTGGCACTGTCAGAGGAGAGAAGGGGGCATATTTGAGATGTTGCAGAGGGGAAATCACCAGCCTTGGTAACAGTTTAGATATGGAAAGTGAGACAAAGTGAGCAGTTGAGGATAATTCCTGGGTTGTGAGACTGAGGACCTTGAGCTGAGCCTTGAAAGAAGTGAGGGATTGGTAGAGTAAAGGTGAGGAACAAGCACATTCTTCATATAGGGAACAGTGAAAAATTTGGAGTGTTGCGGCTGAGGAATACTAAGACCACCAGTCTGGCAAGACCATAGTGTGCGTGAAGGAGAATGATGTGTTTTAAAGTTGGAAATACGGAATGAGACCATGTTGTAAATACTAAATTAATTTAAATACGAGAGTTAAATAAATTAAACTCTTAAATTAAATACCTAATTTAGCTTAAATATTGGAAAAAAGTTAATATTTCATTCTACAATTAATGAGTCACTGGAGCTTACTGAGTGTGGAAAGACATGGTCACAGACCTACACTTTAGGAAAATCATCATGTCATCTGTGGGGAGAGACTTGAGATGGAGAAAAATTAGGAGGCCACTGCAGAAGGGAGGTGATGAAAGTCTACACTAGAGTGGTAGACTACTGGTTGAATATGCGGGATAAGTAATCTTAAGAAGTTGAAATTGACAATAAAGTGGCAAATCGGAAGGAGGGCAGTCTGGAAGAGAGGTGGTATTGGGAGAAAATAATAAGTGCTTTTTAGATAGTTGAGTTAGAGGTGTCTATGGGACATCTAGCTCAGTATGTCTGACAGATAGTTTGTGATGCATGATCGGAGCTCAGGAAAGAGACTAGGGCTGAATTGATTGATCTGACAATCCTTATCATAGAGCTGATAATTAAACCCATATAAACTAATGAAGTCATCAAAAAACAGTGTAGAGAAAGAAAAAGACCCAGAACAAAGCCTAGGGGGTACAACCACGGTTAAGGGCCAAGATATACATGATAACAAAATAAAGGAGACTGAGAAGCGGCAGTCAGGAAGGTAGGAGAAGGAGGAGGAGGAAGGGAGAGAGAGAGAGAGAGAGAGAGAGAGAGAGAGAGAGAGAGAGAGACTCTAAAAGAAAATGTTGGATACTGTCAGAATACTGCAAAGAAGCTCAAGCAGAATGAGGATTGAAAAAAGGCCCTGAGATTCAACAATTAAGAGACCATTGGTAAGTTTGGAGAGAGTGGTTTCAGTTGAGTGATGCTATCAGAATTCAGGTTGCAAAGAATTGTGTAGAGTATGAGAAGATAGAAAGTGAAGGCAATCATCTTTTTCTGAGAGTTCAATTGAGCATTAGATGAGAGATATAGGCCAATAGCAAGGAATGGTAGGATCTAGAGAGGATTTTTTTTTTTTAAGAATGAGAGTACCTTGAGAATTGGGTAGAATACACACATATAATGTATATATATCTATATATCTATATATCTGTATATCTATAGATATATAGATATATAGACATATATATCTTCTAGTATAAATGTTTATTAACTTTCTGAATAATATGAAATTTTAAAATGTTACACTTATTAATTTCTAAATTTACTCCCTTAAAATTTGTTTTTCTGATATACTCTCATCTCCTGCAACATGGGGCTAATTTGAATTTCTGTTACTCTTATATTTATATTACAAAATGCTGTTCTCACAGTGACTCTGTGAAATAGATAGTATAACTTTCCAAGTCTCAGTTTCATCCTACATAAAATGGAAGTAAATGGCTTTTCCATGATCATACAGTGATCATAATGTTAGAGCTGTGATTTGAATCCAGGTCTTTTGATTCCAAGCCTAATGCCCTTCCCCACAGTGTAATGGTGAATATCTAGCCTTAGATATATAGGGAGTCCAAAAATTAGTGCTGTTTTAAGCTATCATTTATATAAAATATGTTATATTTATAAATATATGGTATATAATATAACATAATATGTTTATAGTAATGTATTTGCAAATATAATGTTCAATAACTTTAAAGGAGACTAAGACCTTTGGGATGTCCTATATAGTATTGTTGTTTGTCTTTTTTCAAAAAAGACCATGACATCAGTGAGGTGATGCTATGACATGCAAATGAATTGGATTTAAGTGAAGGACGGCTGTGCAAAGTCTTTCTCCTCCAGAGCCACCTGCGTCCAGTGGCATCATATAGATCAGGATGACTGGAGATGGCCCTGGATGCAGTGGGAGACCTTGGCCTATTTAAGCTAAGGTCATTAACAGTTCTCAGTTTGACCGAGGCAACGCATCATTCAGTGATTAAGGCTAGGTAAGAAATAAGGCAAAGACTGGCAAATAGTAGGTGATTAATAAATACATGTCCATTGATCCCTGGCTCTGCCACTTACTATCTATGTGTCATACAAATAAGTCACTTCACCTCTCTGCCACAGTTTCCTCACCCATAAAATGAGGAGTCAGACTCGGTGATCTCTAAGTCCCCTTTCAGAACTATATCTATGATCCTTACCTGTGTCTTTATCTAAATTTTGCATCTCCTCCAGTAACCAACATAGTGCCCTGCAAATGTTTGTTAAATTTTTTAACAAAAAATTAATTTAATGAGAATAAATGAGTCAAAGTTACAGAAAGGGAAAGCTTCTAAATCATTATAGCTTTCTACAGACAGAATGAGAGATACTGAGTTTTCTATGGGGGGATCGTAGAACTAGAGCTGAAAGGGACCTTAGAAGGTCCATCTAGTCTAACCCCTCATTTTACAGATGAGGAAACTGAGGACCTGTATAGTATAACCTTTGGAAATATAGTCATTCTCTACCAGGTGTCTGTCTTTCCAATAAGAATTATGCCATGATGCAAATAATTTGAAGCATTTCCTAAACGATTCAGTAGAATCCTACATACATATGATACTTCCCATATTTTTTGTTTTGAAGTTTATTTGAAAACATGGAAAAGAATGACTGAGGGATTATGAAATTTCACTTGGAAGGACACAATAAAAATTCTTGTCAGTATTTCTTCAAAATACTAACATAACTAATGAGTGTACTGGTAAGTAAACCAGAAACATGTCTTGTTTATTCATTTCTCAAGTATGTACCTTGCACTGCGTTCTCACCTCCCTATCTTGAAATCTCTGTTTTCCTGCAAAACACAGCTTAGATGTCCCCTCCCACCTTAGGACTTTTCAGAGCCCTGAAGTGGCCAGTCTTCTTTCCCTTTTGAAATGTGAGGGAAAACTTGAAATAAAATGGATGCAAACAGAATGGTAAATGCTACTACATTCCACGGTAGTAGGGGTGGGGATCATCATCAAACGAGGGAGAAGAAGAGATGAGAAATAATTTTTAAAAACAAACAAAAAACAGAAAACAAATTTCCTTCTAGTCAGAGAAGCATCCCTTCATTTCTAAACAGCTTTGCTGGCAGGTCCAGTGTGACAGAACTGTAACTGGCAATCTTGCCATCCGGGGATAACATCTCTAAATGTTCCTGGGGCAAACAGCTCAAAATTTCCTAGGTAAACTGCAGATAATCATGCCCTCAAATCAACTTTATAATTCTTAACATGAACATAGTATAGAAGTTATTAGGACAAACAGCTTGAATGGGAGGGGAATTAGTTACAATAATGACATTGGTGTTTCCCAAGGAGTGTCTGTTTTCAATTTTTGCACCCTCTAAATTTTAGTTGCCTGGGGTAAAACCCTCACCAGCCCACTCTAGTTATTGTCAAGTAATGAGGTGATAACCCATCTTCTTTCTCTTTTCCAGACACTGCCCTTCTCAAAAATA